>NC_139632.1:8533870-8551370 GCF_964638095.1 Poromitra crassiceps | reverse complement strand
TGTGTGTGTATAGATATATATATATATATATATATATATATATATATATATATATATATATAGTTACATTGAATCACAAATATATGTTCAACTGTAAAACTAGAGCCTAAAATCCCACTGGCTGGTAGCATTCATTTCAACCAGAGAGACCATTTCTTGAATGACAGATGATTTATTAGATAAGATACATGAGCCTGTAGGCACATAAATATAGGTATATTTTTGGCGATTAGACTCCATCATGACGTCAGCTTGATTATGACGTCATGATCAGCAGGGGTAGATGGATGCAGCCAGAGTAGATTGAATATCCCCCCTGTGGAGTCTAGACCTGGTGGTGGTGAAGTAAACTTGTTCTTGCTGGAGAAGGCTTCTGAATCTGAAGACCTCAGAGAGGACTGGAGGAGAATGGGGTGGAGGAGGGACGCAGGAACGCACTGAAGCCCAATGAGACGACAGAGAGAAACGGGAGGTTTTTAAGCTATGACAGTAGACCATGATAGGCTGAATGGGAAGATGTGTCATGCTCTGATTGGCTTAATCTAAATGTTACCGCCCACAAACCGTGACACCAGGTAGAAGCGGAAAGGGGTGATTGGTGACTGAGTTTTATGAATGAGTGGGCGTGACATTAAAAGGTTTTCTCCTGACATGGAAAGATGTGAATGAGGACAGGAGGGATGAGTGACTGCGTTTACATGGACTTGAGTATCCCGGTTACTGTCGGGGTTTTGGAGTATCCCGTTTTTGTGTTTGCGCATGTAAACATCATATCCCGGTTTCAGAAAGCTGGATAAGCCCTTATCCCGGTTTTGAGAAAGCCGGTTATGCGAGGTGGAGTACTCCGAAAGAACCCGGGATACTGCTGCATGTATACACCTTATCCTGCTTTCTGACCGCAGCAGACTTCCTGCGCAGGCGCGGCTTCAGTTCAGTTCATCTCCAAAAGGCAGCAGACTTGCAGGCATCCCCCCCCCCCCCTCCATTTCATGACCAAACAACGCGAAACACACCGTGAACACCCTCCAACGCGAGGGGCTACCGTACACAACACAGCTTGCCCAAAATGACCCGTTTCACTATCACTATAGGCATTTTCCTCTCTAACCTCGCTGCTGTAGGTCCCGCACATAATCGTTTTACCTGGAAATACTCACGCGCAAATGTCAGTGCAATTCGACTTAAAAGTAAGTCTCACTTCTGAAGCGATGAGGAAAGAGTTTTGCCGAGTTTTGTATTTCGGTGATGAAATAATTAAATGCTTGGCTGCTTAGATAGGAGAAAGCATCAAAATGCTGCCCTATTCAAGTCTGTAGTATACAGACTACAGGACGAAGGTGTTGTGACTCAAATTAAAGCCAAAGCCGCGCGCTGCGTGCAAACAGGGACACTCCACCATGAAGACGGAATCCAAGGGAATCCCACGTCTTTGCCCAAAAAAGGTGAATGACGTCACGTCACACGCACCCAATATAAGCAAAAAATAATAATAATAATGACCCCGGTTTGTATTGTAACGATCACAGGCGCCTGCGCAAATAGCATGCAGTGATCAGTAACCAGGATACTACTACTTATCATGTATACAGGGATATGAGTAACCTGCTTTCTCTCTCTTCCATGTAAACGCCATATCCCGAATATGATCAAAACCAGGATAAGCCTCATAACCGGGATACTCAAGTCCATGTAAACACAGTCAATGAGAGCCCGTGACTGAGTTCAAATACCTCGGGGTAATGTTAGACTCTACCCTAACTTTCAAAAAACATGTAAAAAAGGTTGCCAACACAATTAAGTTCAACCTTCAAAACTTTAAACAAATCAGACCTTATCTGACAGTAGGGGCCGCCAAATCTTATCTCCAATGTATGATACTATCACATATTGAGTACTGCTTCACAAACTGGTCTTGCACAGGAGTAACGATCCTCAAACCCATTGAACAGTTATATAAAAGTGCACTGAAGGTTTTTGACAGAAAACCCTACTCATATCACCACTGTAACATCCTCAGTAAGTATCATTTTCTAAGTTTTGCCAACTTTAAAGTTTTTAAACAGGTTGGTATTGTCTATAAGACCTTACATGGACTTTACCCGCCCCCCCTGAGGGAATTCATAAAACGGAAGCCTGACACAGGACTCAACACTCGGGCTTTCGCCAGAGGGGACTGTGTAGTACCACACCGGACAACTGCCTTCGGCAAAAACACCCTCTCAGTCCAGGGCTGCCAAATCTGGAATTTGCTACCTCAAACTATAAGAAACTGTCTGTCATTCCCATCTTTCAAACACAACGTAAAAAAATGGATTTTAAATAGCCAAATCTGCGACCATGTGTAAATTGTACTGTAGTGCTCTTGTTTTGTTTGCTCTGTTATGCTTCTTGTTTTTGTTTTGTCTTGTCTTATTAACCTAGTTTAGTTCATTTTGGTTTACTTTAGTTTCTGATCCGTTTTGGTTTTGTTATTGCTCATGTTGTTTTTTGTATTGTTCTGTTTAGTTCTGTCCTGGTGCTGCCTCTGTCGTTTTTCTGTCTCTCTGTGGGGACTACGGATGTAATTTAGCATTCTTGCTAACTCCGGCTTATTTACGTTGCCTTGTGTAATGTTCATGAATATGCACTGTCCCGTCCAAATAAACAAATAAAGTAAAGTAAAGGGTTTCTCCTAGAAACAGGAAAATGCAGGTTGATTAACTCATTCACTGCCAATATCTGACTGGCATTTTTGGCACAGGCCAAGTATTTCCATAATGTTTGGTCATCTTTCAAGACCCACAGTAAATTCTGTACTAGGACTACAGTGATGTCCAATACCTCGAAATGAAGATCTAAGTCTCTACTTTCACCCCCAAAAAGAAAGTTAGCTTTTAGCATGTTCTGTACTCTACTTATAACCCTTTTTATACACCCCATGTTCACCAAAAAAGCCTGTCTGGGAAGAGAAAAGGGAGAAAAAAGCATTTTTGTAAAAGGGCACAATCTCAGGCATAACTCACTCTCAATTCTTTTATTTTGAACTGTATTGACATCAGACATGTAAATATTATTCGTTAGGACACAAATGACAAAAAAAAATATATATATATATATATATATACACACATGAAGTGCTTTTTTTTTACATTCAACAATACAGTTTACTCGGTGTGAGTGTGCAGACAGACAGACAGACAGACAGACAGACACACCGACAGACAGACAGACAGACAGACAGACAGACAGACAGACACACACACACACACACACACACACACACACACACACACGATCCCCCTTTTAGATTTCTAACCCAACATAGGATAAGCAATAACCACGCCCTGTGGCGCTGGGATTGGCCAGGAGCAACACTGGAGGGCACGCAGCCCAGCGATTTCATGAACCAACTGAAGAGCTCTTGAGAAGGACAGCGGGCTGCTGTGAGTGCCTTCTGCCCGCTGCTGCCTAGCTGTTCCTGTGTTTATTTTTGATTTGTTCTGGTACACCCGTCCTCGTCCATGTCTCCCTGTCATATCAACTCTGCTATTTGATCGTTCCCGTTTTCCCCTCGGCTATTCAACACGTCCTCACCGCCCTCGCAAACTGATCGATCATTTCCTCATTCCTCCGATGATCAAACACATCTCTTGATTACTTTCTCCCGTTTTCTCCTGGCTGGCACAGAGGAAGGCGACTCCAGCTCGTGCAGCGCGCCGAGGGCGTTTCAATGGCGTTTCTCCTGTCTGCACAAGGAAGCGTTACCCGTTCTCTGCTTTTCCTCTTGCTCAATTTCAAAACAACAGCTGCGGTATGTGTTTGATCGCGTGCTGTCGGCTACCCTTTGAAGGCAGGGACCTGTGTCTGTGTCACAGGCTGGGCAAGTGTTTGCTGCAGGCGCTGCACCAATAAAAACAAAAACACGTCAAACACGTCCTTGGCGGGGAAGGCCATTGCTGATAACACGTCAAAGACGTCATTGGCGGTGAATGAGTTAAGGAGTGGGTATGAGAGCTAGAGTTTTATCCTAGGAGAGTGAATGAATGAAAAGTGAGTGAATGAATGACATTACAGTCTCTCTTAAAAAAAATCGCTTAAGCTTCATATAAAAATAGCCTTAAACACATTCTGGTTTGGGGCTATTGAGTTAGAGTGATTATTTTTGATACTAAGATAGCTGTCTTGGCTGCGATACACACCAGTGGATTTCTAACACATTCCAGTTGTTTACTAGTTCAACGTAATGCAGAGGAAGAAAAATGCTCCTGCCTCTCTGTCTCTCTCTCATCTGTTTTTCCCCACATACCCGGTTTTTCTCTGTCTCTGTCTCTCAATCTCACTCTCTCTCTCTCTCACGCAGACACAGCACACACACACAGCATTGTAAAAACCAGACTAAGCCCAACGATCTTAATCCTTTTATCCGTGCACCCAAATTAACACTAAACCATTCAGACACTCTTAATACAGGTCCTGTTCATGGCTTTGCATGCATGGCTTCTAGAATTATGATGATAGGAAGATGTGCAGAAAATATCTTCAACAAACAGCCACACAGAGAATATTAATCTGACAGGATTATAATTACTCAGACTGGGTGCTTTTGAGTCCAACAGTAAACAGACATTGTTTACAGGGATTTTGTGGATATTTGTATAATTAATCAAATAAAAAGTACTTTTGCTGACACTTTTATGGGTATTCTAACAGGTAAACAACAGTAAACACCCTTTTATTTATGTATCTGCCAGATAACTGCACCGATACTGTACATATAAGCAACTGCTCCCTGTGATTGTCTGATTTGAAATTGTACAGATATGAAGACATTATACGGTATCAGTGGGTATCACGTATGTGCCCAATTCAAAACATGGGAAGGTAATATAATATGACAAGTACATCTATGCATGTTAGTCTGCCGAGGGAAAGGAGCCAGTATATCTTCTCCTTATTAGTCACAGCTGTGTGCATTTGCTTCATAAACTACACCATTGTTGTTTACCCGTGGCTGAGGAATGGCTGTGCTTTTCAGCTATGAACTAAACTGGTGAGGGTAGATGGTGTTAGATGATCTAAGATGGTGAGAACAGATGGTGTTAGAGTTAGATGATCTTGGGAGGAGAGGAACACATTTGGTGAAAGTGTGTTGTCCTGGTCTTAGAAGAACCGTTGCCCAATGTACAGTAAGAAGATATACTTTTACGACTGTATTCAATGTTTCTTGACAATAATTTACACCCCAGCTTCATGTCTATGGCATATCATTAGAATGCAAAATCGGCATGTAGCTCAGGAGGTCGCTTTGGATCAAAGATAAAATAAAGGATAAAAGAGGTCGGTGGTTCGATTCCCGCCTCCTCCAGTCTGCATGTCAAAGTGTCCTTGGGCAAGATACTGAACCCCAAATTGCTCCCGATGGTGTGCCAGCACCCTGCGTGGTAGCCTGTCACCATCGGTGAATGTACCTGATTGTAAAGTGCTTTGGATAAAAGCGCTATATAAATGCAGGCCAATTACCATTTAGGCCATTTGAACAATCTTATGATAGAGACAGAGGCAAGGGGAGAAAGGGAGAGAGAGAGTAGGGGAGGAGAGAGCAGGGAAAGGGCGGAGGTGGAGAGGGAGAGAGCAGGAGAAGGGGGGAAGAGGAGAGAGAGCAGAACAGACAGACCAGCTGTGATTTAATGCGAAACATCAATAAACTCACACATACACTTTCACGCATACACTTTCTTTGAGATGAAAATCTAATCATTGTTATTTCAAGTTGAAGGTGATTATGATTTTACTTCTGTGTCTATGTAATGAGAAATGTTCTCCTCTCTTTATGGTTAATAATCCTGCTTACTGTAGCTGAAACAACCTCTTCATAACTTCAGCTACAATAACTTCGCTATTTCGTCTCAGCGCTCATTTGATGACAGAAATCACGACGTGGCTCTGCCTCGCTTCTGCATCACCACACACACACACACACACACACACACACACACACACACACACACACACACACACACACACACACCTGCCACAAGGCCCTTTCAAGGTATTTGCACACAGAGTCCGAATTGTTCGCTGTGTTTTTTTAATCCGTCATCCGGAAGAAAAAAAAACGTCACGCACAGACACCTTGCACACTGAGTCCGATGCGTTAATTATGCAATATTCGTTGGGAAAATTCGCAACGAAAAGAAAACTACCGCGATCCTATTGATCCAGAACAGCGGCTGGCAGTCTGTCTGTGTGGCTCTCTCTCTCTCACTCACACACACACACACACACACACCTTTCTTTCTTTTTTCGCGCATCAATTTCGGACGAAAAAACGGACTGTGTGCAAAGTCTTTCAGTCAGTGGGACAGACTGTAATGAGACATTCCTGCCACAAGGCCCTTTCAGTCAGTCGGGACAGACTGCAATGACACATTCCTGCCACAAGGCCCTTTCAGTCAGTCGGACAGACAGTCATCAAAAAGAGAATCAGGCAGAGAGGACGCGTACTGTACCTTTATGTTCTGCTCAATTCAGCGCATTCAAATGCTGCTTTCTAGCTCTTGTTATTGGGTTTAATGAATGCTGGCGCTCTTCTGAACGTGCTGAAAAAATAATATACAGCTGGTACTTCACACACACACACACACACACACACACACACACACACACACACACACACACACACACACACACACACACACACACACACACACACACACACACACACACACACACACAGTCGCACTGTGTCTCTCCGTCATTCTAGCAAGGAATGGAGGAGTACAGAGGACAATACGCAGCAGGCCAGGGGACTATTCTTACTTCCTTATTTAATAACTGCTGGAACCAAGGCGCCATATCGAACTAGCGCAGAGAGCGCCAGCTCCATCATAACATCGTTGGTGTGTAGTTTGACAGAGATTGAGAAGACGAGTTGAATGTCCAGCATCTCTCCAGTCATTTTGTGCGATTTTCTGATGCATTTTGCAGCACTCGATGGTGAAGAGTCGATATGGGTGAGGAGGATGTCATTATCATTTAAAAAAATGCCAACAAAAAAAAGGTTGACCCTACTGGTAATGCAGCACCCTGAATTTGCTGTATCCACCACGGAGAAGCTCTTACAAATGTCACATGACGGGGGGGAGGTGAGGGAGGAAGGAGGGAGAGCGTGGGATATAATGAAGACGAATGGCTTTCTTGAGGTTAGTGAATGCTGGCGTTTTACACGTCACAGACCCACAGCAAGAGCGCCCCCAGCAAGAGCGTTTTACACAGACCCACAGCAAGAGTGCCCCCAGCAAGAGCTACACTGCCAGCACAATGGATGGCTGGAATTAAAGGAAGAAATGTGGATGGACAGTGGACACACACACCATGAGGGAGAAGCCTGCAGGAGATGACTGACTACTCGTTGAGAGAGAGAGAAAAAATCCATGCACCCCCCCCCCCCCCTTTAACAATAGTTTGATTTATTGGTCTGTTCATGGTTTGACAGGAGATCAAAACTGCAATGTGCTGTGAAAGAAAGGCCTTTTTACAGAATGAATGCGCAGCTTCTTAGAGAAAATAAATACAGACCCCCAAAAAATGAAGTTAGACATGCATTGGAGCCATTTCAAATATCACTTCTTTGGTGTGAAACAAGAATCAAGTGAAGTCAGATGTCTTTTTTTTCCGACTCACTATAACCTTCCTATCCCTATAGCTACAGCCCCTTTTCTCTAACCCCGCCCCTTTCCTGACCACGCCCCCTCCCACCACTAGCTACGGCCCCTTTTCCCTAGCCCCGCTCCTTTCCTGACCACGCCCCCTCCCACCGCCCAGATTCACCTAGCCACTATCCCCTACCCACCCCTCGAATCATGACTGTCATGACATCCTTGCGCCTCTAAAAAATAAAAATAAAAAAACTTTTCAGAGAATAAGTGTTATTTTTTTATTGAACTCATGGCCTATTGTATCCATACACTCTGGAGTTATTTCACTCTGTTTTTACTGGGGGATCGGGGCTCGCTCTCTTATGTGTTACGCCCACTGACACCAAACTCAATCCAAAAACCCGTCCGTTTTACTGTTGTCTTGCTTGTCACTAAGTGAGCCCGACTGCTATAACATGACTTTAGACCTGTTATGAATCAGTGAGGTCTTTTCTAATATTCGGGCTAAAAACCGAAGCTCAGACCACGTACGTGTCTTGTTTATTTACAAAATTCACATCTGCGCTCATTGGTTTGAATGGCGAGTTATAGCCCCCAGTTCCGGGGGTCTCGTGCTGCCCCCCCCTTGCTCCCCTACGTATCTCTCACTCACTCTCTCTACTTGGCTTTAGCATGTGGTGCTTTTCTCTCATGGTTTTTAACTGATGTGTGTTTTCTTCCCACAAATGCTGCAGACATTTATATCAAACAAACAACACCATCATCCCCATGGTGGTAGGCTATAAATGTTAGGATGTGAGCAAAGAGAAAGCAGGGCAGTTAAGCATTGCTGCTTTGGTAGAGGAGCAGGACTGTGGAGATGCTGGGATGACGTGCTGCAGAAGGTCCCGATGATTCAGATGTGAATTGACGGCAGTGTGTGAACATGGTGTGTTCCAGGCTGCGCTAACAGAGCCACTGGGCCAGCCCAGGGAAACCAGGTCAGCATGAATGTCAACTTAAAGACTGCTTTGAACGACTGAAGCAGCCATGTTGCTTTTGCTGCCTGACTTTCAACATCTGGATGTTCATAAAGAGCGTCCTACCTTCATCAATATGATTCATATTCATATTGGTGCTTCAAGTGGCCCAGTCTTGGAATTGATGCTGATTTATTAAGTGTGGCTACAGATACAAACCTACAGCCTGGACAGCCGGTGTCATTACTGTGCTCTTATGAAATTAAGTGAACAATCTGAGTATTGTACGAGACGAGTCCAATGTGTGAATTCACTCACAAACACACAGGCACGCGTGTGCACGTACACGAACGCACACACACACACACACACACACACACACACACTGGACTAAGCTCTGAGTCACAAGACATGTCAACACGTTAAAGGGCATCCAACATGTCATGCGTCACTTGCCCCGAGTTTTCGCCCCCCGACCCCCACCCAACACAATCTCTCTCTCTCTCTCACACACACACATACACACACACACACACAAACCAATCAGCCGTTGCACTCCACCTAATAGTAACTAGAAATATTGCGTGCTGCGGGCGCTCCTTTCGAGCGCCCCTCGCTGCCGCGCACGCACGTGCTCGCCCGCTCCACTGACAGCGCTCACTTCTCCTGTGCCTCGTGTTGGTTTGCCCTCGAGGCTCACAGACGCGTGCCCGCTCGCACACTGCGTGACCGAGCTGCGTGACCTCGCCCGCAGCTCGGGCGCTGCGTGACCTCGCCCGCAGCTCCGCCGCTCTGTGACCTCACCCGCAGCCGCTGGCTAGCTAGTGTTAGCTAAATTGTTAGCCTCGGTGGCTTCCAGTCAACTGCGCATGTTCACGTGCCCACCTGAATGCCAAGCATGTCGTGTACATGACTTCCGCTCTCGTAAACACAAGTTCTCAACTATCATTTGAAGGCAGCAAATGTCCCCTTCAAACACCCTGCAACATGCACACACACACATGCACGCATGTATGTACACACACACACACACACACACACACACGCACACGCACGCATGTACGTACACACACACACACACACACACACACACGCACACACACACGCACACACACGCACACACAGCGAGAGGTTACAGAGGGAGGGAGAGCCTCTCCAGGCCAAATGAGATGAGCGTACTCTTATGGCTTTTACAGCAGAGAGCCGATCTCTCTCACTTCACCATATTACATAATATTATGGACAGAGAACGTTCAAAAGCCGACGGAAAACATGGCTTGAATGTTATGACTGAAGTGATGTTTTCTCTCTTTGAGGTCTTCTCTCTCTTCCTCTGCCTCTCTCGTATTGAAGGAAGTGTTTGACGTAAACACACCCGCTGCAGTCCCAGGAGTAAGAGCGTCAAGCCGTGCCTGACTGATAGGAGGCGCTGCAGTACCAGGAGTGAGAGCGTCAAGCCGTGCCTGACTGATAGGAGCAGAGTCTTTTGGTGAGTCACAGAGGCCAGTGGAGACTCGCCAAACAAATCGATAGCAGACACGGCGTGCTGGATGGATATTTGGCGTGACATTTTAAGCTAAGCTAAATAGCCCTCTTGCGTGTGTAGAACATCGACATAAATAAAGGGTGTAGAGGCTACATGGATATTTGCAACATGTCCTCCAACTCATACGACCAATGACATCGTAATACTGCAATACGACCATATATCACGTCTGCTAGACTAGCGACCCTCAGTGGCAGAGAAAAAGTACTACGCGACTTCCCAAGCAAGTTGAAAAAGCAACTTTTCTTCCAAGAAACGTTAGGGTTAGGGTGTGGGTTAGGGTTAGGATTAGGGTGTGGGTTAGGGTTAATAGTATTAGGGTGTGGGTTAAGGTGTGGGTTAGGATTAGGATTAGGGTGTGGGTTATGGTTAGGGTGTGGGTTAGCGTGTGGGTTAGGGGTACGGACAGCAACGAACTGGTAGCCGAGTCGTTACGACAGGCGGCTGTCAAGCCCGCGGCCCCAGGTTCAAATCCCGCATGCACTCGAGGTTATATTTTCACCAAACTCTGAGTCTGGGCTGTTATTCACACGACCACTAGAGGACGCTGAAACATTGAAACGTGATGTCAGGTCGTATTCAGCTGCTTGTACAAACAACGTCGTGGCTTGTATCCAGGTGGAGGTCAGGCTGGATATTTGGCATGACATTTTAAGCCAAGCTAAATAGCCCTCTGCGTGTAGAGCCACTTGCTTTGATTTTGCTGCGGCGATATGGTCTGTTTCTCTGTTTGTCTATATGCATCTCTCTGTTTCCTCTTTCTGTTTATGTGCTTCCTATAATATGATATTGGAGCATGATATGGAATTCATTCAACATAGTCTCTACTGTACTTTCATCTCGCCGCTGTGTGTTGGCGTGATGGTATTTTCCATTCTTCTCTCTCACTCCTCTACTTCCTCTCTCCCCTCAGGCCCTATACGCTCTTCCTCTCCGCCACATCGTCCTCTTCCTCGCCTCCCATCGCTCTGGCCCTAATGTGCTGCGTGTGTCCGTGTCTCGGAGTGGAACACGGAGCGGAGCGGCCGTACGCCTCAGTCGGCCATCAAACATTTAAATCCTGCGGCGCTCGCTGGAGCGCAAGAGAGAGACGCATACATACGCCCACGGAGGAGAGGACAGAGAGACAGTGAGATGACGGCGCCATGCAAAGAGAGACAAAGAGCGACTGGCAGACAGTGGGAAAGAGACAGTGAGAGACAGAGACAGAGACAGAGAGAGAGAGAGACAGTGGGAAAGAGACAGAGAGAGACAGAGACAGAGACAGAGAGAGAGAGAGACAGTGGGAAAGAGACAGAGACTGAGAGAGAGAGAGAGAGTGAGAGACACACAGACGGTCAGTCAGACAGTGGGAAAGAGACAGAGAGAGAGAGAGAGAGAGAGAGAGAGAGAGAGAGACAGACAGGGAGTCAGAGAGAGAAACTGTTATTGCGAGAGAAAGGCATACAAAGAGAGAGGTGGGGGGGAAAGACACGCAGAGACAGACAAAGAGAGAGCGAGAGGCAGAGAGGGACAGAGGACGAGAGAGGGACCATGAGTGTAGACAGAAGCCTCATTGTGTCAATTAAAGGGGAGAGTCGAGGACGGGTCAGGAGTTCACCAGCTAACTGGTCCAAATGATGTTAGCCTGAGTTAGAGTGGAGATGCACTTTAGTATTGATGAGCCAACAGTTTGGAAAACTTTCAATACATGAAAACACTACCCAGGTCTCCCCCCCCGCCTCATCACTACATCTCACAGTGTTAAGTTAGCATAGCAATCATTTTTCCACAATTAATGTCTCACTTCCTTTTAGTAAGCGGTACAAAACGATGCAAGTGCAAGCCAATGCTAATGTGTTACTATGGAGGCTCTAGTGTCAACACATTGTTTGAAGCTATCTGATTTCCATAACATGGGATCTAAAATCACCACTATCTGTAGTGAAGTGATTTAACTCGTAAAGGTTTCAGAAACAGTCACACAATTAGATTCGGGGTTAAATCCATTAGAGGTTAAATCCATTAGAGGTTAAATCCATTAGAGGTTAAATCCATTAGGGGTTAAACTTAAATAGCAATTCTGGAAGAGGATCTGAAAGCAACGTAATAAAGCAATAAAGATTCTCCACTGAAGACAGAAGAAGGCAAAGTCATGTTAGTAATATGATGTGCTTTTTGATTCCTCGCCCTCGGCCTCGGACCGCTGGGGAGACGATTAGAGCAAGAAGAATGGCTGGCCTGTAACCCCCTGGAAATACCTTGTGTTGTTTTCTTCCAGGCTAAAAGGATGATGTGATTTTCTAGTGGATTTAGTGACAAGCCATCAGTCAGGTGGATTTAGTGACAAGCCATCATCAGTCTGGTGGATTTAGTAACAAGGCATCAGTCTAGTGGATTTAGTGACAAGGCATCAGACTAGTGGATTTAGTGACAAGGCATCAGTATAGTGGATTTAGTGACAAGGCATCAGACTAGTGGATTTAGTGACAAGGCTTCAGACTAGTGGATTTAGTGAAAAGGCATCAGACTAGTGGATTTAGTGAAAAGCCATCAGTCTAGTGGATTTAGTGACAAGGCATCAGTCTAGTGGATTTAGTGACAAGGCATCAGTCTAGTGGATTTAGTGACAAGGCATCAGTCTAGTGGATTTAGTGAAAAGGCATCAGTCTAGTGGATTTAGTGAAAAGCCATCAGTCTAGTGGATTTAGTGAAAAGGCATCAGTCTAGTCTAGTGGATTTAAAAGGCATCAGTCTAGTGGATTTAGTGACAAGGCATCAGTCTAGTGGATTTAGTGACAAGGCATCAGACTAGTGGATTTAGTGACAAGGCATCAGTCTAGTGGATTTAGTGAAAAGGCATCAGACTAGTGGATTTAGTGAAAAGGCATCAGGCAAACAGCATAAGCTAGTGTGACAGCAAGCAAGGCATTTCATCAGCCTACAAACTGCCAGCCTCCTGCTTTGCATGCATGTGTGTGTGTGTGTGTGTGTGTGTGTGTGTGTGTGTGTGTGTGCGCATGCATGTGCGTGTGTGTGCGTGTGTGTGTGTGTGTGTGGACGTGCGTAACAGCAGCGCTAGGCTGGGCCCGGGCCCTGTTATTTTAGCACTAGAAACTAAATGTGAGGGATTTAAGCTGACAGATTTAAAGTGTCTCTGTACTGTATAAACCCCTCTATCACAGCAGCAACACCCCCCTCACACAGGACGAGCTGTCAGAAAGCAGTCACTGAAGGAACCTTATTCACTCAGAGTTACACTACACCAGCTTACATAACGCAGCTGTCTCACTTATCTGTGTGTTTTCCCCTTGTTATATCACTGCTGCTTTTTGAATGGTGTCATCTCATTACTTTGTTCCTCATTCACCTGATACCATGACCCCTCCCCTCTCTCTCTGGAGGACACACACCTCTATAATGTTGACTTGATCCCCCCCCCCCCCCCCCTCTCTCTCTCTCTCTCTCTCTCTCTCTCTCTCTCTCTCTCCATCCCTCTCTTTTCCATTTCCATGATAAAGCATTGAACTGATGCTGTTATCCAGATGTACGGCTTCACTGCTCAGAACACATGGCTGTTAATGGATATTGGCTCAAACCTGCGGCCTTACACACCTAGAGTCGCTGGATCAAATCGTACTATAAGAACATCACTGATGACATCATCATCACTGATGACAACATCACTGACATCACTGATAACATCACATCATTAGGGCAATCACCTCATTTAAAAATCAGGCTCCGTCTCTTTACAACCCCTGAAAGTTTCAGCCCGATCGCACGTAAAACAGCTCATTTCACACGCACACCGCTCTGCAGCTCGCCCACTGCACATCACACACGCGGCCTCGCCTGCTCTACGACATCACTGATGACATCATCACGGATGACATCATCACTTATGACATCACTGATGACATCATCACTGATGACATCATCCCTGAACTTGCCTTAGCAAGGAAGGATGACATCACTGATGACATTATCACTGATGACATCATCACTGACGTCATGACATCATCCTAATTACCTAATTAAAAAGTCAGGCTCCGTCTTTACACTCCCTGAAAGTTTCAGCCCGATTGCACGTAAAATGGCATAGCTGTGGCTGGACAAAGTTCTGCTCACTCACATACACTCGGACACTTCTCAAATTATGTATTGAGCAAATGATCCATCTATGCGATGCGCAGTGGGTGAGCTGCAGGGCACGCTGCAGGGTAGCAATCTGGCGCGCTCGATTCCTAGTATAATTGAGAGAGAACAGAACGGGCAGAGGAAACTGAGAGGAAGAAAACTTTATTTGAATGCGTGCCCTATTCCTTGTTTTTCCACTCGCATTTTCTCCTGGAGACACCCCTACCCCCCGCAAGTCTCTCTCCCTCCCTCTGTAGCCTATTTCTGAGCAGAGAGCGAGAGGAGAGATGAGCAGACATGAGAGAGAGAGAGGAACAGACATGAGAGAGAGAGGAGAGAGGAACAGACATGAGAAAGAGAGAGGAGAGAGGAACAGACATGAGAGAGAGAGAGAGAGAGAGAGGAGAGAGGAACAGACATGAGAGAGAGGAGAGAGGAGAGAGAGAGGAGAGAGGAACAGACATGAGAGAGAGAGGAGAGAGGAACAGACATGAGAGAGAGAGAGGAGAGAGGAACAGACATGAGAGAGAGAGAGGAGAGAGGATCAGAGATGAGAGAGAGAGAGGAACAGACATGAGAGAGAGAGAGGAGAGAGGAACAGACATGAGAGAGAGAGAGAGGAGAGAGGAACAGACATGAGAGAGAGAGAGGAGAGAGGAACAGACATGAGAGAGGGAGAGAGAGAGAGAGAGGAGAGAGGAACAGACATGAGAGAGAGAGAGGAGAGAGGAACAGACATGAGAGAGAGAGAGGAGAGAGGAACAGACATGAGAGAGAGAGAGAGAGAGAGAGAGGAGAGAGGAACAGACATGAGAGAGAGAGAGAGAGAGAGAGAGGAGAGAGGAACAGACATGAGAGAGAGAGAGGAGAGAGGAACAGACATGAGAGAGAGAGAGGAGAGAGGAACAGACATGAGAGAGAGAGAGGAGAGAGGAACAGACATGAGAGAGAGGAGAGATGATCAGAGATGAGAGAGAGAGAGAGACAGAGAGACGAGAGAGAGACAGAGAGACGAGAGAGAGAGAGAGACAGAGAGACGAGAGAGAGAGAGACACACAGAGAAAATACCTGTCGCCTTTACCAATGCATAATTCTGCATCCTAAAACACACACGTACAGATGCATGAACAGCACGCAGACGTAGGTCATACCAACAACAAACAACACATGTTATTAGTCTGTGCAGTGGACATTCATCTAGCCGCTAAGCATCCTGTCTGTGGGGATGGCAGCTGCCTGCCTGCCTTCATCATCCTCACCATTTGGGGACAATTGAATTGAGAAGCAAGCTTCAGCCTGTCTGTGTCTCCCACAATCACACTGGAATAAATCACACACTGTTTATGAGGGAACGAGTCACCTTGAGCTTTTGCAGCCAATCCATGGCATCGTTTTTTCCTCGTCACTAATCCATACAGTATGTTGCGTGATATCGTGAAGCCTCCATTCACATTTAGAGCATCTAGCCCCGCTCTGCCAAACCAGGAAGAGGATGCAAAGTAGTGAGGGGGGTGTCAATGGAAAAAGATTATCATCAGTCTTCCTTCCTGCTGGAATGAATCGAGGGAAACAAGTTCAACCACAAAGGGGTTTTCTTTAGGGACGCACCGATATGAAAAATTTGGCCGATATACCGATAACCGATATTAACATTGCTGTTATGGTCGATAACCGATATTTACCGATGTCGATATGATCTGTATAAAAACACATTTCTATGATCATCAATTTTTGTATCTACTGAAAAACACATGTGAACTTGAAAAAGTTGCGCATTTCTTTATTTCCGAAACATTTGGAAAAGCCCATAAATCATAGATTTAGAGCACTGTTTGCTCTTAGTGTGAACATTTTGGCTGATACTGATAACCTGATGTTAACATTGCAACATCGGAGCGATGCCGATATGATTGCCGATATATCGTCCATCCCTAGTTTTCTTGTGTTAGAGGATTAGAGATTCTGCTCAGTGTGATTTTATTCCACGATGTAATCTTCTAACCCAGAGACAGATCACTGGACAGAGACAGACCACTGGACAGAGACAGAGACAGATCACTGGACAGAGACAGAGACAGATGACTGGACAGAGACAGATCACAAGACAGAGACAGATCACAGGACAGAGACAGATCACTGGACAGAGACAGATCACAGGACATAGACAGATCACTGGACAGAGACAGATGACTGGACAGAGACAGATGACTGCACAGAGACAGATCACAGGACAGAGACAGATCACTGGACAGAGACAGATGACTGGACAGAGACAGATGACTGGACAGAGACAGATGACTGGACAGAGACAGATCACTGGACAGAGACAGATGACTGGACAGAGACAGATGACTGGACAGAGACAGATCACTGGACAGAGACAGATGACTGGACAGAGACAGATGACTGGACAGAGACAGATGACTGGACATAGACAGATCACTGGACAGAGACAGATCACTGGACAGAGACAGATGACTGGACAGAGACAGATCACTGGACATAGACAGATCACTGGACAGAGACAGATCACTGGACAGAGACAGATGACTGGACAGAGACAGATCACTGGACAGAGACAGATGACTGGACAGAGACAGATCACTGGACAGAGACAGATCACTGGACAGAGACAGATGACTGGACAGAGACAGATGACTGGACAGAGACAGATCACTGGACAGAGACAGATGACTGGACAGAGACAGATGACTGGACAGAGACAGATGACTGGACAGAGACAGATCACTGGACAGAGACAGATCACTGGACAGAGACAGATGACTGGACAGAGACAGATCACTGGACAGAGACAGATCACTGGACAGAGACAGATCACTGGACAGAGACAGATCACTGGACAGAGACAGATGACTGGACAGAGACAGATGACTGGACAGAGACAGATGACTGGACAGAGACAGATGACTGGACAGAGACAGATGACTGGACAGAGACAGATCACTGGACAGAGACAGATCACTGGACAGAGACAGATCACTGGACAGAGACAGATGACTGGACAGAGACAGATGACTGGACAGAGACAGATCACTGGACAGAGACAGATGACTGGACAGAGACAGATCACTGGACAGAGACAGATCACTGGACAGAGACAGATGACTGGACAGAGACAGATCACTGGACAGAGACAGATCACTGGCACCATCAAATCGTTGCTTTGTGAAGGAAATCAACCTCTTTTCCACATCCTGCATCTACCACATGTCTCTGTC
>NC_139632.1:8503870-8518870 GCF_964638095.1 Poromitra crassiceps | reverse complement strand
GGTTAAGGTTTCTTAACTGAAGTTAAGAAAATGAAAATCAGCTGTTTGAACCTTAAGGGAATCAGTATCCTAAGCAGACTGAAGTGAAAGGCAATGGACCGGGCCCTGGCTGGTACAGCCCACTCACCAGTCAGGATCGACCGGGGTGATGTCTATCCTGGGAGGGGCTCCGAAGGGCAGGGACGTCGGTCTGGCCATGATGTCATCGATGTCCGGCGTCCGCGACCTCTCCCCCTGTCGCCACGACAACGGCGGCAGCTGCAGGTTGCCCGAGAGACGGCGGCGCCCGCGGCGCAGGTCGACGCCCAGCGTGCAGGAGGGGGCGGTGAAAGACTCACTGAGGTAGCAGTCTGAAGGATCTTTCATGTCCTGGGGAGAGAGAGAGAGAGAGCGTCAACGTATTCCCATCAAACCCAGTACACTACTTAGTGGTATTCACATCAAACCCAGTAACACTACTTAGTGGTATTCACATCAAACCCAGTAACACTACTTAGTGGTATTCACATCAAACCCAGTACACTACTTAGTGGTAGAGTGAAGGATGGAGGGAGGTAGAGAGAGAAGTAGGCAGAGCGGGCTGGGCACAGTTTACTGTTGTCATATAGACAAGAGATGTTATGATTTTCTAGTTAAAAGAGAAAAATTGAGACTGCACACTTCTCTCTTGCACTTACAAATGAGTTAATTGGACTATTTGACCAACATGATTGGGCTAACTGCCTTCTTCAGGGTGTCAACTCTACCTGTCACAGGGTTCACAGACACCTGTGTGCAATCACCAGTGAATGGTTCTCCAATCAGGAGCCACAAGATATCTCAGTTCAGTCATTGGATTACAGCAACTACAAGTTAGTCAAGTCCATCATTACAATAATACAAAAAATTACATGTCAGATGTCATTCCCGTTCATGCTTGCATATTCTTTTTGTCTTGAGTGCATATTATGCCAATATAGCTCATTTGATTTGTATCCATAAGAGTGAACGGCAACTCTGCTTGTCACGGCAGAGAAAGAGAAAGACAGAGAGAAAGACAGAGAGAGACAGAGACAGTGTTTAGAGAGAACGGAGGAAGTAGAGAAGAGAGGGATGTACTGTACAGAGGTACTAGAAGACAGAAGGATGAGCAAAGACCTAAACGTACAGACAATATGCATAGACAGACAGTAGAACTCATCAGTTTACATGCAGCACAAACCACAGCATCTTGACTCACTGCATGAGCACTTTGCCCACTAAGGGGCGCCACAGCCTCGTTTCTGACTGCAGACCGTATCAGCTGCTGAGTGATCATCACCCACAGTATGCATTGAACGGCTTTCCAGTTATCACCCTCGGCACACCAATCTATGGTTCGAGGTGATAGACGACAAGGTGATCCATCTATTATAGTCATATAATATCTATGGTTCAAGGTGATAGACAACAAGGTGACCCATCTTTAGTCATATAACATCTATGGTTCAAGGTGATAGACAACAAGGTGACCCATCTTTAGTCATATAACATCTATGGTTCAAGTTGATAAACGGAGTTTTGAAGTGTGTTGGTCCTGCATCTTGGCATATACTGTATCTGTGGCCAGACGGGAGCAACTTAAACTCTGAGGACCGGCGGTGGCTAGGGTCAGCCAAGATTGACTGAGCCTTCTTCAAGGACCTAACCTTGTATAGGTTATAGGAAGATAATTGAAGGTAGTGCAGAGCAATTTTGCTGCACACACAATGGTCCCTATCGTTGCATCGGCGCTGTTTCTAGGCCGAGCGCCTGGCGCAGCGCAAATCAGTGGGCGTGGACCAGCGCACTTGATATCTTGGTCTTGGCGCTAGACGCAGCCTCAACCATTACAACCACGCCTTTTAAGCGTAAAATTATGCACCGTCAGTTCATTGGATAAGTGCAATAAACGAATCGCATGCTTGCCTTTTAAGCTCCATTCCAGTGGTCCAGCAAAACCAGAGAAACCCAAGCCTCTGATCCCCCCCCCCCCACCTCCCTTCATCCCGTCTGTCTCCATATATCGGCTATTATTCCATATTATGATGCTTCTCAAACCAATATAACTGCAGTTTAAATACTGCAAGCATGTAAAAACGCTACACTATAGCAAGATCAAAGTGAAAATAATGTTCTAAACGCATCAGCTAGAAAAATAGCCTATTAGATTGGTGAAAGTTTGTCCAGAAAGATATCATTTTCTCTCGCCTGCTGCAGGAAGGATGATGCACATAAATATAGCCTACATTATGTAAAGTCATTGCATAAATGTGTTTTTATTGTAAAACTAAATGTGGAGTAGGGCCAAGTTATTGGAGCGGACATCACAGTATAGCAGATGACAGTAGAAGCTTCCGAAGCGCGTTCCGCTGTCACTTATCTAAATCACGTTAAATCGACAAGGGATATTTATAGCCCCAGTAGGACATATATGTTTCACATAGGGTGGTGTTTTCATTTCGATGTTTTATTTGGTCCAATATTGAAATGTTCTACAATTGGAGGTTGTCTTACCATTACACATTATTTAGATCCTCCCTTAATATAGGTTTTCGGCTCATTTGGTTGCTATTTAGTAGCGAAATGGACAAGCACAATGCATGTTGGGACATTCACATTGCAGTGAAGTTACAGCTTATTTTTTCTATGGAACTCTGAGCGAGGGAGTCAGAGACAGTCGGTATTGTGCCTGTCAGACTGAGGAGAGAGGGAGAGAGGTGACACAGAGAAGGGTGAAAGAGGAGAGAGCCAGAGGGGAGGGAGAGAGCCAGAGGGGAGCGCTCCGCGCAACTGGCCCACTGAATAGGCCTGCTTTTCAAAGGCGCAAGGCGCTAAATTAACGCCAGGTCGGAAGATAGCAGTACGCCGGTATTTAGCGCCGACACGCCCACTTTGGCCCATTCTGGGACTGCGCCACGCCCATTCGGCCTAAAGCGCATTTGGCAGCGTAAAGCCATATTGATATCGTCCCAAAACAGGCGCAAGGCACGTTTTTTTGCGTTTAAGGCCCGTTTTAGCGCCGAAGGCTTGTGGGAGAATAAGGCCCCTTAACTATGATCGATTAAAAACACGATTTCAGACGGACAAGCCCGTCTTTATTGTCACACGATTACACATCAACACATGCACGGACGGCCACAAACACACACATGCTGACGGTAGCCGGTGAAATTTGTCCTCTGCATTTAACCCATCCTGGCTTGTCCTTTCCTCCGGGGGGCAGGCCAGGAGCAGTGGTCGCTTTCTCGTACAGCGCCCGGGGACCAACTTCGGATATTGTCGTCACTGGTCGGATGACGATGACGATCTGATCTTCTGCATGTTTTTAATGGGGGGGGGGGGGGGTTATATACGGAGGAACCCCCCTGGGGGAGCACGGGGAGAACATGCAAACTCCACACAGACAGAAAGGCCCTTACGACGAGATACCCCACCTGGGCAGTAGGCACTGAAGATATGGGGGGGAACACAACCACAGCGCCCACAGTGTCCCAGGTGAGAATCGAACTCAGGACCTTCTGACTGCGAGGCGACAGCTCTACCACTGAGCCACCCCCACTGATCTGCAGTCTGTTTCCATTCTTGAGGGTAAGTGACCTGTACCAGCTCACAAAAGTCCACTAATTCTTAGTTAATCAACACAGGTGACAGGTGTCACTCACTCTTTTTTGCCTTTTCTCCCCCATTATAAACTTGACCAACTCCCCCTGCCAGCTGTCCCGGTGTGTCCCACCCCCTCTGTCCATCTGCGGTTGCGAGTTGTAGATTAACACATACTTCCTCCGATACATGTGCAGTCGCCAGCAGCTTCTTTTCACCTGACAGTGAGGAGTTTCACCGACAGGATGTAAGCATGTGGCAGGATCACGCAATCCCCCCCCCCAGTTCCCCTCCCCCCAAAACAGGTGCCCTGACCGACCAGAGGAGGCACTAGTGCAGCGACAGGACACATACCCTTAATGCGGCTTCCCATATATGGACGCTCAACCAAGCCGGAGGTAAGACGGGGACTCGAACCTGCAACCCTCCTGTTGGTAGACAGGGAATCTACTGCTGCACTACCCAGATGCCGCTTTCTTCCCTCCTTCCCTCTAGGAAAAGCCTCCAGTGTTTCCTTTCCGCCTCATTTGCTGGCTTGATTTGTCTCGTTAGTGTGTGCTGTGCTGTGTAGCCTGCTGATTGGCTGGCAATGGCATACATGTAAATAAGCATGTTTATTCCTCAGCTCTGCAGTCTAATTTATACACGTGTCTGAAGGGCGTGATAAATCCTGACAAGTGTGAATGAGGGAGAGAGAGAGAGGGAGGGAGGCCCAGAGAGAGAGAGAGAGAACGAGCATGCACAAGATACCAGAGGCGGGGACTTGGAAGTTTCATTTGACGACTTTGCCGGCACAGGACGAGACTACCTGACATTTAAAATCTTTTCTCTCTCTATATGAGTGTCTCTCCTTCTCTGCCTCTGTGTTTAGACTCATCAGTTGGTATTTATTTACCCTTCAGAAAGCGGGGAATCGTGCGTCTGCCTCGCTTCATATTTTTAGCAGTGGAGAAAGAGAGGAGCACTCCTAAATGTCAAAGTCAGCAACAGTAATGAATCTCCATCCGATACACAACAATATACATGCGGCCGTCACAGACACACTATAATAATATACTGAATACACAAATAAGCATTTTAAAAGTGCTCTTCGTTTGTGTGAAGGTTATCTTGCTGAACACAAACTTGCTCATGCATTTAACTGAAATCGCCATACTAAAATCCCATTCACTTTCCCCCCTACGAACCGGACTCATTCCTGCGGTAGCCTACTACTCTACTACTACTACTCTACTACTCTACTACTCTACTACTCTACTACTACTACTCTACTACTCTACTACTCTACTACTCTATTGTGGAGGAGGGGGGGGGTGGATCTGAAGAAACGTGACCTGCACGCCACATGAAGAATCAAGAGCTGTTTCCGGCACAAGGTTGTTATTCTGACACTGCTAACGATGACAAAGCCCAGACCTACGCTCTGAATCACCGGGATGTGCACACCGACGTCACAAATGACGTCACAAACGGCTTTGATTTGGCTGTAGTGCAGAGGAACAAATGTGTGAGTCAGCAGCACGTGCGGCGCGAGGGCGCTGTAGCTATGTGTCAGTTGAAACTGAGGCGATGGCTGTGATTCATCAGGGTGTTCATCATTTCATGTTTCCAAACACAAGAAAGGTCAAAGGGTGTTAGGAGGCGGTCCATTGTATTTCTAAGATGTGTTGTGTGTCTGTTAGGGGGGGGAGAGAGAGGGGGTCAGGTGCATGAATACATTAGCTACTCCTACTGGCCTCTGAGACCACTGACTGAGGCTCACGCACTCACTCACTCACTCACTCACTCACTCACTCACCCACCCAACTCACGAACACACTCACTCACTAACTCACTCACTCACTCACTCACGCACTCACTCACCCACTCACCCACTCCCTCACTCACTCCCTCACTCACTCCCTCACCCACCCACTCCCTCACTCACTCACTCACTCACTCACTCACTCACCCACTCCCTCACTCACTCACCCACTCCCTCACTCACTCACTCACTCACTCACTCACCCACTCCCTCACTCACTCACCCACTCCCTCACTCCCTCACTCACTCACTCACGGGGTGGGAGGGGGAGTGAGAGAAGGAGGGGGTAAGAGAGAGACAGACAGAGAGAGAGAGAGAGAGGGGGGGGGGAGGGGCCACTGGAGAGGAAGTAGAACAGACTGATTAGTATGGTATGAATTGAGACATATTGTTTATCTCAGGGTGAACACAGCTTCCAGCAATGTGCTTATGAAGAAGCAAACATGCATGACATACATACAGTATGCATTACACACACACACACACACACACACACACACACACACACACACATGCACGCACACACACATGCACGCACGCACGCACGCACGTACGCACACACACACACACACACACACACGTGAATAGAAATGTGTGCAGACGCGTGCGCACACACATACACAGACACACGTACGCACACACACACATGCACGCACGCACATATACATGCACACACACACACACACACACACGTTAGGGCTGTGAATCTTCACTGGCCTCACGATTCGATTCGATTACGATTCAGAGGGCTACGATTCGATTCGATAACGATTATCGATGCATCTCGATGCATCTTAAATCGGTGCATCACTATTTTTCCCGACTACATGATATTTTTCCTCTCTTTTTTCTCACTGTGTGGCTACTTTTAAAATAAAAGTGCATTTAGAATTGCATTGTATTATGATCCATAATTAAAATAAACAACTGCATGTACTTCCATTATATTTTATTTGATTATATACGGCAATTATTTTTTTATTTTATTTTTTAATAATCGATTTTTGACATTTGTGAATCGATGAAGAATCGTGCAGGTCCGCATCGTGATGCATCTTATAATCGATTATTTTTGACACCCCTAACACACGTGCGCACACACGCACACACCAGAAGCACATGCACACGTACAGTCATACTGAAAGCAGTGAGTGGCTTGCTGCTACAGGGTTTTTGTTTAGCTGGGTGAACAAGGGATGGGAGCACATAGCACCCTGCTAGGAGAGGAGTCTGGCGCCGCAGGTCTCCATAGTAGGATTGTGATGGGCGGCGCTTTGCGGCAGTGCCCTTGGAAAATACTTTCCAACAATTCAACTTGCCGTTTTCAGCGTGTAGCAATGAGCTAGCGTGTCGGTTTCTGCC
Organism: Poromitra crassiceps; assembly: GCF_964638095.1. Taxonomy (NCBI): domain Eukaryota; kingdom Metazoa; phylum Chordata; class Actinopteri; order Beryciformes; family Melamphaidae; genus Poromitra; species Poromitra crassiceps. The sequence goes on along the minus strand of NC_139632.1, from coordinate 8,512,104 downwards.
GTTAGCTTGCTAGCTAGTTAGCGTTGTGGTTTTCACTGAGGCGGCAGTGCACTATTTACAGCGAGACACAGGGAGGAGGGAGTGGAAGCCGCTCTGATTGACATGGTCGGAGCCAATGACAGAGGTTGTAATAAGCCGGGAGCGGACATCCGGCAGCCACCGAAACAGTCGCTCCAATGGGAGAGCAGCTGTAGAGCAGGGGAGGGTTTATCCCAGTAGCCTGTTTCCATGGCGCCAGACTCCTCGGACGGAAGGGAGGGGAGGCTGGCCAGCGAGACTAATAGAGCGCAGACCTCCGCGAGGCCAATAGTTGGTGCTATTATCCCTTCTTCATGAGGCTCGTTTTGTGAGTCAGATCTAAACGATATCTATTCACTGGGTTCATCCTCGGACAATGCTACACCAGTCCCGCTGACAAACGGCACCAAAGACATAACCTCCCCGGCGGAGGTAATAATTCCATTCCGTTCAATTCATAGGCTGTTTAAAGTGATGAAATATTCCCCTGAGGTTGAGAGAGAGAGGAGCAGAACATTAATAAAACAGTTTGGTGAATTATTATCACCCCGTTCTTTCTTTTATTATCATCTTTTCTTTATTGCTGTGAAATAACCTACTCCCCATCTCTCACATGAGAAGAAATAAATTGCCTCGTGTCTCTCTCTCTCTCTCTCTCTCTCTCTCTCTCTCTCTCTCTCTCTCTCTCTCTCTCTCTCTCTCTCTCTCTCTCTCAAAATGTCTGACGTGTGATACATTGAGCTTGTCTGGGGGTTGAACACACGTCCTCCTCACATAGTCTTTTGAGCCGTGAAGGCTGTTTTCATGACATTTCTACTTCACTTAATTCACAGATAGAACACAGACAGAAGTGGAGACCCAGATTTGAACTCTGACTGAACATAGTCTTTTTCCCACTGAGCCACCAACTCAACTCAACTCAACTCAACTGGATGTCCCGGAGGCAATATTTTTTTTCCCATGATGGCGAAGGCTAGGCGAAGGCATGACCCGCCCCTCTCTGCCTCTGATTGGCTGACTGTACTCGGCTGCTCCCACCTTCTTTCCAGGCGAGCCAGCGGTATCTCAAACGAGCCTAAATATACTTTCATTCAATGTCACGATGCAGCGGGGGGAAAAGTAGGCTACTTCCAAGCATGATTCCTATAGATATTATTGGTGTGTTTGCTGGACAGCTAACATTTATACATGACTGCAGTTAGTTGTTGCTGAGGCTATGGTCATCTAAGCATTTGTTCATAACGTGAGCAGCAGGTGCAAAACAATCACTAAATCAACAAGCATGAGATATTTCATTATGGAACGTTACAATTGCAAACCCTATAACTGAGTTATTTAGGCCTAGTTAGCCTATTGCACAGACGTGTTTTTTTCTTGTCATTCCAAATTTAATCACACTGTTGCTCTGATTAATATTTAAATTCAAATACATGTCACTCTTGTGTTAGAATGAGTTGAATTAAAGTTCACTGTAAATGGGCATTGACACTGTTTTTATATCACCCTTGATCAATTCTCATTAATCTTTTATTTTTTATTTTTTATTTGTCTGTAGGCTACATACGTGCACTGCCAAGAGTAGCGGCAGCATTAATAACCAGAGACCAGACTATATCAAAAACATAAACACACAGTGGCGTCTTTCATGCATGCTAGCAAGCGAAACTGCTGTCTGTCTGACCACAGACTGTAGAAAGAGACGCAGGATAGCCAAGCGAATGTGATTGGATGAACCTTTTGACGCTAGGCCAATCACAGGCAGAGAGGGTACCTCCAGCCTTCGCCATCATCCGGAAAAAAATATCGCGTCCCGGAGATGTCCTTATCGCCTATTGTGTAGACAAGTGACAAGATGTGGGTTGTCCCAAAGTACCATGGACTGAAATGACCATATCTTCATTTTCCAAGTGCGGTGAAGTTGATGCATCAACCTACAGCCCTAACAGATGCAGAATAATAACAAGACGACATTCAGAGAATGACAAGGAATGAGCGTTGATAAGATGGCTAGATCCACTGTCGGAGTTCGTCCAATCAGGTGCCACAGGAGTGGAGCCAAGAATTAAGAGTTGCTGTGGCAACCGCCATGAAACCTCCTGACCAGACACTTGACAAGGGAGGGAGAGAGGGAGGGAGGAGGAAACAGCAGAAGGAGGAGAGATAGAGGTCAGGAGAGCAGAAGAGAGAGAGATGAGAGAGAGAGTGAGAGAGAGAGAGCAGAGAGAGTGAGAGAGAGAGAGCAGAGAGAGTGAGAGAGAGAGAGCAGAGAGAGTGAGAGAGCAGAGAGAGTGAGAGAGAGAGAGCAGAGGGAGTGAGAGAGCAGAGAGAGAGAGTGAGAGAGCAGAGAGAGAGAGTGAGAGAGAGCAGAGAGAGTGAGAGAGCAGAGAGAGAGAGAGTGAGAGAGCAGAGAGAGTGAGAGATCAGAGAGAGAGAGCAGAGAGTGAGAGAGCAGATAGAGAGTGAGAGCAGAGAGTGAGAGAGCAGAGAGAGAGAGCAGAGAGAGAGTGAGAGAGCAGAGAGAGAGTGAGAGCAGAGAGTGAGAGAGCAGAGAGAGAGAGAGAGAGAGAGAGCAGAGAGAGAGAGTGAGAGAGAGAGAGAGCAGAGAGTGATAGAGAGAGAGCAGAGAGGATGGACAGGAGGGAGTGAGTGTGGAACTGTTGCGTTAGCTGGCAAACATTCAACACTCAGCTCCCAAGCTCCCTAATTGGAGAATGAACAGCTGTTCATTTGGACCTGCAGAGAACAAGGGACATCAAAACAGAGAAAGAGAGAGAGAGACACACGTAGAGTGACAGACAGCAAGAGACTGAGACAGAGACAGAGACAGAGACAGAGACAGAGACAGAGAGAAGTAACCCTGAGAAACAGATGGGAGAGAGAGGCCACGAGGGAGATTAAAGGGACAGCTCACCCTAAAATCCAAAATACATATTTTTCCTCTCACTGGTAGTACTATTTATCGATCTATATCGTTTTGGGATAGTTGCCTGAGTTTTAGAGATATCGACTGTAGAGATGTCTGCCTTCTCTTGAATACAATGGAACTGGATGGCACTCGGCTTGTGGTGCTCGAAGCACCAAAAAAATACATTTGAAAAACTCAACAGCATTGTCACTTTCCATAAATCATGACCCGGTTACTCAAGATAATGCACAGACTTTGTTGTGAGCAGTTTCATGTAGGAACTATTTTCTTTTGCAGTCTCATGTAGGAACTAGCTAGCAGCTAGCGGGTGTAGTTCGGTCAAAAGAAAATAGTTCCTCCATGAAACTGCTCATAACAAGGTCTGTGGATGTTTGCTGTTCATCTACCGTGTAAGGTTTTACTGCAAAACTGCCTAGCTACCTCTGCTCTCTGCTCACTCTGAAATGCTATTCACCTTATGTTCCAACACAGGGGTCAGCCAGTTAAGTCCTATTGTGTTGACACTTCCTGTGACAGTACAGTACTAGCAAAGAGCGTGGAAGGAAAGAGATGACACTCCGGCCATTTTTGGAAACAGAATGCGCCTCGCAGTGGTCAGCTGCGGTAGCGCTGGCCCCTATAATCAGCCTCTCTAAACAGTAACTCAACGGGAGTTGAACCTCCTTTTCATTAGGTATTTATCTTGAAAAAACTAAACAAAGAAAACGAAAAATTTTGCTTAGTTTCCACAATATGGTTGTTGTTTTACATCCCTGCACTACACCACTTCAATCAAGATTTGCAGTACGCCCGGAAAAGATGTGAATCCCCAAAGTTTAGAGTGTTCTCCCGTTGAGTTACTGTTTAGAGAGGCTGATTATAGGGGGCAGCGCTACCGCAGCTGACCACTGTGAGCCTGTGCGAGGTTCTTTTGGCGCTGTCACGCTTCCAAAAATAAAAAATGGCGGAGGCTGCTGGGCGCTGATGTTGCAATGGGGCAATATGGAGCTGTCATTTCTTTCCATAAAAGTTCTTTGGTACTAGTGACCAGGTAAAACAGACGGTGTTTTGAACAGGAAGTCATAACACAACTGGGTCAAGTGGGCGGGGCTACATAAGGTGAATATACTTACACAGGTCAGGTCACAGCCTCACAGGACATGTTGACACTGGCTGTGCCTCTTGTTTGCACAGAACATGAAAGAGTGGGTTCAGATATGCTGCACATAAATGGAATGAGCTCCAAAGTACTGTAACATGACATTGGTGGTCCCTTTTCAACCATTTAGATGTCTTTGGGCTGACTTGGAGGCGTGTTTTCTTTGAATTTGATGTCGTCGCTTGTATCGATGTCCTCGGCCTGGTTTGTTGATGTCATTTATTGATATGTGCAGTGATTTTCGGGTGCTTTTATTGTTTGATATGTGCTGCCATTTTGTCATTGTTTTTAAGTGTGCTGTATCAGGGCGTCCTTGGAAAAGACCGCTTGCTCTCAATGGCCCCTCCCTGTATAAATACAGGTTAAATCAATACAAAAAATATACACACACATTCACAATCGCCTGCACGTACACACTCATTCATTCATTCACTCTCATGCACACACAAACACTCCAATCTATTCAAACATATCAGCTCAAGATAGCCCGAATCACTCCTACAAACCCAGTCACACAGGCACCTGGCATGCATACACACACACTTACACCACTCTGATCTAATCCTACTCAAGCATCACCCGCCCGCCAAACTAAATCCCCTCTGTTACAGCTCAGATCCACTAACTATGTCCTACCTCAGCAGACTCAGATGCTACTGCTGCTCCAGGAACCACTTCACACTGCTTTCAGTGACACACACATATACATAGGCCTTCCACCAGTCTCATTGTAGATGCGCGCGCGCACACACACGCGCACACACACGCGCACACACACACACACACACACACACAAACAAACAAGCAGGACGACTTGGTTTGTTCATCTGTTGTAAGTAACTATGCAAACACCAGTATGTTGATATTATGCTCTATTTACTGCAAATAAAGTCAATCACAAATTATTCAAGATTTATTTTAATAGCCATAGAGAGTGATCAGATTACAAACGAGGAATTTGATTTGGTGAAAAGTATGCAGCGCAGCGGTCACATCGACAGCAGAAGATGGAGCAGAACAAAACAAAACAATATCAAATGATAAAAGTGCAAAGTAATAAGTCATTGAGCCCGTAGCGATCGCGCTGAGGAACAAACAGACATGTTTGTAGGCTACTCACAGAGTCGAAGGCACTCTCCGCTCAGCGGCTCATACTAAACTTCCTTCCAGGCTTCTCCTGACAAAAAGCTGTTCATCTGTCCTGATGGTCGATTTTCATCCAACTCATCTTTCATCTGGGTCCGACGTGCGGATATTATTATTTTGCCACAAAATGTTGTGAATTTATTCAGGTGAGCTCAACGTAACGTTAGCGGATTTCCCTCTGAGCTCCTCAATGAGAGTATCTGTGACTGGCTGCTGCTCATCATAACGTTATCAACAAATGAAACGACTTGAATTCACTTGATTTCTTTCAATTCACTTGTAACGTTACTCAGACTGGGTTGGAAATAAGTGTATGAAGTCTCATGTTTACAACACGAGGTCTGCAGACCACAGCTCACAGTCTGTGTGGCTACTGTACTGGCTGTTGGGTGCGTTTGTTTGTGCTCACGGGCACGTGCCGGTGTGAGTTCCCCCGTGTTTAAAACAGTGTTGGCCCGAAGGACCCCGCCCAGCCAGAAAACTAGAGACTGTCTCATGAAGCTACACCTCACGATAGCTGGCCGTGCATAATATGGAGAGAGAAAGAGAGAGGAGAGGCGGAAAGAAAAAAACAATAACAACAAAGCGTTGATTGCTGATTTGAGCGTCGATTACCATGTGTGTGTGTTTGTGTGTTTGTTTGCGTGTGTGTGTGTGTGTGTGTGTGTGTGCGAGCGTGCGTGTTTGGGTCAGCCCTACAAACACACAAACAAAAAACACCTTTGTCTTCTGACCCACTTGTCGAAAAAAACACTCCACGAGAGACACTCGATTTTTTCCCCGTATAAAGCCAACTGACAGCACGCCCTCAGGCAAGAACACTGCGGACAGGTTGGAGATGATGAAAAGACAGAGTGAAAAAGGATGAATGAGGATTGAAGAGGAGAGGTGAGAAAAGGTGAGAGAAGATCAAGACTCTGAAGTCACTGATTCAGAATGTATTCACATAAAGTAACGTAAAGCAAAAAATATATATACACACTATTCAAACTGGTGTGGAGAGAGAACGAGAAGGAGACTGACTAATGCACATGCCCACATCTTCAACTAATAGATGACTAACTGATAGATGACAGCGAACACCCACGAGCATCGAGACGTTCATGTTCCTGTTCCAGTGTACAGGTGCTGCACACAGCTGACAATCAACTCACCATTGTCCACATGCAAAGAGCAAGTGGGTGGCAGGAGGAGAGGCAGATGACAGCCAGTCCTAACTTAGAAAAGTTAGCATCCATAGTGCGAGATCATGTGTTCTGCTGTGCTGAGCATTCACCACACGGGCTAACAAGGTAGGGCCTTATGGCCGCCTGTGTGTTGGCCTGCCGGGCCCGCCTCTGGATCAACAACACGGACAGGACACGGGGCTGATGCTCCAGGCTGCTGAGTCTCAATGAGCAGAGCTACAGCAGAGAGTAGGACCCTGGAGCCGAGTGCACCACCTGGGCATAAAAAAAGTAGGTTTTAACTGTTACGCCGGTCTTAGCTACGCCCGACGTTGTGATTTGAATTGACACAGAGTGCACCAAGACTGACTTACCACTGACTACAGCACAGAGCTGTCAGTCCCGACAGCGCAGATCAAGATGAGACAGCTGTCAGTCAGTATGGGTACGCCTTGGGTGTAACTTTTACGCCTGCTCCATACCAGACGTAAAAGTTACACCCAAAAAAGTCGCCTTTGAAGCATGACGAGCGATTATAACAACTTAGTTGTGTGGCTTAGCCTTCCCAAAAGTTGACGTTAGTTTTTAGAATTTAATACATAGAATTGGGAACGTTACATTCTATTTCATTCAGACTGCCTGACACTAATCGCCGCCGCCATTTTCCCCCGGGGCTTCTACAGGAGGAGGGGGGTGGGAGGAGGGAGGGTGTAGTGACGCACATACAGTAGTGGGTGACGGCGCGAGGCACATTTTTGGGCCAATCGGGGGGCATTCCCCGGCAATTCACATGGCATTGCTACGACCAGCGTAGTTAAGACCAGATGTAAGCCCTATTGGTGCAACAGGCGTAAATCCACTCTAAAGACTGGTCTTAACTAAGACCGACGTAGGAGTTACGACCAGACATAGTTAAGACCACTTGGTGCAACCGGCGCCAGGGGTCCAACACCTAACCCTAACCCAGATCCTAATGACCCAGTGGTCCAATGCCTAACCCTAACGAGACCCTAACCCTAAGCCTCCGTTCACACTATACGCCGAAGCAACACTCAACCTAAGCTCAGCCTACGCTGAACCGACAAGTTTCATTTAGGCGTCCTTGTTAACAGGCGAGGCCCTTCACACCTGAAGCCATGCTCACACCTTGCTCAAGCGATCGTTCAGGATTCAGTCCTATTTTCCAAGCCTGACGCGTGAAGCTTGAAGCTGCCAGGCATGAAGTCAATGGGAGTTGTGGGCGGGTTCAAGGCGCGCCGAGGAGGCGCTGAGAGGAAAAGAGAAGGCTTCTTGTGTGAACGGTGAGGCGTCAGTTCAGCTTGTGCCTGCCTCTAGCTTCAGCTCTGCTACGTTCGGCATCCTGTGTGAACAGGAGTGGACCCAGGGGGTCCAACGCCTAACCCTAACCAGACCCTCCCCACGCCTAACCCTAACCAGACCCTCCCCACGCCTAAACCTAACCAGACCCTCCCCACGCCTAAACCTAACCAGACCCTCCCCACGCCTAAACCTAACCAGACCCTCCCCACGCCTAAACCTAACCAGACCACCCACCCAAATGCTTGTCCATTGTCCATGTCCATTAAATGGGCTTTTTCAGGTCACCTGTGCAGGCTGGGTTGTAGAGATCGAGATGGTACAACTCGATCATAAAGAATGTGGAAACTGTATGCAATTCCTTTGCATTGAATGGAGGATTCATAGCAGATCAGGGAGAAACTCTTAAGAGCACAAGATGTGGACTACAGAGCTAACGAGAGAGAGACAAGATGTGGACTACAGAGCTAACGAGAGAGAGAGACAAGATGTGGACTACAGAGCTAACGAGAGAGAGACAAGA
>NC_139632.1:8478870-8501370 GCF_964638095.1 Poromitra crassiceps | reverse complement strand
GCACACTGCGATCCCTCATGATGCACTCACTGCCATGTGATAATGTGCGAAATCAAAGTACGTGACTGATGGACAGGCTGTTAGCTGTTAGCTACCCAGGCAAAATAATCACTCACTTTTGTTATTTGCCTTCCAATGCCTCCCCAGTGCCAGTGCTAGTGCCAGTGCCAGTACTAGTGCCAGTGCCAGTACTAGTGCCAGTGCCAGTGCCAGTACTAGTGCCAGTGCCAGTGCCAGTACTAGTGCCAGTGCCAGCCTGGATGCTTCCTGAGCTCCAGCTGCCTCTGTTGTCTTTGTGTAAGAAGCCTGTTCTCTAAATCCAACTGTAATTCACACAATCCCCTCTAAAGGTGCGTTCACACCAACCTATTAAACTCGCTGGCATCGAGTTCAGGGGTGAAAGTGGTTTGAATTTCTTACAGGAACTATACTACCCCAACCTTCATCGTTTCATATTGTCCTCCTCCCGCCCCCAGCTTCATGCATCCCTGAACACACACATCAATTTTTTGAATGCCTGTAGCCTATGGTGTAGAAATTAGAAACACTTGACAATATGTAGGCTATAGTGAATTATTTAGGCCTGTTTAAACATTACAACAACAGACTATCCTATGTGGACTATCATGTGTGATTTCAACTCTCCTTTTTGACCAAAACATTTACCACACATTGAACAATTAAATTGTTTCTCTCCTGTGTGAACTATTATGAATAACCGCGGTAGGCTACATTGTATGCTTTGGTGCGATGTAGGATTTTGTCTTTCAATAATAATATCCTCATTGCAGCCTTGCTGTAGTTGTTGGTGTTGTTGCGGTTATTTGACTTTCTGACCACCGCCTCAGTGCTTATTATGAGGCCAGAATAACAGATGTCATTGGGAAGGCTAACCATTTACTTTTGGCTTTATTGATTGTGTATGATTCAACTTTGTATCTATGATTTTATATTATTGCATGTTTTTGTAGATTGTTGGGACTTCACTGGCCTGGAACAAACTGCTGGACTGGGGGGAATGAATAGCTGTGCCAAAAAAAGAAGAAGCTAGGCCTATGTGCTGTAGCCTATTGTATTTTTTATTTTATATTTTTTTATATTTTTCATTTGCAAGTTCAACTGTCAGCTGAGCTCTGTTATTGAAGCTTTGGCTAAAGCCCTGAATTTTACAATGATGTTTTGAAATAAATATGTTTAAAAATAATTTGTGTGTTAAAAGCTTGTGCTACGTTTTCATTAGCGTTAATATATTACAGTAATTTATTTTCAATGTCCGCGCAAGAGCAATTTGGTTAGGCCTAGTAAAATCGCTGGGCTGGGCGCAGTGTTTGTGGTGTGGGAAATGTGTTAAAAGCTTGTATTACGTTTTCAATAGCGTTAATACACTAAGGAAGGTATGTGACCATCATTCATTTCAATGTCCGCTCTCAAGAGCAATTCAGTTGGTTCATGAAATCGCTGGGCTGCGTGCTGTGCAGTGGTTGTGGTGTGGGAGATTCGAGCTGTCAAAAGAGGACAAAAGACTTGCTCCTGGCCAATCCCGGCGCTTGACTGCTGCGTAGGCAGGCACAGGGCGTGGTTTTGGCTTAACCTATGTGGGTTTCGAAATAACGCAGTATGGACAGACAGCCGAGCAGCAGCGCAATCGGATTTTGATTGACAACAGCTGCGTGTCTTCCAGGAACGCCGTTCAGGCACAGAATTTATGTGGGCCGGACGGTTCCAGCCCACTTTCACCAGTGGGAACTACACTCGCGCAATCCTGGTGGAACTGTTTTTGTTTGCGGAGCGGAGGCAAGCCGCAAGCGAGACTAGACTTGACACATCCCAGTGCAGGCAGCAGCAGCGGCATTCAGGAGCTACATGCTGGAAGCGCAAATCAGCCTACACACACAGCACGGATTAAAAACCACTGACAGCCAGGTCTAAAACAGTTCTAACAACAATTTAGAAGCAATTTATGAGAGAGACTGTTGTTTATTAGTAATGACATAACGTCAGCCATGCATTTCCTTGTTGGAAATTATGGATCGACTGCACTCTGCAACAATCGGATTTTGATTGACAGGCAGCTGGATGTCTTCCCCCAACGGCGTTCAGGCACCGAAAGTCTTACCGGAACTGCGCACCGGACGGTTCCGGCCCACTTTCACCAGTGATCGAGTTTACATACAAAGTCAATGCAAACGAGCGATTGAGCGTATATATTCGCCCGGGAGAAAAATTGCTGGGCGTCCAAGCGACAGCGACAGTTAACAGTTAGTAGACGGACAAGCCCGTCTTTTATTGTCACACGAACACACCCAACACATGCATGCGGCCACGAACACACACTCATGCTGACGGTGGCCGGTGAAATTTGTCCTCTGCATTTAACCCATCCAGGCTTGTCCTTTCCTCCGGGGGGCAGGCCAGGAGCAGTGGTCGCTTTTTCTTTCCAGCGCCCGGGGACCAACTTCGGACGTTGTCGTCACTGGTCGGATGACGATGACGATCTTCTGCATGTTTTTAGTGGGGGGGGGTTATGTACGGAGGAACCCCCTGGGGAGCACGGGGAGAACATGCAAACTCCACACAGAAAGGCCCTTTCGACGAGATAGCCCACCTGGGCAGTAGGCACTGAGGATATGGGGGGGAACACAACCCCAGCGCCCACAGCGTCCCAGGCGAGAATCGAACTCAGGACCTTCTAGCTGTGAGGCGACAGCGCTACCGACTGCGCCACCGTACCCCCCCTGACAGAGCGATAGGGCGAAAATTCGCTCGTCGCCCGAGATGAAATATCCCAACTCGAGCGAAATTTCGCTGGCAAAAGTCGCTTGCTGCTCAACGCTGATTGGCTGCCGTGTGAAGGATCACACTAGCTTGGAACAAACCGCTGGTTTATTAGTGTGGCAACAACCTGCATTGACAGGCTGACAGCTGACATGAAGTGAAGTCTGTCCTACCGGTATAGATACGCAAGCTCGCGTTAGGAGGAGCACGCTGATGCTTGAAAACAACTACGGTGGCTCGTAGTGGACAAACATCATGAAATTGCGTTTTCATCCTGTCTAACGTTAGCTCCCAGATGTCCATCAATTCTTGTGCCTGTTGACGAGCGATTTAAACACAGCGACAGAGCGATTCCAAAGAGTTGAATCGAGCGACAGGGAGAAAAATAAATATCTCGTGTGAACAAAGCTTAAACCAAGTGCTCATGGATTGGATTGTGAACGTCAGTCCACGGCAAATATTGGCCACATGAATTGGGCATTTACTGTATATAAAATGACACTTCCAGCTCATATCATAACTCATCTTTAATTCCTCAATTCTTATTCCTTTTGTAATGGTTCCTCTCACGAACACACAGGATTTAACACAGCCAGCCAGCTAATGAAACCTGAAGCTGCCTCAATCCAGAAGACTTGAATTCCCCCCCCCCCCCCCCCCATGCTAATCATGCAAAATGACTCAACAGCCACTGAGCCTCTCTCTAATGAGCCATTCAGGCAGTCTTTAAAGGACACCAGAGACAACTCTTCACACCAGAGAGGGAGGGGGGGATGGAGAGAAGCCAGAAGGTAAAAGAAGAGAAATGAGAGATGGAGATGAACAACAAGAGGGGGATTCAGAGAGTGAGACGAAGGAGAAGATGAGATGGAAAGATGACAAGGTAGCATGTCATGCTTGGTATCAATGGATACCTTAGGTCTTCTAGTTTCATATCAGGACCTTCGCTCTACCTTTAAAAAGCCGCTACAGCCTCTCAAAGACAGTCAAATTAGCCGCAGAATCATTTTGGCTGATGCCCCAGGGCAGCTGATGCCCCAGGGCACTCACCCTGCCCATTAGGGATGCAACGGTATGGGTTTTTGACGGTATGATAACCTTGGACAAAAATACCACGGTTCACGGTATCGCGGTATTGCGGACCATTTGTGTTTCTACAATAGCCGAAATATTCCCCTACAGCCGACGTCGTCTTTTTAGATGGGGGAAAGTTCAGGGGGGTCCTTGCGGCTCCTCTCTACTGTACTCTAGTCTAGGTAGGCATGCAGCCAGGGGGAGGGGCCACGTAAGCTGCACTCTGCAAGCAACCTGGGCACTTTGTTTTGGGGAAACAGCTGATACCGTGGTGAAGGTATGACGGCAAATTTTAGTGGTTTTGATACCGTGACGTTTTCAAACCGCGGTATACCTTCAAACGGTATACTGCTGCATCCCTACTGCCCATAGAGTTGCTAATCCGGGCTTGAAGCTCCCGATGAGTCCTCTGTACTCCTCTGTGGAAAAATTATATTTCTCACTAGAAATGATTAGCTGGAATCACACATGTCAATATGGTGATAACTAGGGATGTCCCGATACCACTTTTTTGCTGACCGAGTACAAGTACGAGTACTGACATTTGAGTACTTGCCGATACCGAATACCGATACCGATACCGATAGTAATTAATAATGCCATAACAACGACTTTATTTTTTTAATTTATTTATTTTTTCATCAGATGTTCCTCACTTTCTGGGTATAACAAATTAAATGTGCCAGTTATGCCATTGCTGACATTCATTTCCCTGAACAAACATGGCACCACTGCCACACATTTCACTTCAACTTTCACATTCAGTGCATTTCAGTAACATTCACATTTCAGTAGCATTTAGTGCTGTCTGTGAGGCCTAAGCCTCAGAGAAGTCAGAGGTAGGTTCACTTCTTTTAGTGCAAAAAATAAATAATAATATAAAATAATAAAATATTAGCACCACCAAACAGGGGGATTAATCTCAGCTCTATTCAGTCAGCAGCATGTATTTATACTGGATAGAAGAGGCTAGGTAACTGAGATAGCCTTTTCAATTATCCAGAGTAGACTCCAGAGGACACACTAGGCTATATGTACCAGTGTTGATAATAAAATAAATAAAATAAAATAAAACACATCTTTCCTGAACAAACATGCATGGCACTGCTACACATTTCAAAGTAACCTGTAACACATTCAGTGGATTTCAGTATCACACAACCTGAATATACTATAACTAGCAGAACAACTGAAATGTATCTTTAGTGTATGTTAGTGGCAGTGCTATCTGTGAGGAGTAGAGGACTAAGCCTTTTTTGGAAAAGTGAGGTGCAGATTCTTTTTGATGAAGAGAAGCATCTCTGCATGCTCAGCTGTGATCCTGTTTCTGGTTTCATCTACAATGTGTGACACTGAGCTAAAAAGCCTTTCGCTATCCACACTGCTGCATGGTGCTGAGAGATATCTGCGAGACATTTGGGCCAGAGTGGGAAACCGCACTTTGTTAACTCCCCAGTACTGCAGTGGTTTATCATCTGGGGCAGCTAGGGTCTCTCCAAGGTATGTGTCTAACTGAATGGCCCCACCCACTGGTGCTGCACTCAGTGCTGCTGATGCTTGCTCACTTGCTATCTCATCAAACACAATGTCCAGACTGCTCCTACTGGCCTGGGCCTTGCGTTGCTTTCTGGCAGGTGGTTCCCCCAGATCCTCCTCCTGGACATCTGCTTCTCCTGCAGACAGCTTCCGCAGCTCCACCCTCACCATCTCTTTGGCTTCTGCAGCAGTGTTGGCGTTTGAGAAGAAACAATCTTTGTATCTAACAGAGAGAAAAATAAATGTGTTAGCTGGTAACAGACAAGCTAGTCTCAAGTTGTCAGAAGGAATGTCAGCAATCAGCATATTGCCTTCAAATCATTTAACAAAGCAAATTGATAATGCTTTTAGGTTTTATGGCCAACTTTAATCAATTTGATTTAAGTGATTTGAAGGCAAGTAATTATCACTTGCTTTCTCTCTCGCTTTCTCTCTCACTCACACACTCACTCACACACACACACACACACACACACACACACACACACACACACACACACACACGCGCACGCGCACACACACACACACACACACACACACACATTACCTCGGATCGAGCACAGTTGCGATGCTGTAGAGTGGGTTTGTTTCTGTCTCAGAGAAGCGTCTCGTCACAGCTGCAGCCAGAGTTGCTTTCATTGTTTTGATGCCTTGGTCCTCTTCTGTTTCTGTGGTCAAAAGTCGGCGAAGCACAGTCACAGCAGGTATCACATCTGAGGCCAGGGCATCAGCTTTGCTCACTCTTTTGGTTAACTCCTCAAACGGGGACAGGACAGTCAGAGACTTTTCCAGGATGGCCCACTGATTTGCGCTGAGGTTGTCGGGGAGCTCATGTTCGGATCCATATACCCCCAGAGCCCGCTTCTGCTCGGTGAGACACTTTATCATGTAATACGTGCTATTCCAGCGGGTCTGCACGTCTTGCTGGAGTCTGGCTGGCGACTGAAGAAGCTGGATCTGAACGTCTTCCAGGCGCGAGTAGGCTAATGGCGAATGTTTAAAATGACCCACGATTCTGCGTCCGACTGCCACCGCGTCTGCTACACTCCTCTGAGCCAAGAGCCCCTCGTTAACAGCCAGCTGGAAGGTGTGGGCTACACACGACAGGCTGGGCAGTCCAGCGTCCTTCATGGCTTTAATCATGTTTTTTGCACTGTCCCGGACCACAACGTGCACAGAACTTTTCGGTATCCCCCACGTCTGAAGCATATCATCAAACACGTCTGCGATAGCTTGCCCAGTATGTGAACCCCGAAACTGCTTCGCTTGTAGAATGACATTTTGTGGGGTGAAATCCTCGTCAATCCACTGTGCAGTTAAACTGATGAGAGACATTGGGCTTACGCTGCTGCTCCAAATATCGGTGGTGAAGCTGAAAGCCGATATGCCCTGCAACAGGCTGTTGATATGCTCTTTCACGAAGTTGTGTAGCTTTGGTAACTCCGTGTCCGTGATGCAATGACGGCTGGGAATATCGTACCTCGGCTCCAGTACACTGAGAAGACGGCGAAATCCCGTATTTTCCACAACGGACAAGGGTTGGTCGTCAAGAGCGATGAACTGGGTAAGCGCATCAGTTATTTTCACTGCCCGTGGGTTTTCTCTTGCCATCTTCTCTCGCTTCTCCAGCGTTTGCTCAAGAGTTGGTTGTTTTGTGCTGGTGCTAGCATTAGCAAACTTCTTGTGCTCAGCCTGATGTTTGCTCTTCAGGTGTTTGATCAAATTACTTGTGTTAAATGAGCTGTTCTTCGCGCCTCCTCTTGACACTTTAGCAGAGCAGAGTTTGCAGTCTGCTTTGCTGTTGTCAGTATCGCAAATCTTAAAATATGTCCAAACTGCAGACATGTTGCTCCACTGCACACCGCGCCCACCTATCTAGATTGCACGGCTGCGGCACGTTGCCGTAAAGTGGTATCCGGCAGCTGTCGCAAGCGGTATCGGGCAAGTACGAGTACAGCAAAATAGGCCAGTATCGGCCCCGATACCGATACTGGTATCGGTATCGGGCCACCCCTAGTGATAACTTCCATTTCCCCAAACCAAATACACATAGTGTCATAGCCTTTATTAAATTCCCTCAAAGTCTTCTTCACTATATGTGATGAGTCTGACACCACTGTGCTGGGCAGCACAGATGCACAGAGCTGTTATGAACACAGATTAGTGCTGTATCCCCAGGGGAGGAAGCAGAGTGATACTAACGAGGAGTGTTCACGTGTGTGTGTGTGTGTGTGCGTGTGTGTGTGTGTGTGTGTGTGTGGGTGTGGGTGTGTGTGTGTGTGTCCTGCCTAATTAGCTTTTCTTGTGCTTAATTAGCAGTGCATTAGGCCAGACAGGTGTGAGAACGCACAAGACAAACACACAAAACATAAAAATAATCATAAAAAAGCACCAAACAAAACAAACCATTGCATGCATGCTCTCTACAAACAGCATGTAGCTACACATACTGTACATGGAGAATATAAAACAGGGAGAGACGAAATAAACTGAGGTGAAGTGTGTGTGTGTGTGTGCGTGCGTGCGTGTGTGTGTGTGTGTGTGTGTGCACGTGCGTGCGTGTGTTGTTACTGTTGATAGTCACCCACCTGCCGGCAGTCAGAATGAAACAACATAGTCAGGTATAATAGCCCTCTAAGCCCTGTGTTTTTCTATCACCAGGAAACGTGTCTGTGTGCCATGCAGTTAAAGGTCTGTGTCACATGGCACACCCCACGCCATGCAGACAAACTGAGAACATGGCACACCCCACGGGTTGTATCTTTGTTTAAATATGTGCTTTGATGGGGGGGGGGGGGGGGGACTAAATGTAACTAAATTTGTAACTTGTGTTACTTGACAAAGTAACTGGTATAATATTACTGAAATCCTATTAGTAATAAGTTATATTACTGAGTTACTGCTCAAAGTAATATATTGCATGTATTATGTTACTTTCGTAATGAGTTACCCCCCAACACTGTTCATGACACGAGGTGAAAAGGGTCTGTAGACTGTCACATCTCATCTCGTACGTCTCACACTTACGGTCACCTAACAAGACGCCGACGGGAGGCGGCTTCAGCAGAGCATGTCCTGTACCGGCCTCACAGAGGAGAGGGAACACGCTTTCTGCACGACCTGTCTGTCTGCCTTCCTGCAGTGCTCTGTTTTAAAAGCCTGTGTGAGGGTGTGACAACGCACGACACCGTGTGACAACCATGTGGGACGGCTGAGAGGTTTTCATTCGGTGATGCTTTGTATATGGAGACTCGGTGGCACAGGGAGAAAGTGAAATTGAATCGGTGCAGGAGTCACAGACAGAGAGCAGCCATCAGGTAGAAATATAACAAACCCACTTGTCAAGCATCCGTTCAGTAATGAATATGATCTCTGAAGCTCCTTGCATCGCTCGAGCACAACTAAGTGGTTTCTCCCCCCGTGACGACGAGGCGGGTGATATTTAATGAGATCAACTCACACTGCAACAAAATACTAATCTAAAGGAACAAACTTTCTGTCAGTCGTTCGCTGCCACGAGGGGCTTCCACAGCAGGATTTCTGATAACAAGGATTGTAAACCTACACTGCTCCATATTGTTCAATGTTCTTGTATAACTCAGTAACATAACTCAGTCTTTGTACCATACAAGACTTGTTGACTTGTGTACAAGTCTACTCTACACGCGGTCACCTAAGTAAACACCTGGAGATGATGCCCTCATCATGACATGATGCCACACTACAAATCAATTGATCCAGATTCTAAGAACTGTAAGTATAGACCTTATTCGCTAACCCCGGACAGCGCCATATTGTTGACATACCGTCCTGCAGCTGACAACTATAGTAACGGTATTATTGTTGTTTCTGTTCCATTACAAAATAGCGATAGTGATGACAGCAATAAAAAACCCAGAGTTGTTGTTGCTGTATGCTGCAGTTAATGCCTGTAATAATAAACAAAAGAAAAAACTAGGTGAACAGACTTTGCTGTGAGGAGCTGTCAGAAAGTTTCACCTGTCTCTCCTAACTATCCACACACCTCTCCTGTGCTGCTGACGTATCCTCCGTCTCGCTCCCTTCACGTCTGTGGACGGTAGAGATAGAAACAAACCACGGGGACTTTATTGCTGTCATTAGATAGATAGATAGATAGATAGTAGGGATGGGCATTTCTAGCAAAAACACTATTCGAAATTCGCTGGCCAAATTCGAATTTAATTCGAATTTCGAAAATAAATAAAAAAATGTAAAAAAAAAAAAATTTTTTTTTTTTTTTTTTTTTTTTTTTTGTGAGTGAAATGTTGCATTGTCTCCCCTGATTCTAAGTCTACGGCTTTATTACCGTAATTAATATAAAAAGCTTCTGCTGTGGATTTTTAGCTCAAACAAGCATTGCACCACTGAAGTAAAGAACATGTTACATGACATTGACATTTTCGAAAATAAAAAACAGTTTTGACAATCATGAGTGGTTCATTAAATATTTAGTAGGCTCAGGTCTGAGTGCCAAAGGGGTGCCAAAGTCACCCCCTCTCCCTCTTCATGGGATTTCATCTGCCATTAATTTTTCCATAAACCTTGCTTAAAATGCTTATAAAAAGTGTTTTACTTGCTCAAACCAAGCGATTTGACTATACTTAGAATCAGGGGAGACAATGCAACATTTCACTCAAAAAAAAAATTTTTTTTTTTTTTTTTTTTTTTCGAATTTCGAATTTCAATAATAAAAGTCGACCTTGATAATAACAACGATTATTCGAAAATTCGAAATTCGATGCCCATCCCTAATAGATAGATAGATAGATAGATAGATAGATAGATAGATAGATAGATAGATAGATAGATAGATAAGAGTACTTTATTAATCCCCTGGGGGAAATTCTTGTGTTACAGCAGAAGCCAATGTCAGTACATCTCAGTAAACACACAAGAGAACTACAGCCGTGTGTAACGCAGGTCACCATCAGAACACAATTGGAACGATACAGGTAACGCTAACGGCGGCTAGCTTCCTATAAACGCTGCTCTCACATAGGCTGTCACTTAAGAGCTGCTGCGTTATGTCGAGAACATGGCGGCGGTGGGCGTGCCCGTACGTGAGTGACGTCAATCGAATAAGGTCTATTCTGAATCAGTTTGTCCAATAGGAATGAATACGTACAAGCACGAGTTAACTCCTCCTGACATATGAATTGGAATCCTATTAAAACCCGATTGGAGACTGAGCTGAGTAAACCTCAGCCTTCAACATTAGAAAAGCCAATGCTCAAATCAAAGCAGTATCAAAAGCTTATAGCCCCACCAGACACCAGTAGCCTCCAGCTCCCACAAAGCAGCATCGCAATAATGTCATCACGCCTCTCTCTTCTTTCATGCTTTTCACAAGTTCACTAGAGCAGAGTTGTATTCAATTGCAGCCTTTATGATTCCACCAACTCATCCTTTTTGATGCGGGGCGGATGGGTAAGTTAAAGAATATTTGTAGTAAATGCCAAGGTGAGCCGAATTGATTATGACAACTTATTACAGAATACAGAAAAGCAATTTGATTTCCTTCCTCGAGAATGAAAGGAGAATTGGGTGTTGGCAGCTGAGAAATTGAAAGAGCGTATCTAGCCAGCTTACCTGGTTATGTCTGGTTTTATGTCGTTAGTCATTGGTCCTGGGGGGGTCCTGGGGTGGGGGGTGGGAGTGAGGATGTTTTTTTTTATTTGGTTTGATTTCCCCCTTTTTTTTTAATCATCCCTGTTGCTGGTGCTTCACTGGCTATTATGATCTGTGATCATTGTATATTATGGATGTCACTTATCATTTTGAATAAACTCAAATATTTGATCAAAAAAAAATTTGAATTTAGGTATTTTTCAACCTGTTCAACCTATTTTAAAAATTTAACTAACTTTCGTAGATTTTTTTTTTTTTTTGCTGCGGTATTGACCAAGATCACACCCGCTCTGCGGTGGCCCGTGCACATACGTCCACTAAACGAGCTTATTCTTGCAACGGACACAGGCTCAGATTGTTATTGTATAATTAGTGCTTGTATTTACTATTTACCTTGCAGCAGTGTGCTCCTGGATGGGTACCACAAGGGCGGCGCCCATCCAGGCCAAAAGCCACGTGATGTACCATCACCATGTCCTCCCAAGTCCTGCACTCTCATACCTCCAAGACATGGGGAATGTCAATCAATGAAGGCAATCAGCTTTTTCCCCCCCTTTCACAACAGATATATTACATAAGACTGAATGAACAAAACTGCCATCCCATCATAGGCCAAATTTCACAAAGACTCCACATAGCAAGACAATTTCTCATGTCAAACAAATATCATGTGAAGTTTGTGTTTTGATGTTTTTTGGTTGGAGGGGGATGGATGCTTTGAGAGATGGTGGCCTGAGTGGCTGTTGCTGCTGCTGCTCTATCAATGTTGATTATGTCCCCCAGGCTGAGGTGACAGATCCATATTGATTTTGTCCACCAGGCGGAGGTGACAGGGAAGTCTAGCAGCACATCTGCCATTTCATTAGACCTTGTGTTTCCCCTGGACTCATTCAGCAGTGATGGAACCAACAACAAAACAAAATGGTTCCACATTGTCTATTAGTGGGTGATGGGCAATTTAATTGCCATCACCACTATAGAGAGGTAAAGTGAAATAATGTCCCTTCCTGCTTTCTCCCTGGTCCAGCGCTGGAAAAAATATGAATGGCGGTGGATGGAGAAGAACGTTACTTTTTTGATCCCGTTTGAATTGTGCCACGAGGTGCCAACGTTAATTTTGGCAATTTAAAACATAACTTTGCATGTAAATAAAGTCGCAGTTTGTCGTCAAACTGAATGGGGTTAGTTAGTTTCGTATAAAAACAACATAGCTCGTGGAAGCTCGTGGCATGTCGCCGGTCTTCACCTTTGCCGGTAGAGAAAGTGATGTCACTTAGGCGACAGTGTATGTAGTCTTTCTGATTTATAACTTCTAGTGCAACAGTTTGTCACAACATGTACATAGAGCTATCGGGCGCTGTGTTTTGTTGACTTTTGAACGCCGATATCGATACCGATACTATTGCACCCAGAGGGCGCGGTTTCTCCAATAGCAAAACTCGGAAAAGCTGCTGAATGGGACTTAGTTTAATTCCCCCAGAAATAAAAGTGACGACCCACTTCAAATCATCCCCCGTCCCGAGTTTGGGTCCTGACCCCTGCCTTTGAGCAACACCGATGATCACCAGCTTATCTGCTGGCTCCAGAGAGCCAACTCGATTGCCTCATTGTGCCCCTCACAGAGATCGACGGTGTGAGATAGGAAACTGGTCCTGAGGGAGTTTTTAATGAGACAAGTCTTCACGCTTCTTCATGCAGTCCCTCTCCGCTCTCTCTTCACACCTCGAAGTGAAGTGTTGTCACTCACGTCAAACACACACACACACACACACACACACACACACACACACGCACACAACCACTGATCTGCAACACCAGCTTGACTAGCATTAAGAAGTTAGCTTATGAGAAAGTAAGTGTTCCTTACGTTCTTAATTGAAGGCCACTACAAAAATGTATTAGCCCTGCTCCCCTCCTTTATTCCTTCCCTCAACATTGAACTAGAGGGATTATCTCTCTCTTTTAGTTCAAATTGGCTAAGTGTGTGGCGGTGTATATGGTAACGGTGTCTGTCATGATTATGATGTCATCATGATGTTATCAGTGATGTCACTTGAGCAACTGTGATGTCATCAGTGATGTCACTTGAGCAACTGTGATGTCATCAGTGATGCCTCTCAAGCAATTGTGATGTCATCAGTGATGTAATAAATCCTTCCTGGGCTGGCTGAGGCTTGGTGGGAGTATTCCACCTTATGTTGCCACGCCCACTTTTTCTCTTCCGTGTCAGTCGCAATTGTATTTGTTCTTCCGGATCAGCGTTAGCAGCACCGGCCGGTTGGAATGTAAACTCTAAACTATGAATGAAGTTTGTTTGGCAACATTCAGAAGCTACACCGCGGCCAACTTCAGTTACATGTTCATAGCGTTACTGCTGCGAGGAGCCGATGGCTGTTACCCGGTCGCCATTTAACGTTAGTTACAAAAGCACGTCGACAGTGTTTTCTCACTGCCAGTAGCCTACTACAGTAGGGGTTGTGGACCACTTGGTTTCTCATGGCTGCAAACCCAATTCCCCTTAGTGGGACAATAAAGTTGAGTTGAGGTCTGCATGTGTCATTACACCTCTGTTTGTCTGACGCTCTATCACTCTCTCTCTCTCCACACACACACACACACACACACACACACACACACACACACACACACACACACACACACACACACACACACACACACACACACACACACACACACACACACACACACACACACAGCACTTTCAGCTGGGAAGTGTTAATCCACTGTAGACTGTGTGGCTGTCAGTAGCTGTGGTGCTATTGATTTCCAAGGTATTACATCATCAAGCAAGTGGAGAGTATTGATTGGCTGCCAGGCGAATTGGCTTCCCCCAGCCTGGGCCTACTGAGGACCCCCTTGACGCAAACTTAATTGGCCGGCCAATTATAATTGCATCAGCAGCACCAGTGTTGGGCAAGTTACTTTCAAAATGTAATATACTATATATTACTAGTTACTTTCATTTGAAAGTAATAAGTTACTTTACAATATTACTCTCTGTGTAGAGTAACTCGTTACTTATATAACACTACTTTTGCATTACTTTCACCAAAATAACAGCAGTAGCAGAATCCCATCGCCGCCCCGGAAACCATCCCGAAAAATAATTTCAACTGTCTTGAAGTCAGTGTAAACCGTCCAAAATTCTAAATGTTATCCTTTTCCTTTGTTATTGTCATCTATAATGGTTATTTGCATAAAAACACACAATCCGATTAGGAAATTATTGTATGTTTATTTAAATATGTGCTGTGATAAAAAATAAAAATAAAATCAATTTGTAACTTGTGTTACTTGACAAAGTAACTGGTATAATATTCCTAAAATCCTATTGGTAATAAGTTATACAGTATTACTGAGTTACTGCTAAAAGTAATATATTAGATGTAATATGTTACTTTTGTAATGAGTTACCCCCAACACTGATCAGCACTAAGGACCTCGGGTCGGATTCGAACCCGCGTCGGCCGTGCGAAGGACCGAGCCTCCGTCGTACGCATGCTACCAGGTGAGCCACATATTAATAGCTGCAGACAAATGACGCATAGTTTTTGTACCCCCCCAATATGTAGAACGACATTTAGGAACAACATTCAACTTCTCATGTACTGTATATTTGTCTTGACAATGCATATGGTAGCCTATGCAACAAAACTGAGCTGAATGCTTAATACTGTTAATACTGACAATTATCTAGCTTCTCTTTTCTAACCATTCATCTTTGTCATAATTATAATCATAATAGATTGGATTTATATATAGCGCCTTTCTAGATACTCAAAGCGCTTATGTGAGGCTCTGTGAGTGTGATACCGCTTCATGGCGCCATCACCTCACTTGATGATTCAATTCATTAGCGCGCTAATTCATGTTGCCGTGTCAGAGTCACGGAGAGAGAGACAGAGGAAGAGACAGAAGAAAGGAAGATTAGAATTCCCTGAGCCAAACACACGACGTTAAGGTAGGGCCATATTATTTCCCGCAAAACTGAAAAAACGGACGGAATCATGGAATTTGGAAATTGGCAATACAAATGGAATCAACTGTAAAACATGGAATATTGCAGAATTTTCCATAATTTGGCTGAAATTGATCAAAGTAGGCCTAATTATCAAAATAAGAAGTAGATCGAATTATCGTAGTAAGTTTAGCAACCTAAATGATTTCATACTTGTAAAATAGACCTAGAGAAATGATTCAGTTCTCGATCGGGGTGTTTTGAGAGGGGGGTCGGTCTTGCGTGGGACCCTTACTGCACCTCACAACTTAGTTTTCACCTTGAGAAACATGTCGAAGAGGCTGTCTGAGAGAGCCAAGTCATCACAAAAAAGAAAAAATATCGCTCCTAACCACTAAATTTAAATTTAAACGGGAAAAAAATTAATTCAGGGGGGGAAATAAAACGGAATTTGGAAAAAAACCAAACGGCTCTACAAGTTAAGGGAGGCTCTGGGAGAGGAGTGTCACAGTGAAGTTGAGACTTAAAATAAGCTATGATGATCGTCAGCTTGGTCGTAGTAGCAGCTGCTAGACAACACACAATGCCTCCGAGCTCTCTAAAACAAAGCTTGCTCTCCTAAAAGCATCCGACAGCTGCAGCAATTTAAATTGATCCGAGTCTGACACGTTTCCCCGAAAGCATTTCAGAAGCCGGTGCTAATGCACCGTTCAGCATCATCCCCTGGACGCCTCACATGAAACACCTTAGGAACCTGTCTCACCAATTCCATGCTGGTCTGGTCCACATCACACCTCACCATCTGCTCCACATTGCTGGAGCAACAGCAGCTTCTTGCCCACTCGTTCTTCCTGCAAGACAGCCTATCGCTACTTTTTAGTCGCTCCTATGAAATGCTCTACCACTCGCTTTGCTATTGAGTTTCTTTCCAAGTGCAGTGCGTACTACTCTGAACGATTAAAATCCCAAATGTGACATCTATGCAACTAGCTCTCTTTTTTCTGTTGCATTTGTATAATATTATATAATTATCCATGCAATACTGGTCCTATGCATAGGCACTTTATTATTGTGCACTTTAATTTCTTGCACCACCAGCTTGAGCCAGATGATTCGGGCCTATCCACGTGTGTATTTCGTCTCTTTTTATTTTTGACTCTCATTTATATCTAAATGTTTTGACACGTTCTCTCCGTGTGATTTGTTATGTGTATTTATAAGCTATTTGCACCCCAAAATTCCAATGCAGATGGTAAATAAAGTGACTCTGACTCCCACTTATCCATCCAGCCTCATAACATCATCATCACTGGGCAGTGTTAAGTGGGCTTTCACTGGTGTGGTCGATACAAACACGTCTGGCTAATGCCCACCGCTCTGTAGGCCTAACGCCCAACCCTCTGTAGGCCTAACGCCCAACCGCTCTGTAGGCCTAACTTAATTGATGTATTATGTGGATCAGCAAGAAGAGCAGAGAAAGGCATTTGAGAGAGACAGACCATAATTACAGCGGTAGCAGTCAAGGCACAGCTCGCGATGGTTGGATTTGCGTTGTCCAAAATGCACACAGCAAACACAACCAATCCCATTCATCAATCACTTGTCAATGCCTTATCGACAGCATCACACTTAGCGTTTTTTCTTTTTGTTCAATCCAGCTGAAATTACATTTTCATCATCATCCTTCCTCGTTCAAAGCGTGTTCGTACATCTACTACTAGCATTGCACTGCTGCCAAATGATTGGCTGACTGGATAATTGCGTGGGCGCGTTATCATTCAGAAACCACGCCCAAATCGGGGGGGGGGGACAAAAACTCCCATCCCAATCGTGGCATTCTCCTATGTCGCGTGTTGCACACAAAGATCATATATACGGAAGATGAACACTCCAACTTACTTCCTTGACAGCTAGATCCACATTTTTCTTCTCGCCAATTCTCAATGGCTTCCTTGTTTTGCTCGGGAGTACAAAAAAACTTTAATTGTTGATTTAAAAAAGAAATTGTCTGCGCAGCCCCACCACACAACAGCTTTTAGCTATGTTTAATTCAAGGGAAATGACGCTGGTGTATGGGAGTGAATGGATAGCTTTCCCCCATGATGGGCGTGGCCTATTTCATGCAGTGTCTCTATGGTGGCACACAAGATTTGAGGACACTAGTGTGTGATGTCCTCAAAGAGGACACCAGAATTAGATTGACAAAAGCAGTGTTATACAAAATAGCATTTGTTACCCTGTAGTTTATCTCAAACAATCTAGAACAAGAGTGGAATTTGATCAGTTGAGTAAACTTGGTATCACCCCATTTTGGGGTTGTTGTAAAAGCCAGCAAAAATGCTGGCTTTTACAACCATGGATCTGTCATTGGTGTCACATGACTTGGTGGTGTCACTCTTGTCTTGGGGGTTTTCCATTTCCTGTTGCTTGTATCAAGATGATCCTTATGACTTGCAGCACCATGAAACACATGAAACCCCCGCTGCACACAGATCCATAAGCACAGTGCAATATGCACATGAAAGATAAAGTCTTCCTGCTTTTTCATATTCTGCAAATGTTGACATGATGGAAATAGTGGTTTTTCATCCGGCAGCCATGCAAGCAGCGATGGTCTTGCCAGCCAATGAGAGCTTGTCTGTGGAGACATTTCTCTTAGGTTTCCCCTAGTGTCCTCTAGAGAGAGAGTGGCGTCAGCGGAGGACCAAAATGCGAGACTCATTAGCCAATGAACAGCCAGGAATGGGTCTCGCGCTACTTTTGCATGCTAAAATAAAGCCGATAATGTACAATTTGATTCAAGGGATGAAAAACCCTTTCAAAGTACAACACAAACTGTCTATTTTGCTGCAACTCGACAGTGCTGCTTTTTTTTACTCAAGAGTTCCACTTTCTACTTCCTGGAGAAAAAAACTGGTCCATTGGAGTGAATGGAGATGTCGGAACTCTTCTATTATACGGCTCTGGTTTCCCCTTAAGCCCGAGAGATATATTCTTTCATTCCAAACAGAACAGGAATTCTCACTGAGACGGATAAGTGCTGCCTGTCAGACATGAATAATCACACGCACACGCGCACGCGCACGCACGCACACGCACACACACACACACACACACACACACACACACAAAGAGTTTCTAAATTCGATAGAAGCTTGAGGCATCAACAGCGCCCACATCACACACAGAATATTTGCAGAAGATATTAACTGCATGATGCAGAATATACAGGCAAGATTCAAATATAGACTCACAGTGAAGCTTTGCCTCCTGGGGCCTCGTGTAGAAAACTTTTCCATAGATGTCTACAGAAAGTTGGAAACAGAGATCTACGCCGGCAGCAGTAGGCGTGTTTATTGTTACAAAACACAAGCAGCAGTGTATTTTTGTATACGCAAGCTTAATATCCACACGTAAATGGTAAATGGCCTGCATTTATATAGCGCTTTTATCCAAAGCGCTTTACAATCAGTAGATAGTCTACATTCACCCATTCATACACCGATGGCGGCAGACTGCCACGCAGGGTGCCTACACACCATCGGGAGCAAGGAGGGTTAAGTGTCTTGCCCAAGGACACAATGACAGCAGCTGGGAGGGAGCGGGGATCGAACCGCCAACCCTTGCGTCATTGGCCGACCTGCTCTACCTCCTGAGCTAAAGCCGCCCCAAAACAACGCACGTCCCAAAACAAGGTATAGTTGGTTGCTGTAATGGCTCATATTTGCCTGTTCTTCCACATTTAGTTTCTCATTCAGCTCTTTGAGAGAGGGATATGATTTAGCAGGTGCACCTGCTGGCTGGGAGCTCTGCCAAAACTAAGTCACTCACTTCAACAACATCCATGGAAAAACATGGGAGTGGTGCCACTTAAAAAATAAATAAAAAAAATAAATTACAATACTAATTCAGAATAACAAGGGGAGAATGAGTCTCGCTTGCCAGACGATCTCCGTTTCGCGCTGTAGCAGCACAGGAGAGAATCACTCTGGTCTAGCGGGGGGGGGGAAAGGCTCTGTTTATCTTTACAACCATCCACCCAAAGTACCAAGCAGGCCTGCTTTATTGCACAACAATCCAAATCTTCGTCAAAACTTGCCAGTTTCAGTGTGTCTGCTCTGCTAGCTAGTTGTTGCATTTTAGAGCGACACGCGATTTGCCTTCCGCTCTGACTGAAACGTTTCGGAGCCAATGGCAGAGCTTAGACCGGCTTCCAGTGATCCAGACTAGGCCAGAATTGACCTCAACTACACATTTGTATTGATGGTCACATAAGGCTCAAAGTGTGCAGGACAGTTCTGAAGTGTGCACATCATCATCATCATCATCAAGTGGCACAAAAATTGACTCTTGCAATTGGCAAGAGTCCAGACTGAGATTAAAATACATTGTCAATAAAATTCGATAAATTCAACCTTAGTTGAGTGTAAAGTGGATGATCATAGCTGATTGGCTGAGGACAGGGGTTGGGCGAAAGCTAATTACCGGTAATGACATGAGAACATCCAGAGGTGAATGTGACATGTGTGACAGGAGTGGTGGAGCCTTGTGACGGCCCCCCCCCCCGCCTCAGCAACAAGCATGAGGGGAGGGGGGGCTCTTGTGAAAGCAGCTGCTCCAGTGGAGCATCATGGCCAACAGTGTTCACACCTTGGAGGTGTGAAGCTGCAGCTGAACAAGTGTGTTGTGATAAAGCGTATAATGCACTCAGCAGATCTTCCTTGGGTACAATGTGACAGTGTGCTACTGTAGGCAGCAAGTGAACAAGTCTCAGCAAATCTTCCCCCGGATAAGAACTCTTTGTATCTCAAATGTTTTGCTTTTTACTCACAGAGATCACCTGGCGCTGTTTCCCCCTCTGTAGAGCAGGATGATGCATCATGACCCTGTGATGATCAGGTCAACTAGTTAGAAATGCACTGCGTAGTGCGTAGTGTGTAGTGCCCACTGCCCCGAGATCATCGTGTGGGTCAAAACCCCTTCTGTGCAATTACACGCATAGAATACAAATAGCGAAATGATGAGTGGACTGCCCACTCTTAATGATGAGTGGACTGCCCACTCTTAATGATGAGTGGACTGCCCACTCTTAATGATGAGTGGACTGCCCACTCTTAATGATGAGTGGACTGCCCACTCTTAATGATGAGTGGACTGCCCACTCTTAATGATGAGTGGACTGCCCACTCTTGATGAGTGGACTGCCCACTAGGGATGCCACGGTGTGGACATTTTCCCACCGGGTACAGTAATAACCACGTGACAAAAAAAGCTCCAGAGCTCCTCAGCAGTCCTCACGGTCCGGATTTTTTATTATTTAACTGCTCTCAGTCCGACACACCCGTCAATATAGTCACCAAATGCAAGCGTGGTAGGGATGTCAGGTTAACCACAGAGAATAGTTTGGAGCGGTTACGTTTGTCGGTCTATAAATTAGGCTACTCTGCATACAGTCCTTTCTCCCCCAGTCAGTCAACCCCTCCCCTCCCCTCCCCTCCCCTCCCCTCTCCTCTCCTCTCCTCCCCTCTCCTCCCTCTCCCTTCCCTCCCTCCCCTCCCCTCCCCTCCCCGCTGCTGCTCTCAGCGCTCACAACACTGTCAGCCTCACATAACGTTACACACAGACTCTCCTCCTGGAGAAAATGTATGTGCAATGTGCAATTACGCCAATGGTTATCCAAATGGCTTCATTTGCATATTGAATACATACTGTGAAACCCAGAGCAAAATCACACACACACACACGCACGCACGCACACACACACACACACACACACACACGCACACACGAACACACACACACATGCGCGCGCGCGCGCGCACACACACACACACACACACACACACACACACACACACACACACACACACACACACACACACACACACACACACACACACACACACACACGTTTTCAATGCAATCCATTTGCCCACACCACAGAGTGCTCAATTTCAAAGCATGGCAGTGTATCCAATCCGAGGGAGGGATCAGCGTGACATCACAAGCACGCAGAAATGCGGAACCCCGCAGCAGTTAACTAGTGTGAGTTGTGCCCCAAACAAATGTTAATATCTAAAAAATATATACATCACATCGCTTATATTTTGACATTCTGAGTGAGAGCAGAAGTAGCTCAAGAGTTTGATGTATATATTATGCATGTTGTGTTAAAGTTGTGTGAACTGTCGCAGTTTTTAAAATGTAAACAGCAGAGGTGGTTAGAGTGAAACGCTCAAGCTCAGGCTCCATATTAGGTTCCCATTGCTGTTTCCACCCAGTGACGCGGTTTGCTTACCAAAATGCTGCTCGGCTGATCCCTGCTCAGCAGCTCTCCTCATACCCTGCTGCTGATGGCAGCAGGGTATGAGGAGAGCTGCTGGTAGGGATACACAGCAAGAGTTGAGGGCAAATGAGCAGAGGTGAGGAATGGAATCTGTGTGAGAGCGAGGAGAGAGAATGGAGAAAATGAGAGGAGAGTGAGTGTCTGGATGATGGAGAGAATGAGAGGAGAGCGAGTGTGTGGATGGAGAGAATGAGAGGAGAGCAAGTGTGTGGATGGAGAGAATGAGAGGGACCTGAGAGAGATATTAACTCCAGAGAGAAAGGGGTGCTGACGTGCCAGCTAGCCCATTAGCAGATGTTTCTTTGTGTTGGTTCACACTTTCATTCACAAAGCAGGACCACCACCCCCCCCCAATCAGGCCATAATGATCTGTAAATACAATCGGAAGTTCCGATTGTATTTACACTTCCTGTGACTCATAAACCTAGTCTGACTCATAATGTTAGTCAAACTAGGTTTGACCACCAGGTGAGTCAGACTAGTTTGAGCAGGTAAAACAACCAGCGTTTTGAGCAGGAAGTCGTGATACAATGGGTCAAGTGGGCGGGGCTGCATAAGGTGAATAGCATGGGAAGTCTGTCCATCAATCAATCCATAATGATCTGAAACTTCACTCTGACCTGTTGGTCTGGTCAGGTCAGGACCAATCCAGTGGCAGGAAAGCTGCTGTCAATCAACGCGACAGGAAGAAGTCTGGACACCCAGCTCCAGGTCTGACAAGCGCTGACAAGAGCTGGGAAATGGGAATTCACTGTCTGACATCCACATTTACTCCAAGAAATTACCAATTCAATTTAACTATAGCCTTGGCTACATGCAGTAGCTATACCTGGCTTTATTACCCCAGAGTTAACACTGGTTCACAGATAGGTTTTCATTGTCAACTGTAAAATATAATTTTGTAACAGAGTGCATCCAGGTAGATGTGGATGATAAAGTAGTAAGCTACTAATGAAGGGATTTAAAATAACTTGTGAAGGAATGTGGAAATATGACCTCACTGCCCAACGTCAATCAATGGCAGTTACACGGCCCGGATGAGTGACAGTTACAGTATGTTAGCCTATTGTGTCCAGGGAAGTATACGGCTATCATCCCATTTTGGCTAAGGCTAATATATATCCCCTAATGATAGCTACTA
>NC_139632.1:8396370-8473870 GCF_964638095.1 Poromitra crassiceps | reverse complement strand
GAGGAAGCGTTATGCAAATAAAGCTTGAAAGGATTAGCATAATGCTAATAGCATTGTCTAAAACGGGGTTGTAGGATATTAGGGCGAGTTGAGAGACCCTTTAGAAATCCTCACACTAATTGGTCTGTCAATTACAGGTCCTGTGTGTGTGTGTGTGTGTGTGTGTGTGTGTGTGTGTGTGTGTGTGTGTGTGTGTGTGTGTGTGTGCGTGCGTGCGTGCGTGCGTGCGTGCGTGTGTGTGTGTGACAGCACATCTGGGACACTATGACCTTCATCTTCGCTGCCTTCCAGGACTCATAATAGGATGGGAAAGGCAGTCAGCTATCACTTTCTGTCTATTTATGCAGTATAACAAGCAGGAGGGTCTGTTCTCTTCACAG
This sequence comes from Poromitra crassiceps, assembly GCF_964638095.1. NCBI lineage: Eukaryota > Metazoa > Chordata > Actinopteri > Beryciformes > Melamphaidae > Poromitra > Poromitra crassiceps. Next base: position 8,473,490 of record NC_139632.1, on the reverse strand, counting down.
GAAGAGGTTGAATAAGGTCAAGAAATACACCAGACCTTAATTAAGCTTCTTAGGAATAACATTGGCTAGTCCTGATTTAGGGTGGATTTTTGCATGAAAGCAATATTTCACGTTGGCAGAACATTGTCACTCTTTTAGCACAGACACCTCCAATGGGGTACAGAGACCTCCAGTGGTACACAGACACCTCCTCCAATGGGGTGCAGAGACCTCCAGTGGTACACAGACACCTCCTCCAATGGGGTGCAGAGACCTCCAGTGGGGTGCAGAGACCTCCAGTGGGGTGCAGAGACCTCCAGTGGGGTGCAGAGACCTCCAGTGGGGTGCAGAGACCTCCAGTGGGGTGCAGAGACCTCCAGTGGGGTGCAGAGGGGTGCAGAGACCTCCAGTGGGGTGCAGAGACCTCCAGTGGGGTGCAGAGACCTCCAGTGGGGTACAGACACCTCCTCCAATGGGGTGCAGAGACCTCCAGTGGGGTACAGACACCTCCTCCAATGGGGTGCAGAGACCTCCAGTGGTACACAGACACCTCCTCCAATGGGGTGCAGAGACCTCCAGTGGGGTGCAGAGACCTCCAGTGGGGTGCAGAGACCTCCAGTGGGGTGCAGAGACCTCCAGTGGGGTACAGACACCTCCTCCAATGGGGTGCAGAGACCTCCAGTGGGGTGCAGAGACCTCCAGTGGGGTACAGACACCTCCTCCAGTGGGGTACAGACACCTCCAGTGGGGTACAGACACCTCCAGTGGGGTACAGACACCTCCTCCAGTGGTACACAGACACCTCCAGTGGGGTACAGACACATCCAGTGGGGTACAGACACCTCCTCCAGTGGGGTACAGACACCTCCAGTGGGGTACAGACACCTCCTCCAGTGGTACACAGACACCTCCAGTGGGGTACAGACACATCCAGTGGGGTACAGACACCTCCTCCAGTGGGGTACAGACACCTCCAGTGGGGTACAGACACCTCCTCCAGTGGGGTACAGACACCTCCTCCAGTGGGGTACAGACACCTCCTCCAGTGGGGTACAGACACCTCCAGTGGGGTACAGACACCTCCAGTGGGGTACAGACACCTCCTCCAGTGGTACACAGACACCTCCAGTGGGGTACAGACACATCCAGTGGGGTACAGACACCTCCTCCAGTGGGGTACAGACACCTCCAGTGGGGTACAGACACCTCCAGTGGGGTACAGACACCTCCTCCAGTGGGGTACAGACACCTCCAGTGGGGTACAGACACCTCCAGTGGGGTACAGACACCTCCTCCAGTGGTACACAGACACCTCCTCCAGTGGGGTACAGACACCTCCAGTGGGGTACAGACACCTCCAGTGGGGTACAGACACCTCCAGTGGGGTACAGACACCTCCTCCAGTGGGGTACAGACACCTCCAGTGGGGTACAGACACCTCCAGTGGGGTACAGACACCTCCTCCAGTGGGGTACAGACACCTCCAGTGGTACACAGACACCTCCAGTGGGGTACAGACACCTCCAGTGGGGTACAGACACTTCCAGTGGGGTACAGACACCTCCAGTGGGGTACAGACACCTCCAGTGGGGTACAGACACCTCCAGTGGGGTACAGACACTTCCAGTGGGGTACAGACACCTCCAGTGGGGTACAGACACCTCCAGTGGGGTACAGACACCTCCAGTGGGGTACAGGGGCTATCAGCCTCCAACATGTGGCCACCTTAGCAATATTGAACATGTAGTTTTCTCTGAAATTTGCTATATACATTCAGGCTGTGTCTCGTCATGGTCAATGGGGCACCGTGGGGAGATTCCTCCCATTTTCCCCCACGGCCACACACACACACACACACACACACACACACACACACACACACACACGCGCGCACTACCGGACGTAACATGACCGACTGTATCTACAGTATAGCCTATACGTGTTGGAATTATGATTTTTAGAGCTTTTCAAAAAGATATGTCCTGGTGATTATAGTAGCTGATACTGAATAACTTACACAGAGGTATTGTGCACAAAGAAGGGACAAAATGTGTTCTACCTAATTTAAATATCATGTTAAAGCCAATAAATAATAATAATAAGCCAATGAGCTGTTTGGTCTGTCTTTAAATAGGCTCTGAAGAAACACAATATTGCTTTTCTCTCTATCTCAGCATCTTATTACCCACTATAGCAGGTGCTGTTGTGTGCACTGTGCAAATACATGTGCTATCCAGTCCACAGGAATAGAGGCAAGGACAGCGATCTGACTGTGGATGTATGACTCCCCTTTGTAGTTGTAGGATTAGAAACAACACACACACACACACACACACACACACACACACACACACACACACACACACACACACACACACACACACACACACACACACGAGATGTGCAACATCTCCTCCCTGGTGAAGATATGTATCACAGTGCCCACAAAGCCCATGTTTAGGGGAGAAGATAGCGTAACCATGTATCTTCTGGGATGCAAACATCAGCTCCACATGACAACAGCCTGCATAGAAATGAATCCATTGAGGTCTATTTTTATTCCTGGGCTGAGCTGCCATTTATTTGCAACCAAAAGCGTGTAAGAAAATGATTCCACACAACTGAAAAGGGAACAAAACAGCAGCCATCTTTCTCAGTGGGTCTGAATGCAAATCACTGTAATCCCTCCTGCTGCTTCTCCGCAGATTCACTCCATCACTCACAGATTCACTCATTCAAACAGGAGGTGTTGAGATCAGATTCACTCCATCACTCACAGATTCACTCATTCAAACAGGAGGTATTGAGATCAGATTCACTCCTTCACTCAGATTCACTCATTCAAACAGGAGGTATTGAGATCAGATTCACTCCATCACTCAGATTCACCCATTCAAACATGAGGTGTTGAGATCAGATTCACTCCTTCACTCACAGATTCACTCATTCAAACAGGAGGTGTTGAGATCAGATTCACTCCATCACTCAGATTCACTCATTCAAACAGGAGGTGTTGAGATCAGATTCACTCCATCACTCAGATTCACTCATTCAAACAGGAGGTGTTGAGATCAGATTCACTCCATCACTCAGATTCACTCATTCAAACAGGAGGTGTTGAGATCAGATTCACTCCTTCACTCAGATTCACTCATTCAAACAGGAGGTATTGAGATCAGATTCACTCCATCACTCAGATTCACTCATTCAAACAGGAGGTGTTGAGATCAGATTCACTGCATCACGCAGATTCACTCATTCAAACAGGAGGTATTGAGATCAGATTCACTGCATCACGCAGATTCACTCCAGTGACACGTGTGTGTGTGTGTGTGTGTGTGTGTGTGTGTGTGTGTGTGTGCGGGCCTCATCGGGGGCGGGGCGTGGCTGGGTTGGGTGGGTCAGTGGGAGGAGGGGTGTGTGTGGGTGTGTGTGTCAGTGTTTGTGACTGTCCATGCCTTCACTTGTGTGGAGGGTGTAAATCGAGACAATGGTAAGTGTGTGTGTGTGTGTGTGTGTGTGTGTGTGTGTGCGTGTGTGTGTGCGTGCGTGCGTGCTCATGTGAGTGTGCGTGCGTGCTCGTGTGTGTGTGTGCGCGTGCGTGCTCGTGTGTGTTTATTTTTCAACAGGGGATTTACTACTTAAATAACAGGCGTGATTAGGAAGCGTTGCCATCTGGTGGTCTGTGAGGGAGGGGTGCCCAAACGCACATGCGCACGCATACGGGCTTGTGCTGTGCACACACTCTGTGGTTGTCCACCGAAATCTGATGACCACGACGTCCACTTCTTAACGGTGAGTTCTTTGATGGCTGAATGTTGAACAGTCCTATCCTGGACACAAGCTCTATTGCCAGGTGGGGCATATGTGGTGGTGGTGGTGGTGGTGGATTGGTTGAACCCAATCCAAACACAGCTGTTGTCAAGTGGTACGGTCAGGGCCACTGCGTATCCTGCCCAGGGCAGGTCCAGGACAAAATGATCCCATACAGCCCCCAACCATCCTCCATCCAATTCAATTAGACGAGACCCCCACTGACCCTGTTGACCCCCCCCTGTAGGCGGGCCTGGGTACGGTCAGCAGCAACATCCTCCAGGTCCTCGTTTCTCATCTTGCACTTCCATTCTTCATCTGGCCCCTAAAGCGCTTCTGCGGACCTCCAACTGAGCGTCGACCATGATGTAGCTGTCTGTATAAGACTGACACACACACACACACACACGCGCGCACACGCACACGCACACACACATACACACACACATACACACACACACACACACACACACACACACACACACACACACACACACACAGACATGGGAGTATATGCTCGTGCTGCACACACTCATGCACACGAATAAATGAATGCAATAAACAGCCACGTCCTTCAGTCCTCCCATCTTTATCAGGCAACAACACACTTACAGCAAATACACACACACACACACACACACACGCATGCACACACACCACTCCCAGCATCTCACACAGGAAGTGTGATTGGTCTATCATCCCACAGCGATGGCTCTCATCTCACCAATCAGCCTGCTGAACTCTCCCTTGAATAACCCACAATGTGACACATGCTTTCATGTTCTCCTCAGCAGCTGTTAGGATGAGGTGAGCTGAGGATAAAGCTTCTCTCTGCCTCTCAAAACAAATCTATGTTTCCAGGCAACACTCTGTTTCCTTTTATGTTGAATTACAAGAATATGTTATGCTGCAGATGCACACAGGCAGACAGAATCTCTCTTGTTCTCTCCTGTCTGTCTGTCTGTCTGTCTGTCTGTCTGTCTGTCTGTCTGTCTGTCTGTCTGTCTGTCTGAGAAACTATCACAACAGAGACAGAAAGGCTCAATTGTGGGAGCAGCTTGGCTAGACACGTAATATTTCTGGTGAGTAAATCACTGTATGTGTTGTTAGCTATCAAGCAAGCTACCGCTGAGCTGACGTTATTTCTTTTCAATCTGCTTCCTTTTTTGTGCGCTGCATGTGTTTCCCCAGTGTTTAACTGTCAGAAGAAGAAGCTTCGTGGACACATGGCCTTATGGATGAGTGTTCTATCATCTGCTGCATGCCATCCGGTCTGCTTAGAACACTGCACAGCTAAAACAAAGGAATTCAAAGCGTGTACTGTATTATCCTCACTCCTTTATCTTTTTTTTTTTCTTTTTCTTTTTTTATATAATTTTTTTCCCTATTTTTTAATCCCATTTCTATCCCCCATTAGTGCTAATTTAATTTATTTATCCTGGTTGCTGCTCCACCTTCTGCCGATCTGGGGAGAGCCGAGACTGGCTCCATGCTTCCTCCGAGACATGGGCAGTTAACCAGCCGCTTCTTTTCACCTGACAGGGGAAGCTTCACCGGTAGGACATAGCACGTGGGAGGTTCACGCTATTCCAACCAGTTCCCTTCCCTCCGAACAGGCGCCCTTAACGACCAGAGGAGGAACCACATTAGCAACCAGGATAATGCATGTTTTGGTGAAGGGGGTTCCTATATGAAGGAAACCCCTGGGAGGCACGGGGAGAACATGCAAACTCCACACAGAAGGGCCCTTTTGACGACCCCACCCGGGCGGTGGGCACTCGAGGACATGCGGACGGGCACGCATTCCTTCAGCGTTCACAGTGTCCCAGGTGGGAATTTAACCCAGGACCTTACCACTGCACCACCGTACCCCCCCCCATCTATTAGAATACAGTGTCAGCATTGATTAGTTGACAATATTATTAGTAGACAACATTTCCTTAACACACACACACACACACACACGCACACAAATAAGATTGTTCACAAGTCCCAAAACAAATCTCGAGTCTGAGTCGAGTCTCGAGTCTTTTGAGGGCGAGTCTCAAATCAAGTCTCAAGTCACTGTGTGTGTGTGCGACTTAAAGGCCACAACAGACTCGTCCGTCAGAGCCTCGCCCCGCCCTCCCCGCATGACGGCGGGTGGAGCGCCGTCATGCGGGGAGGGGGCGCCGTCGGCTGACGGGGGCTGCTCAAAAATGATCTTTGATTTAGTTATTTTGTCCTATTTACAGCATATTGTCTGTGTGGAAACACACACACACACACACACACACACACACACACACACACACACACACACACACACACACACAAACACAAACACACACACACCACTCATTTGATATACTATACTATACTCTGCTACTGATCTTGCTCATTAAAGCTAGCATGCTGAGAGGTTCTGCCTACGCAGTTTGGTATCTCACTGCCGGTCAGTCCTCACAGCCTGATCCTTATACATGACTCACCAGCCTCACACACACACACACGCACGCACGCACGCACGCACACACACACGCACGCACGCAAACACACACACACGCACACACACACACACACGTACGCACGGACACACACACACGCACGCACACACACACGCACGCACGCACACACACACACACACACACACACACACACGTACGCACGCACGCACGCACGCACGCACGCACGCACGCACACACACACACACACACACACACACACACACACACACACGCACACGCACGCGCACGCACACGCACGCGCACACGCACACGCACACGCACACGCACACAGTATACATGTAAGGCAGTTGTGGCAAACAAGGTACGAAGGGTAATAAATAAGTAATAAGGTACTAAAATAGAATAAAATGGATAGCTATAAAAGTGTGCAGATGTGCAAAGGGGTGTGCAAATGTCAATAATCCAGGTTTATTGAGGGTTTATTTATTGAGGAGTCTCGTAGCCTGCAGAAAGAAACTACCCTGCAAATGGTTTGTGCGTGCTTTCAGACCCTCTCTTCTCCCTGAGGGCAACAGGGAGAACAGGCTGTTAAAATAAACAAAGACAGATGGACAGACAGATGCATGCTTCTCCATAATCTAGGCCTGATAAAACTCATTAAAAACACAGCAGATTACACCTGCTCTAGTCATCAGCCTATCAGAACACAGCAGATTACACCTGCTCTAGTCATCAGCCTATCACAACACATCAGAATACACCTGCTCTAGTCATCAGCCTATCACAACACAGCAGATTACACCTGCTCTAGTCATCAGCCTATCACAACACATCAGAATACACCTGCTCTAGTCATCAGCCTATCACAACACAGCAGAATACACCTGCTCTAGTCATCAGCCTATCACAACACAGCAGGATACACCTGCTCTAGTCATCAGCCTATCAGAATACTTTGAACTTGTTGAAGCAAAAGATACCCACCAATGACAGGGAGGGAGAAATCAGTGGTATGTTTGATTTTTCGCTTGCAAATGAGTATTGTATCCATTTTAAATGTTTTAGCTTTGATACTTATCGATACTATCGATACCTGTTGCAAATGAGTATTGTATCCGTTTCAAATATTTTTAGTACTGACTTTTATCAATACTATTAGTTTTTCTTATTGAAAGACTGTGTGTATTTTGTCATACCTGACAGTTTCGACTGCTGCTTCCTGCAGTCTTCCTCAGAGACGTCACGTGATGTTGTTGTGACGTGCTGTATGGCTGGTTTATGAGGGGTTGGCCATCCCACCTGGATAGGTAGGATGACCATGCCCCCTGCTGGCCGGTAGTTTATGGAGGAGGACAACCCCTCATAAACCAGCCATACAGCACGTCACAACAACATCACGTGACGTCTCTGAGGAAGACTGCAGGAAGCAGCAGTCGAAACTGTCAGGTATGACAAAATACACACAGTCTTTCAATAAGAAAAACTAATAGTTAATAATAGATAGACGAAATGAACTTGTTTGGATTTTTATCAATACTATCGATACTTTTGACAAACCCTATGCGATGTGTGCGCACGCGGGCAATGCATGTGTGTATAGTCTCATCAATAGCTGCCCATGGGGTAACGGACAGTCCAATCAACCTGCATGGAGTCGCACAGGGCTGAGAACAAGCACTCAACATCTCCCCAGTCTCATTTAATCACAGTGAGGCCAAACCCCATTGTGTTTGCTCACTACAAATGACACATCTCAAGTAGCGTTTAACCCATTGATACCTGATGCAGCATTTGTGTGTGTATCCCTTTAAGACCGCGAACCGCGTTAACGCGGTTCGCGGTCTTAAAGGGATACGCACACAAATGAGGGATATACCTTACACACAAATGCTGCATCAGGTATCAATGGTTTAATGACCCCGCGGCCAAATCAAGCCACGGCGCTGCATCGTAACACATGCAAATCGCACACACACCCTCCGGTGGAACGATTCATCCTAAAAGTGACCTTCTGTCTTCTGTTCTGTGAAGCACGGTTTCCACAGAGCAGCACGCTGAGATGTGAGTCAACATCTGAGATGCAGACGGGCGAAATAGGAAATGCAATGTGTTGTTCAAACAGAATGCTATGAGAGGCTCGTGCTGTGCTTTGACAGAGGGCAGCTTCTCTCTGACACCCGACTGGACACTGCTGGTGCATTTTTAATCCCACCGTTTGACTATTATCTGGTTGCCCGGCCCGCAACAGCCACCCAGTCAGTTAAATAGTTACTAATCAGTTAGTTCATTAGTCGTTAATTAATTACTCAGGCCGTCAGCGAGGCAATCCCTAAATCAATCATTTGAGTTAATGAGTTGCTCAGTATGCCAGTAAGTGGATTAGTCAGCCAGTCTGTTGATTATCGGCTTGTCATATAATTTGTCAGGGCCAGTCCAGCCAGCCAGCAACTAGAGAGAGAGAGGCATGAAGAATTCAACTTCCACACTGAGTTGCCTGTGATCTTAATGTATCTCCATTCACCTCCACCTCTATTCTCTGAAGGCTGTCTGCTCTGCCTAACAACACCCATCCACGTGGAAATGAACCCCCAACACGGTGGACTCCATCATGACCCTGCGCTCTACCAGAGGTGCTGATCAGGTCACGGAGGGAGGAGCCGCAGGCTGGGTGACAGCCCTGCTGCCCCGCCCTGATTTATGATCCCCTGGTCAGCCTGCAGGCTTCTGGAGGAGCAGAGAGGGGAACAGAGGAAAGAAGCGCCCCCCCCATGTCCCTGTCCCTATCTGGCCTTTTCTTTTTTTGCCTTCATGATGCTATGTTGTTGTCCCTCGTTTTTCTCTCTCTCTTTCTCTCACACACTCACACACACACACACACACACACACACACACACACACACACACACACACACACACACACACACACACACACACACACACACGCACACACACGCACACACACACACACACACACACACACACACACACACCAGGAGTTCCAGGTCGGAGGCTTCGATGGACTGGTGCAGCATCAGGGCAAGCCTCGCCCCTCCGGCTGTAGCTCCATCTTCCAGTGACACAATTGCCCAAGTACAGGTGCACCTATGACATCACCGGTGATGTCATCAGGACAGGACAGTGACATTATTACCTTGAGGGCCCACAGCGCAGTGGTGTGGCCAGTCAGCATCATGGCACTTTAGGCAATGTTTTGGGGTACGTCAACAACATGGCTCATCGTTTTCAACATGGAAAATTGTCCTACCCCTATACCCCTAAACCCACAACCCCCCCAGCCAACATAAAACCCACAACCCCCCTCCCCCCCCAGCCAATTGAGCGCGCAAAACTCAGTTCATCATCTCCAGAGTCTCTCCAACCTAGAAATGAGCCCACCAGTTTTCAGGGCAGTGTCTGCATTGGGAAGCTCGTCTTCACTGGAAGAATCCCGTGCTGTGTCATCAGTTTGCACGTTAGTGGGAAGGCATCACTGAGAGTCCTCCTGGCTGTCACCAAAAGGTCACACTTTTCCGGCCAGTGACGGGCATGGGAACGACCGACGCTCCACCAGTTCTCAGGGCAGATTTCTGGGCAGCGACTGCACTGGGAGGGCCAGACGTTCCACCGGTTTTCAGTGTAGTGTCTCCATTGCGCAGGTCCTCTTCACTGGTCCACTGGCTGTCATCAGACGCTCCACCACCTTGCATGTCATCCTCTTCACTGAGAGTCCCGGCTGTAAGGCCAACAAGCGCTTCACCAGTTTTCGGTGCGGTCTCTGCACTGGAAGAGTCCGGCGTGCTGTCGTCAGTTTGCACGTTACCGTACATACTGACTGTACATGGAGGACCAGGCTCTCCACCACTCTGCAGGTCATCATCGTCTTCACTGGAAGAGTCCTGGCTCTCACCAGATCGCAAGTTACTGGGGGGACCAGTTTTCAGGGCAGTGACTGCACTGGGGCAGCCAGATGCTCCAGCAGTTTTTAGGTCAGTGTCTGAACTGGGCAGGTCGTCTCCACTGGATGAGTAGAACGTAGCGTCATCAGTTTGCACGTTACTGGGAACACATCTTTTCTCTTTCGTTAGACTCGCCATCGTCTCTTCCACCTGTCTGTCTCTCTCAGGCAGCTTTTCCTCCAGCTGTGCCATCATCCTCTCCTCCATCGGTCTCTCTCGCTCAGTGTGCCCTTTCTCTTGCGTTGTGTCTGCACTCCATTTTGCACTCCACTTTCTCAGGAGGCCAAACAGCTGCTTTTTCTTTTTCTTTGGCTGTTCCATCTTCTTCTCAACCTGTCTTTCTCTATCAATAAGCGTTGCCTCTCTCTGCTCAATCTGTCTTTCTCTATCCAGGAGCTCTGCTTGTTTCTCCAGCTGTGCGATCTTCTCTCCCATCTTCGCGTCCACCTGTCTGTCTCTCTCCAGCAGCTTTTTCTGCAGCTGCTCCATCCTCTCCTCGTTCTCGCTCTCTCTCCCAATGTGCCTTTTGTCTTTCTTTTGCTCTTTCATCTCCACCGGTCTGTCGGTCTCCAGCAGCGTTTTGTCTAGCGGTGCCATCCACTTCTCCACCTGTCTGTCTGTCTTCACCAGCTTTTTGTCTAACTGACCCATCTTCTCATCCACCTGTCTGTCTGTCTTTACCAGCTTTTTGTCTAACTGACCCATCTTCTCATCCACCTGTCTGTCTGTCTTTACCAGCTTTTTGTCTAGCTGAGCCATCTTCTCATCCAGCTGTCTGTCTGTCTCCAGCAGATTTCGGTCTAGCTGTGACACATTCTCTTCCAAATGTCTGTCTGTCTCCACCAGCTGCACCAGCTTCTCCTGCACCTGTCTGTCTGACTCCACCAGCTGCACCAGCTTCTCCTGCACCTGTCTGTCTGTCTCCACCAGCTTCTCCTGCACATGTCTGTCTGTCTCCACCAGCTGCACCAGCTTCTCCTGCACCTGTCTGTCTGACTCCACCAGCTGTGACAGCTTGTCCTGCACCTGTCTGTCTGTCTCCACCAGCTTCTCCTGCACATGTCTGTCTGTCTCCACCAGCTGCACCAGCTTCTCCTGCACCTGTCTGTCTGTCTCCACCAGCTGTAGCAGCTTCTCCTGCACCTGTCTGTCTGACTCCACCAGCTGAGACAGCTTCTCCTGCACCTGTCTGTCTGTCTCCACCAGCTGTAGCAGCTTCTCCTGCACCTGTCTGTCTGTCTGCACCAGCTGTAGCAGCTTCTCCTGCACCTGTCTGTCTGTCTGCACCAGCTGTAGCAGCTTCTCCTGCACCTGTCTTTCTGTCTGCACCAGCTGAGACAGCTTCTCCTGCACCTGTCTGTCTGTCTGCACCAGCTGAAACAGCTTCTCCTGCACCTGTCTTTCTGTCTGCACCAGCTGAGACAGCTTCTCCTGCACCTGTCTGTCTGTCTGCACCAGCTTCTCCTGCACCTGTCTGTCTGTCTGCACCAGCTGAGACAGCTTCTCCTGCACCTGTCTGTCTGTCTCCACCAGCTGTAGCAGCTTCTCCTGCACCTGTCTGTCTGTCTGCACCAGCTGTAGCTGCTTCTCCTGCACATGTCTTTCTGTCTGCACCAGCTTCTCCTGTACCTGTCTGTTTGTCTCCACCAGCATTTTCTCTAGCTGAAACAACTTCTCCATCTGTCTCTCTCTGTCCAGGTGGCTTTCATCTTCCTTTAGGTGCATCTTCTGCATCTGTCTTCCTCTTGCTCCCAGGAGCCTTTTCTCTTCCTTCAACTGTGCCATCTTCTCCTCCAAAACCACCTCCATCTGTCTCGTTCTCCCATAGAACTTAGATGTAGCAGGTAAGCAGTACTCCAACTCTGGCATCTTCTGCAAAAATAAATTAACTTCAGCTGCTCTCAACTCGACATACTGAGTGATGGAAGAATCCAGAGGTGTCATCAAAACTGTAGGGCACTGCTATTCTGATCTCTCTCTCTGCCTTCTCTTTCTGAATTTCTATCTGAGCACTAGGGAACTTGTGACGTTGTTGTGAAGTTCCTACTTATACCCTCTACAGGTTGTTTGTCCTTATGAGAAACAATGTAGAGAAACAATGTATTGGGACATTTCTCCCTTGTCCAACAATAAAGTTAAATCTAATCAATTTATGACATCACTGATGATGTCACTAATGCAAAGGTTGTCAGTGACTAAACAGTGACATTATTAGTGATTGATGACATCACTGATGATGTCATAGACATTGTGACATCAGTGACATCATCACTCACTGGGGATAAGAAAGATTTATTCACATGAGGAGAAAGGTTGTGGACGAAGCATACTGATGACATCATTATTTCACCCACTGATGACATCACTCACTGAGTGATATCTGACGACATCACAATTGCTCGAATGACATCACTCACTATCATTGATGCGTGTTGGACTGTTGGACTGTTGTAGCGCCCCCCTATGGTCACACTATAAGAGGGTCTTTCCATCTGTCTGTCTATGTACTGTATGTCTGTCCCCCACGAAAGAAAGAAAGAAAGAAAGAAAGAAAGAAAGAAAGAAAGAAAGAAAGAAAGAAAGAAAGAAAGAAAGAAAGAAAGAAAGAAATAGGACAGGTCACCGATGCACAGATAGCTCATCTTTACTATTCTGATTTTTTACATTTTGTGTGGCAGACATCGGTGCTCCTCTTTTCCTAAAAGGGTGTTTGTATATATTGTTTTTTTTAACACAGCCACAAGGAATTCAGAGCCATCTGAGCCAGAATGAGTTAAAGTCACATCTGTTATGTCTGTCAGTCACCCATCTCCCCAAGCCCCCTGTATCTTTGACCTACTTGGTTGAATACCTCTGACTCGTGTTCGAGGGTAAGGTGACAGACAGTCACTTTGTACCTTCTCCACTACCGCTAATGCTCATGGTTTCTCTTATTTGGATTCCAGGCAGACCAGTTTCACATTTTCACTGCTGTCTACATTGGACCACTTCAGTGACTCTTCAGCAAAGCACTCTGAAGGTGTTGGATGCAGCCCTAAAATCAGATCGTAAGCTTCAAGACTCTGGAGCAGCACAGAACTGAAGAACTGTCTCCACAGGCTAAGATTATGAAGCCCCAGCAATCATCTCGAAAGTGAAATTGTTTGGAGACAGACAGCACAGACCCCTTATTGGAGGTCAAAGTAATTTACAGGCATATGTGTTTTAATGGGGCCATTCATGACTACTGCATTTTAGTAGTCATCAATCAACTATCCCAAAAAGTAGTCGACTAGTCGATTAATATCGCGGAAGATATATATTTTTTTTCACCCAACAAAAATGATCAATTCTCATCAAAAAGCTCTCAAAAACAGCCAGTCAATTCTTAACTAATGTAGGCGGGTCCAATCTGGGGTATGTGAAATAGCAGAGCCCTGATTTGCTCTGAGACGATGTTTACAAATGAGCCGCTAAACCCCATCTTGTGCTATCTCCACATCTTGTGGAGATAGCAACAACATACATGTAGATGGGAGTCTTTCCCTCTGAAAATACCTTAAATTCTGTTTATTTAACATGGCATCATATAGAAAATTCAAACAAATCTATGTTAAATGTATTTATTCTATTGTTTATTCCTTGACCTCCCTGTAGAGAGGGGCAAGCAAAATAAATAAAACAGCAGGAGCAATGCAAGGTGATCATTTAAAAGCTGATAAAGGGCACCCTCTCCTGGTGATTATGCAGTAATGCAGTAGTTGACTAGGGAAGGTTGCACAAACTTTCAGTTTTTGCAAACATTTTCTTCAGAAAATGCTGTTGGTTTTTCTTCAGACAATAATACAGACTGAGAATTATAATTATGCAAATATAAGTTAGGTTATTAAGGGGAAGTTAGCTTTTATTGTCCCCCACGGGGACAATAAAACGTAGGGTCTCAACGCAGGGTGCGTCTTCATCAGAGTCATAAAGAACAAGGACATTTTGTCTTTTTAAATAGCCTCTCAACAATGAAGACTAATCCAGCCCAGGCTGGAGGAAGAGGGAGGAGGTGACAAGTAGACATGATTACAGCATTGCAAAAACAGCAATACATGTTTAAAAATTACAAAAAATAAAGCAGATCATAAATGCAACATCAATATTAAAATAGCAAATATACATGATTCATATTTAAAGGTACAGGTTGTGGATCCCCTAAATCCGACTTCCATCATATAGAATAATTAGAAGAAAATGAAAAAAAAAAAAACACCTTATGTGTGACAACTCCCTTTCATTTTAGTCAATTATTTGAGTCGTTCATAATCGCCAAGTATTTTTTATAATTGATTAATCGTTATGACTAATTAAAATACTAAAATGATCTCGTTCCAGCTTCTTAAATGTGAATGTTTTCTGTTTTTTTTTGTCTTCTATGACAGTAAACTGATTACCTTTGGGTTGTGGACTGTTGGTCCGGACAAAGGAAAGACATTTGATGATAACATCTTGGGCTTTGGGGAAAAAGTGACCGACATTTTTCACCATTTTGTAGAGAAAATAATCGACAGATTAATGGATAATGAAAATAATCGTTAGACAATCAGGGGGACAGAAGCCTACCGGCTGCTCGGTTTGGACAGAAGCCTACCTGCTGCTCGGTCTGGTTGACAGCAGAAACAGCAGCTCAGATCACAAACATGGCCGCCGCCGTGTTGGAGTGGATGCTGGGCGTGTTGTTGGACTTCAGGCCTCGCAGGCAGGAGAGCACCACCACAGTGAGGAGGAGGGCCAGCATGGAGAGGAGTAGGTGACCAGGGCCAGGGTCTCCACATACCCCTCCAACTGCTATTCAGAGAGGAGGGAGGAGGAGATAGAGGGAGAGAGAGAGAAAGATTGAGAGAGAGAGAGAGAGAGAGAGAGATGGAGAAAGATTGAGAGAGAGAGAATGAGTAGAAAGGGGGAAGGAGGAAGGAGTAGAGGATGGAAAAGCACAGGGGGAAATAAGGCAATATACTATAAGTAGTAAACATTATTTAACACATTTCCAAACTAATGTAATGTTACAAGGTGATGCACAAAAAGAAAACAATAATAATAATTAATTGAATTTGTATGGACGGTTTTCACTGAATGGTCACTCCTCCACCTTAATGTTCCCCCCCCTTTTCTGTCCATAGCAAACACTGCACCAGGAAGTGAGCTGGGGTTCAATTTAGAATGTTTTTGTTGTTGGTGTAACCAACCCATATCTTCAGTGCCTACTGCCCAGGTGGGGTATCTCGTCGTAAGGGCCTTTCTCTCTGTGTGGAGTTTGCATGTTCTCCCCGTGCTCCCCCAGGGGGTTCCTCCGTATATAACCCCCCCACTAAAAACATGCAGAAGATCAGATGGTCATCGTCATCCGACCAGTGACGACAACACCCGAAGTTGGTCCCCGGGCGCTGTACGAGAAAGCGACCACTGCTCCTGGCCTGCCCCCCGGAGGAAAGGACATGCCTGGATGGGTTAAATGCAGAGGACACTTTTCACCGGCCACCGTCAGCATGAGTGTGTTGTGGCCGCATGCATGTGTTGTGGTGTTCGTGTGACAATAAAAGACGGGGCTTGTCCCGTTACGAGAGAGAGTTTTTTGTCAAGTTAAAAGCGTCTATAGTGCTCTTCAATAACCCAAAGACACTGACAATATAAGTCCACAAAGAAACAACCAAAGAACATGTGACAGGCCACAAATAGATACAACAGAAGACACATGAGAACACAAGTAAACACGGACACATGGCTACATAGAAGGAGGCGGAGGGAGCGTATGGGAGGGACAGGGGGCTAGGCAGACAAGAGGGGAGGGGAGAGAGGGAGCAGGCAGGGTGTAACCAATACCATTAATGATGGTTCCATTCCATTTAGGTGTTCCAGTGCCAGGGCCCTCATTCACGTTATTGGTTACACCTGCTTTACTTCCTGCTCTACCACCTCAAAATGGTCGCTGTAAAAAGGGCCTACTATGGGTAGGGGAGGTTTGTATGCCTGGGAGAATAGGTAGGTTTTTAGCCGGGATTTGAAAGTGGGGAGTGAGGGTGAGTCTGTGACAGGCTGGGGGAGGGAGTTCCAGAGGTCGGGGAGCTGCTCAGGCCAGGAGAAGGCTTGATCACCAAAGCTGCAGAGGTTGGATGGTGGAATGGCGAGGGGACAGTGGACGAGGATGGGAGGGTTGGAGTGGGTGGATAGGGGAGGAGGTCAGCCGTGTTAATCACACACATATATAACACATATAACACACATATACACACATATACATATACACACATATACATATACACACATATACATACACACACATAACACATAAATCCACACAGAATATAGGCTCAGATCAACTAGTAATCACATCATCATGCATGTTTGATTTTTGTGTGTGCGTTTATAAATGTGTGTGAATGTAAGTGTGTTTTTTCTCGCCATCTTCGGCTCTTCTGAATCCTCTCTGCTCCTCCCTACGGCAGTGCAGCAATCTCTGGCGCAAGGGACGACGGTCGCAAGAGACTCATTTTTGAAAGAGTGGAAGTTCCACTTGGGACATGGTTTCGGTTGTGCGTATGGAGAGACTCAGGTTCCTGAGGACCAACTCACTTAAGTTCTCTTAAGTTCACTTAAGGAAGTTCTCAATTATTTGGGACCCGTTCCTTGCCTACTTTGATGAGGTTCGAAACGATGAATAACTCGCCCCGCCAACCTCTCATGGACTCCTTGCACAGGGTTGTATGTCCAGCATCTCTTACAAGCACGTAAGCGCCTTGTGCGACTGGTAGCATCATATTGTAATGTTGGTATGTGTTTGTTTTTATTTGTATATGTTTGGGTCTGAGTTTGTTTTGCTTTTGTTTGTTCTGAAAATTGAAAAATAAAAAATAAAATGTACTACATGAATGTGTATGCCACACACACACACACACACACACACACACACACACACACACACACACACACACACACACACACACACACACACACACACACACACACACACACACACACACACACACACCTCCTCCTGCTGCTACACTACTACACACCTACTCCAGCTACACACCATTATATATCGTATTATGTAGCCTAGTACTATGAGTGGAAACGTTACCAGACCTGTCAGCAGCTAGCGTTAGCATGGCCCGAGTTAGCAACGTGACAAGCAAGCCATAGCCGGCCATAGCCTGTTGCAGTGTGTGTGTGTGTGTGTGTGTGTGTGTGTGTGTGTGTGTGTGTGTGTGTGTGTGTGTGTGTGTGTGTGTGTGTGTGTGCGTGCGTGTGCGTGTGCGTGTGCGTGTGCGTGTGTGTGTGTGTGTGTGTGTGTGTGTGTGTGTGTGTGCTAAATGCTAACACTTCAAATACCTCAAATATCTGCGTTATTCTCTCTGAAGCCTCTTAACCCATTGATACCTGATGCAGCATTTGTGTGTGTATCCCTTTAAGACCGCGGTTCGCGGTGCGCATAGGTGCGTGACCTGATTGGACGTCGATTTGAACTCCTGAACTCCCGTCACTCCTAGCGAGTGAGGCAGTTGCCGTTTGGTCACACAACGCAGCAGTCGCACAGAAGAGCATCTCCCGTGAGCAACGAAAGAGCAGAGCAGATTCATTGCGATGATCATGGTGGATTTTGTCGACGCGCAGATGACTGCTGACATCAACAGGTAAATTCACAAATGTTCGCTAGCTAGTTAGCATTGGTCTTTAATGTGTGTAATTTCAGTAATGGTTGAGTGGCTAGCTCAGTTTTCTTATGACGTTCGTCGTGTGGAATATGGGTCTTTCATGTGTGTCAGTTCAGTAATGGTTAGCGGTTAGCTCCGTTACGTTAGGTAACTGTGTCCCTCGAGAGTTGTGTGTTGTGTTGGAGGGAAAAGTGAGTGTCGTCTGCGCCGGTGTCATGCGAGTTTTGCACCCCCGCCGCAAAATGCATCCCCACCTCACGGGAGCATATTGTAATGATTTATGCTTGGGGCTCTCTTCTGGCTCACTTTGGTACTTGAAATCCGGCTACAGGTGACCTCAAGGCCTGGGATCTCTCCTAGCTTTATGGAGGGGGAGGCGAGTCTCGGCGGTTTGTACCTGCCGAGATTCGCATCCCTGTTTTTAAGTTAAAACAGCCCCAAAATGTGGTGGGGATGCAATTCTCGGCGGGGGTGCAAAACTCGGCATGACACCGGGATTGCACTGGTTGCATTTGCATTGCGTCGCGGCTGTTCTCCGGTTTTGCTACGTGCTCTGTGCTCCGCAAACACTAACCGGCTGCGTGCAGAGCCCGTGACGGCGCCGCTCCGCCAGACAGCTGGAGTAACGAGACCGTGTGGTTCTCATGGTAAAATCGCGCCAGACAATTTGTATGTGGGATAAATACAACGACAAACAGGCAGAAGATCATTGTTCCCAACTGGAGAAGCAGAGGAGTGGTGGACTTGCTTGGTGTTGTCCTTGTAAAAAGGATGGGTCTGTCATTAATTATTTTGTTGGTTTTCCACTTCAATTATGAACTTTTCCTCATCCATGTTTGTCCTCTGGCTTGATATTGAATGCTGTAAACACCTCTGCCCTGTTGATTTCATGCCTGGCTCATGTTGAAGCGGTTACGTTACAGCCTCTCTCTCTCTTTTGCTGTTTTGTTAACAAAGTGTCAAGTAATAGCCGGACCCGAACACTCGGCTACAGTTATAATGTTCGTTACAGAACGTTAATTATCATGTTTGTTGGTAGCTGACTAGTAAATATCCACTTTAAAGGTGTCAGTTTCAGCCCTGATTGACGTGTTTTCTTGTGTGGTGAAGATGCTCTGATCAGGGCAGTAAACACCACCTTGGATAGTTTACCCACCTCTGTATTTACCAACACACCCCTGCTCTGACTGAACTATTTTCAAACAGTGTGGACAGACTACCACCAGTTAGCATATGAATCATATTTGACTTCATTGGCTGCTAAAGCCCCTGGCACGCCAATACAATACACCAATACATTCTCCATAGAGACAAACACTGAAGTGTGTTTGGTGTGACATGGGGCTGTCTGTCCTGGTTTGGAGATGCTGGGTCAGATTCAACATTCAATCAAACATTCTCCAGCAACTGCCAACATGAATGTTGTCAGACATGTTGGAGCATGTTTGATTGTTGTGCCATGTATGTACACACACAAGTTTGAAAGTTTAATGGAGTTGTAGCAGCAGTTGTGTTTCACTTTCAAAGTGTCTAGTCTAGTCCTGTCCTGTCTAGTAGGAGAAACAGTCAATACAATTGTATGTAGAAGAATAGCAAAGAAATACAGTGCAATACATAGAATAGGCCTATATGTGTTTATATACACTTGTGTATGAGTGTGTTGTGTCAAACGTGTGTGTGTGTGTGTGTGTGTGTGTGTGTGTGTGTGTGTGTGTGTGTGTGTGTGTGTGTGCGCGTGCGTGTGCGCGTGCGTGTGTGTGTGCGCGTGTGCGTGTGTGTGTGTGTCTGTCTCCAGGCCCATCGAGCCTGGTATGACTTTTGAGGAGCTGCTGGAGGAGCAGCTGAGGTTCGTTCCAGAGGACTTCTTAGAGTTGTCGTTCAAGGAGGAGCTGCAGGAGTTGGAATGGGTTTGGATGGACAAGATGGAGCTGGCCGAGTTCGAGCTACTGGAGAAAGCTGAGGACGAGCTGTCCGACTCTGGCTTCTCCTCCTTGGAAACCAAGGTAATAATTTACTCTGTTTACTACACCATCTTTCTTTCTTTTTTCTTCAATTCCAAACAGCCTCGATTGTGTGAGTTTTGTGTGTTTTGTTTTCCCTGCCTTCCTCTTCTTATTTTTATTTGACCTGTTGACTGTGAAGCCAGCTTGTGTGACGCTTGACGTCTGACCCTCGCAGGTTGATCGAATGGACCAGGAGCTTCGGTTGATCGAGGAACTCCACGAGCTCTGGCTCGGGGAGTCCTCCATCCTCCTCCAGTCCTCCAGCCCCATCAAGTCCCCCGAGTGTCCGCCTCTCGCTGCACTTCACCCGGAGGAAAAAGGTGACCTTGCCCTGGCTCGTGACCTGCTCGACAGCCGCATGGCCTTTTATAGAAGGCTGTTCTCCAACATGCCACTGGAAAACCACTGTGGAAATGAGAGCTATGCCAGGATGTTGGTCAGATATGCAGAGCTGAAAGCGTGAGTAGCTATAATGTTTAACCTACTCTTTCAATACCTTCTATTTGAACCTCTTTCAGCCTCTGATTGCATGCAGTCATTTTGATATGCTTATCAAATAACAGTTTGGTGGATATGAATTCTTCCCCCTCCCCTCTTTTTTTCTACTAGGCTCCAAGATGCTAATGAGGCAAGAGCCCACTTTGATGTGGCGAGATGTCACAGCCAGGATTTTGCATTTGTCCACATTGCTTATGCACACTTTGAACATTCTCAAGGTAAAGAGAGATGCCATTTGTTGTTTCTGAAAATATGAAGGAATATATGAACTTGTTCTCATGACTTGTGGTATGATGTGAGATGTTTGACTGTCTGCTCTGCTGTCCTATCTCACCAGGCAACACCAAGACAGCCATCTACATTTTGCAGAGGGCAATTGAACTGGACGCCAAACCAAAGGGAGTGCTGGAGGCTGCGTTACAAAGCCTGCAGACAGGAAAAGCACAACTTGTCTGTTCTGAGGATGAGCAAAATGTGCCAGGGTAAGAATAAAACAACAAGAATAAACAACAAGAATAAAACAACTGCTTTCAATTTTCACCAGGTATTAATTTTGTTCTAAAACATAAAATCTTACATCCAATCCCTCTTCTCCGGCCCTCAGGACAGAGCAGTTGAGGGGATCGTCAGATGACCAGCTGCCAGGAT
This sequence comes from Poromitra crassiceps, assembly GCF_964638095.1. Taxonomy (NCBI): domain Eukaryota; kingdom Metazoa; phylum Chordata; class Actinopteri; order Beryciformes; family Melamphaidae; genus Poromitra; species Poromitra crassiceps. The sequence continues at coordinate 8,452,470 of NC_139632.1, read as the reverse complement.
GCAGGTCTGAATCTCAGCCGAGAGCTGTTGGCTTGGTGAGAGTTGCGTTTCTTCCTGCCAGTATTTTCCCCCTACTTGTCAAAGAGTGGATGAAACTGATTACTGTTCAGTCTTTGACGTTGTGCTCTGACCTTTTTCTTTGCAGCAAGGGACAGTTCCCGTAGTTCCCGTCCCAGAAACGGATGTTGACGATGGCGACGAGATACCTTCAAAGAAAGGTGCATCCATCCCCAGCAGCAGCTTGTCCAGGTAATTATGTAGGACGGAGATTTCGACCCCTTTTTTTCCCATGACAAGGACCCACAGTAGTTAGGCATTCCACCACGGACTTCTGTTTTGTGATTACTACAGCAGAATAACATGGAGCTAATATCGCAATTCATTTTCCTGTCCCACCATACCTGTTGTCCCATTTTTGTATTGCGATGCTGAATTTCGATATATTGTCCCATCCGTACTGTCAACTATCAAATCAAGCAAAAATGACCCCAAAAAATCAAAAGGCATGTGATTTGGCGTCTGCGGTGATGTTATTTTGACCAAGCGTCTCGTCCACAGTGAGATGGGGGTTCTTCACTCTGGCCCGGCCGCTGAGTCCAAACCCAAACAGGAGCCTATGGACAGAGAGCAGCAATTTGCCATGTTTTATCAAACGCTCAACAGATGCATCGAGCGTATCAATGAAAGTAAGTGCTGACCCAATTGTCATTTTGAGATGAAAATTAATCAGTCTCCATTTGTCAGTACGGGATCAACCCATTTCAACACCTCACATTTTTGTTACAGAACTCGACCTCAATATTCAGCCGAAAAGCAACCCCAACAGCATGTCCAGGTAATTATGTAGGTCCAGTTAATTATGTAGGTCCAGGTAATTATGTAGGGCGGGGATTCCCCCCCCCCCAACAAGATGTTTGTTGTTAGCTATGGCCACACAGGCACTTGTATGCTGTCTCAAACGGCTTACTATACTTTACATTGTAATTCCTAAGTATATCACTCAGGGATGCAAACTAGTAGTCACCCTTTTCATCCCAAAATAGGATTTCTGAGTGGTTTTGTGTCTGCCCTGGTATCTTGTCACCTTTTTCACTCTCCATGAGTTTGCATCCCTGCACTCCACTGTGTAATTATTGAAAGTATTGTAATGCATTTTTCATGGCATTGCATTGTTGTTACAAAGTGGAATTATAGTTGTGACTGTAGTCATGTAGGCCACGTGTTGAATCTGAATTGCTTTCATTTTGTTTCAGGCAAACATCTGCTTCAACTACCAGCTCAGTGTTTGCTTCATCGTCCTCCAAGACAACTGCTGTCGATGGAGATTTCCTCAGCCTTAAAGTGAGTAAAACGTGGGCTTCTTCTTTTCTTGGTTACTGGTTTTGGTGACTAGTTGGCCAAAGAAATATTAAAGGAACACTTCACACTTTTTTTTAACCATATCTATATTAATTTGTCCTCACTAATACATGCAAATTCAAAAAGATTGTTGTATTTTGGGACGTCCCACAGCCCGTCTCAAAGACACAGAGCGAGTACATAGGACACGATGCTGTCTTATATCATATACTGTATTAGTGATGGCCAATATATGGTAAAAAAAAAAAATGGCAGTGTTCCTTTAAATCAATTTTTTGCACTGCTTTCTTCCCAGCCAACAACTACCAGTCCGGTGCCTCGCCCCTGTGAGGATGAGCCATTGGTGGGCCCCACCACCACCACACTCCTTCACAGGCAGGACCAGAGAGACACCTCTAGGATGGAAGGTATTATATCATTGAGAGAGGACATTCTCACTGCAGAGCTGTGTGGACAATGGGACATTTACAATCAGTTTGTCATTTTGATACGTTTTGTTTTCCTATGTGCAGATACAACTCCCACTCTTGACCAGATCATCAATTCAAGCGGCGCCGAGTCGTGTTGGGCGTATTTGCTGAACCTGGAGAAGACGGGCGACCCTCACACAGATGTGAACTTCCTTTACAAGCTGAAGGAATGTTATATTAAAATAATGAACAGAATGTCAATGGAGAACGCTACATACGGAGAGGACGAGAGCTACGCCAGAATACTGGTCAGATATGCTGAACTCAACGGGTGAGTGTGGCTAGAATGATCCACATTATAGAAAAGGCATTTTGGGGTGGCTTTGTGGGGGAAGTATCAATGCTATGTGTGCTACTATCCATTCAAAGTCCAAATGCATGCCATGTATTCATACATAGCCTCAGATATAGGACGAATCCGCGTGACATCACAACAACAAAAAAGCACTTCCCGGGTGCCACTGCAGCACCAGGAAATGAAGCCGAAGAATCTGTGCCAAACAAATGTTAATATCTGAAAAACTATACATCACATGGCTTCTATTTAGACTTTGTGAGTGGTAGCAGAAGTAGCTCAAGGGTCTGATGTATCATATGTGTATGTGTAGTGTTAAAGTTGTGTGAATTGTCACAGTTTTAAAATGTGAAAATAGTCAAAAGTACAGCCTGCTAGAGTGAGACACACTCAAGGCTGGCTCCATAGGGTCCCATTATAAAGGCTGAACAAAACATGAAACATAAACTGTGATTTCTCAAACAGTGCAAAAGATCAATTAAAGCTGAATTAAGGTGATAATCGTAGCTCACAATCACAGCTTAAAGTATGAAGGAAGGGGGGTACGGTGGTGCAGTGGTAAGCGCTGTCGCCTCACAGCTCGAAGGTCCTGGGTTCGATTCCCACCTGGGACGCTGTGAACGCTGAAGGAATGCGTGCCCATCCGCATGTCCTCGAGTGCCCACCGCCCGGGTGGGGTCGTCAAAAGGGCCTTTCTGTGTGGAGTTTGCATGTTCTCCCCGTGCCTCCCGGGGGTTTCCTTCATATAGGAACCCCACACCAAAAACATGCAATATCCTGGTTGCTAATGTGGTTCCTCCTCTGGTCGTTAAGGGCGCCTGTTCAGAGGGAGGGGAACTGGTTGGAATAGCGCGATCCTCCCACGTGCTATGTCCTACCGGTGAAGCTTCCTCTGTCAGGTGAAAACAAGCGGCTGGCTAACTGCCCATGTCTTGGAGGAAGCATGGAGCCAGTTTCGGCTCTCCCCAGATCGGCAGAGGGTGGAGTAGCAACCAGGATAAATTAATTAATTAGCACTAATGGGGAATAAAAATGGGATAAAAAATCGGGGGGGGGGGGGGGGGGGAGTATGAAGGAGCAGTTTAGTTCAAAGAGGGCATGGTTTCACCATGAACTGCTGTTTAAAGCCAACAGCAGTTGCACCCGGAAGTCTGTTAAAGCCGTTTGTTTACCAACATCCTGATCCCTCGTATATAAGTCTGTGTGACTGGATTGATTGGATCTTGACTTGTTCTGTAGGTTCAAAGAATATGGATGCTATCATGTAACCGTGAGCGAGGCTGTTGCAACCAGAACATGTTGTCTTTTGTTTGAACATCTTGTCACTAGTTCTCTCAGAGTAGCTGATTTTTCTTTTCTTTTTTTTCCATTCTTCTGTAGGATTGAAGATGAAGAGCGAGACGAGCGAGACAAGCCAATCAGAGCACGGGATTGGTTCACAGTTGCACGTCGCAGCTGCAAAGGCTTTGCATTTGTCCATGTGGCATCCGCCCAGTTCGAGCTGTCTCGAGGTATTTATATCTATTGTAGTTATTTGACAGAAAGCTGATATGTGGAATAGATACACTATAGCACATATCATATTTGACTTCAATGCATTATACCCTCTATTTATTTACAGTCAATAATGCTCATTTGATATGAGCATGGTTGTGTAAATCCTACCTATTGTACCACATTGTCGTGTACTGTATAATGTATATGCAAACTTTTCTTCCTGGTTTCCCTTCAGGTAATGTGTACAAAGCAGCTCAAATTCTGCACAGAGCCCAGGCCGCAAATCCTAGTCCAGGCGAGATGCTAGAGGTAGCCATGCGTAACCTTAAAGCTGGTGGGAAATGGCTGGTTCCTACCCAGGAGGAGCGCTCCCCAGGTAGAGTTCTGAGTCCACTTCCTAAATCGTATCAAACTATTGAGTGTATGTTTGATTCATTCTCTGGGTCAAACTTAGTGGGCGTAGTTGGTCCATTTTTACGATTGATTTATGATTTTTATGACCATCTTTCTTACTTTTAGATTTGCAGAGCCATGGTCCACAAAGTGTGGCAACTTGTGGGGCGAAACAGGAGTTGCAGATTCCACAGGTTAGATACATTATTTTGGGCTTTCAGTCAAGAAATCTGTCTTGTGAGCCACAATATATATGATAATATATATATATATATATATATATATATATATAATATATATATATGAGCCACAATATGGTATATGAGGAAAATGTCTGTCTTTTCTCACGTTGTCAGCAGCAGCCGGGCATGATCAGTTCAGAGCAGAACAGCCAGCCCAACGGCAGCGAGGAGGGACCTCCTGCTCTTGACGGACGGGACCCCCCAGAGCCCAGCACCAGTAACACAGGTGAGAGATCCAATCAGTCCCTTGAGCTATCACATATATAAATAAGCCATGGAAATGTATATCCCCTGTGTATTTGCTCATGCCCACCTGTGGTTTCTCTTCCTCACAGAGCCCTCGACTAGCAGGGCGTCCCTAAACTCTCCGGAGCATGTGCTGTCTGGATCCCCGCTGAGCCACGCCCACCTCCTCAACTCTCAGGAGCATGTGCTGTCTGCACCCCCGCTGAGCCACGCCCACCTCCTCAACTCTCAGGAGCAGGTACTGCATGGACCCCCATTGGGCCACGCCCACCTCCTCAACTCTCAGGAGCAGGTACTGTCCGGACCCCCGCTGAGCCACGCCCACCTCCTCAACTCTCAGGAGCATGTGCTGCCTGGATCCCCGCTGGGCCACGCCCACCTCCTCAACTCTCAGGAGCATGTGCTGTCTGGATCCCTGCTGAGCCACGCCCACCTCCTCAACTCTCAGGAGCATGTGCTGCCTGGACCCCCGCTGAGCCACGCCCACCTCCTCAACTCTCAGGAGCAGGTACTGCATGGACCCCCATTGGGCCACGCCCACCTCCACTCCCCCCCGCTGGATGCTTCCTCCCCGGTCCTGGGGTCTTCCAGCAGCAGCCGCTTCTCGCAGCCCTCCACCTCCTCGGACGTCTCACTGCATGAAGATGATGGCATCTCCTCTGGTAGTGATAGCGGCGTCTCTTCACACACCTCTGACAAAGGTACGGAGAGAAAGTATTCGTACAAATGGTTTTGTCTCTTCATGTGTAGGCTTGTGTGTCTTTGAAGGAGAATTCTGTTTTTTTTTTTTTACAACCTGGACCTTATTTCCAGCTTTAATTATGATTTTCAACTCGCCCTGATAAGTTTGGTTTGACATCCATGCACTGAAACGATCATTATGCTTTGAGCTGCCACCTGGAAAAATGAGGAATACGGGGCGTGTGTAATGCGTGTATTTATGTCCTGTAAATAGCTTATTTTCTGACAAATGAACAATGTATTTACCTTGGTCCAGCGTGCTCAGCCTGCTCTGTTTCCTGTCCATCACATTAGAAATAGCACCTGTTCCCCCCGCTCCTCTGTCAGCGGTGTTACCATGCTAGGCTACAGATTGACTGGCCTGAGCGCTCAAGTCGCCCTGCAAGTCTCTGAACAGGGCGAGTTGAAAGCACATGCGCGGACTTGCAGGGCGACTTGAGCAGTCTGTATGTAGCCTGGCATGGTAACCATGGTAACCACCGCTGATATTGATCTGATTGAGAGATTATGGACGATGCATTTGAATTCAATGGCCGCCCGTATTTATTTGAGCTGAAATAACGTCATATCATATGGAGTACAAAACTGATCTTAGTCTCGTGTGCTGATCAGAGTTGTGATTAAAGGGTTGGATAGGCCACGTATGCACGTACAATTTTCACTTTTCAAATTGGGGCCCCCGCAGCATGGCTGGTCTGGACCATTGAGCCAGTATTGACTGTGACCTCCTCCCAACATGTTTGATGTTTCCTCCAGACAACCAGGAGGAGAACGACCGGCTGCGGGAGACACTGGCCCAGACGCGGGCCGAGCTGGAGCGCAGCAGGAAGTTAGTTGAGGCTCTAAGGCAGGACAACAGCCGCCTGCAGGAGGAAAACGATAAGGTGTGTAATCAATGTGATTACTCTGATTCTTCAGTAATTGCATATGAGAATCCACCTCAAAGCAGCAGGGGGATTTTGGACTAACGATCTTTGCCGTTGTGCCTGTTTGATCCCAGCTTCAGGTCGAGTGCCTGGCAGAGCAGAAGGCCAAGAAGAAGGCGGCTTGGAAACGTCACAAGGAGCCGGAGCAGAGGAGCAAACTGGAGGCTAGAAAGAAGAAACAAGCAGTGAGACCATTGCTCATTTTTGTCTCATAACTAAACTTGGTCTGTCATAGCTCAACTTGGTCTGTTGGATTCATATTTGGTTTTCCACCAGATACATAGCAGTAGCTAAGCCCAGCCGCTGCAAATCGATCTATAAAGTGATAACCTGTTTTGACAGACATTTTATTGTTTACCTCCCACTCCACTATGGAGTACAGGCCAGTAGCTGATAGGGGCTGTATCACATTGTCCTCACAAACTGGGGGGCGACATATTGCCTGTGTTTTTGTGCGGGAGTCGGTAATGGTTACCAACATAAACTGGGCATGGAGAAGATGCCCAATAAACAACAACACTTGTTTTTTCTATCTTCTTTTTTTTCAGGATGAAATTTCTTCAGAAGATAATGTGGTGAGGGAGAAGGCAGCAGTCAGTTCTAAAACCAGAACAACTAGCAAACGGACAACGGCCAAGTAAGACACATTTTCTTATTTTATTTGTTGCTTTTTTACCAATAGTAAGAGTTCTGGATACTGATCTTTATAACTTTGGACCCAAAAGAGGCAGATCATCTCTCTGTGTTTTATTTATTTTGTAATGGTGGTGGAGATTGGGATCTTTCCTTAGAAGAGACTGACATTCCTAATTTTGGTTGTGGCTTAACTATAAGCTGTAGGGATAATATCTGCATCATGCACATGGATTTAACTAAAGTTCTACAAGACTGATCTCATGTTATTTATATGCAGAAAACACATTTTGATCTTCAGTGCATGAATATATTGTATTATGACAAATCCAAACTTCAGTGCTCATCTCAGCTCTTTACATGGTACAAAACCACTTTTAAGAACCAGATTGAAGATCTGCCTGTGTCAGAGACCTATAACGGTCGGTCCCCACCTCACAAGAGCATTATTTTTGTAATAACCTTTGGTCCCATGGTGAGAGTGAAGAAACTCATGCATTTGTCTTCCTCCAGGCCTAAAGCTGCATTGGGGCTTCGGTGGAGGTAGAGCTGACATCCCCTCTGCCCAGCCCAGTGGTGCCCGTCCCCCCCGGCTCAGAAGAAGATAGACGGCAAGGCTCGAGCCCGCTTCATCAACCCCCGACACAAACTGATAAATGACATTTTCCCAGCGAGCGACGGTGTTGGAAACTATGAGGGAAACGATGGTTTCACAGTCGGGCCGGGTCGAGTCATCTCCCCAGTTAACTTGTCACTGCGTGGACGGTCGTCAATCAGTTCAAGTCAGAAACGACTTACTCCTAATCTAGAATATCAGTCTAAATAACTAATTGTTAGAATTTCTAACATCTAATAAGTCAAAACAGTTGACCAGAGAGCACGTGTCAATGTGTCAGCAGTCGATCAGCACAGCACAACTCACAAGTCAGTAGGTAATGCACTCGCCTTACAGGCTTACAGTAAAGGGAAACAGTGAAAAATGTCCATGCTGCCTGAGAGTCTTATCTAACATCGAGGAATAAGAACGGTGTCATTCTTATCAATGATGATCCTCTATGAGATGGGACAGTTCACCTCCTGAACCCAGCATCAACTGTGGTAGCTACTCCAGCTCTGGGTAGAGTGTTTTATGAAAGTCTTGTACTAGATCTCCTCCCTTCCTAACACTCAACACTATTTTCTTTAGAAAATAGAGACTTTGATCCTCAGTTTAGTCGAGGAAAAGTGAACATATATGTTGTAAATGTATTTTTTTTTAGGTCTAGTCGTCCATGGATTTCAAAAGACTACTTACATGTAGTGCTATTTATCCATACATAGTTTTGTGTTAGTTGCCTGAGTTTTGGAGGTCTCAGCCCTAGTGATGTCTACCTTCTCTCCAATACAATGGAACTGGACGGCACTCGGTGTGGGGTGCTCAAAATGGCAAAAATATACATTTGAAAAACTCAACAGCATTGTCTCTTTCCAGAAATAATGGCCCGGTTACTCGAGATAATCCACAGACCTAGTTATGAGCAGCTTCATGTAGGAACTGTTTTCTTTCAACTAAACTATACTCCCACAGCAGTTCAGTCTAAATAAAATAGTTCCTACATGAAACTGCTCACAACGAGGATTGTGGATTATCTTGAATAACCAGGTCATGATTAAGAGACATTGCTGTTGAGTTTTTCAAATGTATGTTTTTACTACAAGTGAGAGGACAAATATGTATTTTTGATTTTGAGCTGTCCCTTTAAATATCTCCAGCCCCCTTTCATTTGTGGTAGTGCAATGAGAGAGTCAGAGTTCTAAAGAAGATTTGTGCTAATTTATGAGAATGTGAACATTTGTAAATAAACCTCAACAGCTTGTAAAGTGTAAATTGTTTTGTCATACGTTGTGTAAAGGCACATAATCTGTGGCCTCATGATCTAGACCGGCCGCTATGAAAAAGTGTGATCAGATCAGGACCAGTGTTTCCCCTAGGATATTTTGTATTCAATATTTTTTGCCTGGCTCGTACGCGTGGTTGGACGTGCCTGTGGTTGGACAATTGCACAGATGTTTTTTCTATCAGTATGTGCTTTAAAGTTGTTATTGTTATTTGGGGGGGGGGGCGTTCTTTTGTTTTATCTGTTTGATATGAGGGTTTATTTGTTATGTTTGTCTTTTTAAATAAAAAAGTAATGTTATTTAATGTAATGTTGGTAGCGTCTGTAACTTTGTGCTGCTTTTCTTCTTGGCCAGGTCCCCCAAATAGGACGTTGTTCTAGTTCTATAGCTACCAGGGTTCCTACACATTCTCCATTTCAAAATTCCATACTTTTCCACACTTCTCTGTCATGTTCACAAGAACGCTTACAATTCTCAGGGTTCCTACACATTTTCCATTTCAAAATCCCATACTTTTCCAGACTCAAATTTCCAGAATTCTCTGTCAGACCATATTCAACATCTGAGTACACAAGGGTGTCGCTTTGTGTTGAAAAGCGGTGGGGACATGTCCCCATTGTAAATGACACCTATGGCTACACCACAATTTGGAGGTTTTGGGGTTGAGCCTCAGTTGTGGGCTTTGAAGAACTTCTCAAGTGAAGAGTGAAAAGCTGTGACAGAAATGACTTGACATTGTGAGGTTCACACAGATAGAAGCAGGGGATCATGAGAGAGGAAACCACAGAATACTGAACTTTTACCCACATTGGAAGAGTAGATGCTTCAACACAAAACATTCAGACTGTGGGCTTTAGCATCTGATTTGAAAGCATAAGGAGTGAGACAGGTAGGATTTGAACCAGTGAACACCAACACCAACTCCATATGTTAATCTGGATGAGCTACGACCCACTTATGGACAATAATATCATGGGTGAATAATCATATCTCGGTATTTTTAGGCTGAACGGTGACACAATAGGCTACTGTCTGTATTTTCTACAAGTGGGCTAAATGTTCAGTTGTAAGTCAAAGCCACATGTGAGATGTAAGGCTGGGCAATATGGAAAATCTGCTTTTCATCATCAATTTAGACATCAGAAATGTGTCATGATATTAAAATATCTTCATATCATCACAATATGATTCCACTTAAATATGATAAACAATATAATATTGAGTTATTGCCCAGCCCTAGGTTTAAGTAAGGTAAGTAAAACAACAGTTAGGTGTAGGCAACAAAGCAACTTGGTTGGGGTTAGGTTATGGTTTGGGTCGGGATTCGAACCAGGTCTTGAACGGATCCACCACTCCCAATCCCTAGTGCAGCTTTGACCTAAGACTGTTATGTGAAGACCATGAGGGGTCACAGCGAGGCGACCTCCAGACAGTCCTTCAGCATATTACCTTTCACTTCAGCAATAATGACGCATGGCATGATAAAACACTTCAAAATGTATTTTGTCTAAATTCAGAATTTTATTTAGAAAAATTAATAGTCAGATAGTCACAATATATCCATATCCTAAGATATAAACCAGTCACTGAAATGGTTTGACACCATATTTTTCTGGCTATCGCCGGCGGAGGCATAATAAAGGGGTCATTTTTCTTATGCAAAATAGATCAGGTCTAACCTGACTCTGCCAGATGGGGGCGGTATCAGGTCAGGCTATCTTGGAAGTTGTATATTTATTCAGTGGTGGAAACAGACAGATGCCCTCCAGGCTCTTGTCCCATGATCACTGTGGGTATACAGAGTTCCTACACATTTAGCATTTCAAAAATCCATACTTTTCCAGACTCAAATGTCCAGAATTGTCTGTTAGATCATATTTGATATCTGAGTGAGTACACAAGGGTGTCACTTTGTGTTGAAAAGTGGTGGGGATGTTCACATTGTAAATGACACCTATGGCCACAACACAATTTGGAGGTTTTGAGGGTTGAGCCTCAGTGAAAGCTTGGACTTTGAAGAACTTCCTGTCTTGACCATGTGGGACTCAGTGGCTCACAGTTTGAGAGCTGTATGACAGTTTTGAGGTTGAGGGTTCGAGCCTCACTCAGTAAGAGAGTTATGAAAGTGGACACCCAGACGAAAGACTGAAAAGCTCTGAGAAAACACGTCATATGAAAGTGTGACACAGTGGCTCACAGCGTTGGATTACTGCCCAGCAGTATTGAGCTTGTGGGTTCGAGCCTCGGTCAGTTTTTGAGGTCATGGGTTCGAGCATCAGCCAGACGAAAGACTGAAAAGCTCTGAGAAAAACCTGTCTTAAGAAGTGTCACAGTGGCTCAGTTTGATTGTTGGCCAGCAGCATTTAGGTTGTGGGTTCAAGTCTCAGTTAGTTTTGAGGTTGCGGGGTCAAGCCTCAATCAGTTTTGACTTCAGATTTGGCATCTGTGTGATTTGAAGCAGTGAATAAGTACACACCAAGCAGCTGTTTATCTCATTCACTGAGCTACAGGCAGGGACTGTCCAGGCTCTTTCATCAGCTTATTTCTATCAGGGTTCAAACTGCTGATGATAAAGAAGCATCACTGCTGCCATCTTACAGCCAGCAGCTTATCGTCATGTGAACATTTCTGAAGCCACAGTCTGATGCAGGGACTCAACCAACAAGCTTCTGCACCACTTCCATATGTTTATCTGCACTGTAACAAAATGCCGGGTCCACCGCAACGATACTGAGACCTGAGCTCGTTCCGGCGGGAGTGCAGTTGGAGTCTACAGTGAAGGAACTGCGGACAGTGACCGGTGAGTTGGCTCCCATGAAGGGGAGGGCGAGGGTCACGATAAATGTGGGGGGACTGTCAGTGAGTTTCCAGGTATGGGTAGCGGAAGTGCAGGAGCGCTGCATACTGGGTTTAGACTTTCTTAAGTTTACTCGCTGCACAATGAACCTAGGGGAAAACACCCTGTGTTTCCCTGGCGGCCCCACAGTGATGTTAAGGGGGAAAGATGCGATGTTAATGACCCTCCCACAAGCCCCGAGAACAGACCCACTCACGGTGAGAGCTATAGAAACATGCGGGGACGCTGCAGTTTTCCCGTCCATCAGAGATAACTCCTCCCCCACCGGCCCTAGCATCCCACAGGGCTATGTCACCGAAGAACCACCAGCCTCACTTCCCCTCAACCCCTCCCCCGACGATCAGCCCCTTCCCCCGGCCACTAGCCAGCCCCTGTCGGCAACGGCAGCCCCCTTTACGCCACTGGGACCCCCTTCGATAGAGACAAGCGGGGGGGAAGAGAGGGTGGCGGCGATAAGAGAGATGTGGGAACGCAACCGTAGCGGGTTAGAGACGGAGGAGCAAGAGGAGCTGTTAGAGTTGCTATTAGAGTTTAAGGAGAGTTTCGCCCTTTCGGAAGAAGAACTGGGCCGTACACACCTGGTGCAGCACCAGATAGATACCGAGGGGGCGTATCCCATCAGAGCACGTCCCCGTCGACTCCCGGCAGCATATAAGGAAGCAGCGAATGAGGCCATCGAGGAAATGCTGCGAGGGGGGATCATCGAGCCGTCCGACAGCCCGTGGGCATCAGGGGTGGTGATGGTAAAAAAGAAAAAGAGCCCAAAAATGAGGTTCTGCGTGGACTATAGGTCACTGAACAAAGTGACGAAGAAAGACGCGTACCCGATGCCCATCATTGATGAACTGCTAGATGTGGTGGGGGACTCCTCCTGGTTCTCCTCACTAGACCTGCGCAGTGGCTACTGGCAGGTGCCCCTCAGTAATGAAGCCAAGCAGAAAACTGCCTTCTGCACTGAGAGGGGGCTGTGGCAGTTTCGAGTCCTCGCTTTCGGGCTGTCCAACGCCCCAGCAACGTTTGAAAGACTGATGGAGAAACTGCTGGAGGAGATTCCCCAGAGAGAATGTGTCGTGTACTTAGACGACATATTGGCACACGGTAGCTCGTTCCGGGCAGCACTGGGGTCATTACGGAGGGTGCTGGAGAAGATCGCGGGGGCGGGGCTGAAATTGCACCCAGATAAGTGCCATTTCATGAAGCGGGAGTTCCTGGGGCACGGCATTGGCGCAGGGGGCACCCGTACACTAAAGGAGAAGACACGGGCGGTAGTGGAGTGGCCCACCCCCGGAGACAAGGGACAGCTCGAGAGCTTCGTGGGGCTCGCCTCATACTATAGGAGATTCGTAAAGGGATTTTCTAAGATCGCTGAGCCCCTGTTCCGGCTGAAAGAAAAGAACACCGACTTCCACTGGACGTCGGAATGCCAGCAGGCGTTCGACTCCCTCAAGAAGGCGCTGACGGAGGCCCCTGTGCTCAGAGCACCAGACCCCACCCTGCCGTTCCTACTAGACACTGACGCCAGCAACGGGGGTATGGGAGCCGTGCTGTCACAGGTGGGGCCAGACGGAGAGAGAGTGGTGGCGTACTTTAGCAAAACCTTTGATAAAGCGGAGCGGAACTATTGCGTCACCCGCCGGGAGCTCCTCGCCGTCGTGGAGGCACTACAGCACTTCCGTTACTACCTCCTGGGTCTGCCTCAATTCACCATCAGGACTGACCACTCAGCTTTGCAGTGGCTGTGGTCCTTCCGACAACCAGAGGGGCAGGTGTGTCGCTGGCTGGAAAAGCTAGCGGACTACAACTTCACCATTGAGCACAGGGCCGGAGCACGCCATATCAACGCAGACGCCCTGTCACGACGCCCCTGCACTGAAGGGGGGTGTCAGTACTGCGAGAAGAGAGAAGCGAGGGAGAGAGAGCTCCAGGAGGATGCGAGGATATGTCCCAACCACACGGGAAACGGGCCGGTGTGCAGGGGGCTGAGGATGGCTGAAGCGTCGGATTGGAGAGCCCATCAGGAGCGAGACGCGGAGTTGTGGCCAGTCCTGCAGTGGGTAGAGAACGGCCAGAAGCCGCCCTGGGGAGAGGTGGCAGGGGCCACCGCCACAACCAAAGGACTGTGGTCGGAGTTTGAGGCCCTGCGACTGAGCGACGGTGTGCTGCTGAGGTCCTGGAAGGAGCCAGCGACGGGAGAAAGCAAGTGGCGGAAGGTGGTGCCAACAACATTGAGGGAGGAGGTGTTCAAGAGCTGCCATGGCACCGCGGGGGCTGGACACTTCGGAGTCAATAAAACCCTCCGCCGCCTTCGACAGGGTTTCTACTGGGGGCGAATGAGGAGGGACATAGAGGACTTTTGCCGCCGCTGTGACCTGTGCTCGGCCTACAAGGGTCCGCTAGGTCAATCTCACGCCCCGCTCCAACAACTAGCGGTGGGAGCCCCCATGGAGAGGGTGGCGGTGGACGTGATGGGACCGTTCCCATGCACTGAAAAAGGGAATCGATACGTCCTGGCAGCCATGGTCTATTTTACAAAATGGCCAGAAGCATACGCGCTGCCAGATCAGGAGGCTGGAACGGTGGTCGATGCACTGGTGGGGGGCATGTTCAGCAGGTTCGGGGCGCCGGAGACCCTCCACAGTGACCAAGGGAGGAACTTCGAGTCACGCGTGTTCGCCACCATGTGCGAACGACTGAACATCAACAAGACGCGGACCACGGCGCTACACCCCCAGAGTGACGGCCTCGTAGAGAGATTCAATAGGACTCTGGGAAAACAAATGGCCATCCTCACCGAAGAACACCAGCAGGACTGGGACACGCACCTTCCCCTCATCCTCATGGCCTACAGGTCTGCTGTTCAAGAGTCCACCTCCTGCACCCCAGCCCTGCTCATGTTGGGACGGGAACTGCGGACGCCAGCGGAAATGGCGTTTGGCAAACCCCCGGACACACCCGACGCGCCTCCGGGAAGAGAGTACGCAAGGAGACTCCAAGATCGGTTGGAGTCCGCCCACAACTTTGCCCGGGATCAGCAGGAGAAAGCGGGTAGGAGGCAGAAGAGGAACTATGATGTGAGGGCCAGGGGAAGGCAGTTCCAGGCAGGGGAGCTGGTCTGGGTCTATAGCCCTAGGAGGAAGAAGGGTCGGTGTCCCAAGCTGGACAGTCACTGGGTGGGCCCATGTAAGCTGTTGGAAAGGTTGGGGGAGGTGGTGTACAGGGTCCAAATGCCACTCGGGGGGAGGGTGGTGGTGCTTCACAGGGACCGGCTGGCCCCGTACCGGAGGGATTGTCTTCCCACCACGGACGCTGTCCGCCCATCACGCTTGCTGGGAGATGTTGTGGTGGAATCCCCCGGGACAGAGAGTGTTAGCCCCTTTAGTCCTCTCCCTGCTGCCCTCCAAGGTGGGCCCACAGGGTCGAGGAGGCCGCAGAGACAGAGAAGGCCTCCAGACCGGGACCGGGACTATGTGCCTTACTAGTTTAAAAAAAAATAAAAAAAAATGTAATGGTTGATGTTGTGGACTTGCATGGTTACTGTGCCACTCGGGAGGAGTGTTGATGGAAATGGTGGTAATGGAAATGCAAAAAAAAGAGTACAGAATGTTAACACGTTAAGTGCCATAGCCGAGATAATTCGTCTTACATAATCCAACGCTTGAGTGCCAGAGCCGAAATAACTCGTCTTACATAAACATTTTTTTTTTTTGACGGTGGGACATCAATCAACAACTTTTACATCTTCGAGATCACTATTGGAGCAAGAGAATGTGTATAATCTATTTTACCGACCCACTAAGTGTTGACAGTGCTTCCCCAGACGAGCGAAATCAAAGAAAAAACTGCCGCGGGAGCAAGCCATTCAAGGAAATGGCGAGGCGATTTTACAGTAATCCATTCCACACTTGTCTTGCCCGAGAGCGGCCGCGCAGGCAGCCGCACACAGAGAGCGGAGAGCGATTTGCAAAATAGATTATAGGTGAAACACACTTTGAAACACCTCAGAAAGGCCAGAATCAACATCTGCCCATCGCCCACGCATTCCCCGGCCCATCTTGACTCGCACAAGGAGCGTCCGCACGCAGGCAAGCAGGCAGGCAGGCACGCAGGCAGGCAGGCAGGCAGCAGCAACGCGCTTCTGACACGCCCGCTGTAGAGCCAGGAGGAAGGAGGAGAAGACACACGGAGGGAGGAGTTTGAATGAGAGGGGTGTTTCCTGTTGTTATGGAGGAAATTACTGTTCAAAACTATTGTTTAGAATGTCTGACGGTCTTACTGATGCCAAAAATGAATGGTTAAAGTGACTGTTCTGTCGAATTTCACAAAAAGCCATTTATCTCTGAATAAATTTCCAGACGCTGAAACCATGCTGTACTCAACGGCTAATATCTACATAACTACTAACTCTGCAAACTAACTCTTTTAGACAGAGAAAGCACACATTCTATTAGTTATTTTTAGATGATTGGTGTTCATGAATTCTTAACAGAAAATAATCCTCGGCTCTTGTAAAATGAGCCAGAATCCTCAAAAAAAAACCTGGCACAACTTACCTACAGGATGAAAAAATGGCTGGCACTCAATGTGTTAAGTGAAAATAAGTGGTGTGTTAAAAGAAAAAAGGAAGAGACTGTTTGCTGGGGAATGGATTTTGATGCAGTGAAAAAAAAGTGTTGATGTGTTGTTATTTTGGTACAGGGGATGTGTGTAGGTTGTGGGTGCCAGCGTGGAAGCTGGCTCTTGTTGAGAGGGGATAATGTGGCGACCCTGGGTTTTAGATAGGAACTGATGTGGGGGGTGGTTTCTGGGGGGAACGATAATAAGTGCGGGACTCCGGAACTAGCTGTCGGTTCTAACTGCGCATGCCTGAGACTGTGTTATGAGCTAGGAAGCCGGTAGCTAACCAGAGAGCGGGACAACCGAAAGAGTTGTAAAGTTACCTAACTGTGAATAAAGAACCTGTACCTCCGAGTATCGCCTCCTCTCTTCAGCCCGTAACGGTCCCGGGAGCGGATCGCTTCAATACTGTTAGTGTTGCATTTTGGGGAATCAACAGGCAGGAGGAGACAGGAGAAGACACGTGGAACACAGGTATGTGAATCAAACTTTATCCCTCTGAATCGTCCACTTTGTGAGCAAATCATATGATAAATGCTTTTTGGATGATTCTGTCTGACGATGTTTGCTTTAGCCTGTTGCATTTTCAACCGAATGGCATTTACTTTAGTAGCTAAATTAACGTTATAACTTGGCATAGCGTGTTCAGTGACACTCCGCAAGCACGTTTGAAACCCCAGCTGCAGTTGGGCGACGTTAATGCTGTGTGTGCAGTGCATTTAGCTGTGTTCCATGAACAAATATAAGACTTCCGCTTTACTTCCGGTTTGCAGAGCTAGCAAATATAAGACTTCCGGTTACCTTCAGAGTAAAAGCGGCGTAATTCATGTTTTTATAAGGCATAGAAAAATGGTTAGTTCGCAGATTAAAACAATAAACAAAGCATCTAAACGAAGGTATACAATACAAATTATGTTTCTGTTTAACACCAACTGTTTTAATAACATTGAGAAAGCTCTTCTCAGTATGTAAATGGCTAAAACCTGTTCACTGGAGTGCTAGCCTTTACAAATTGGACTCTGGACAGGTTTGTGTTCAGAGTGGGAGTTTGCCAAACATATGCACACACTCGGGTAGACCTCCTCTATGACATCCCACTCTCAGCTAAGGCCATTAGGAGTAAAAACAAATATGGCGGCCCATCAAACCCACCCAAACACACTACGGTGACATTTCTGGACAACTTTTGACACAGTGGACACCCCCGTGTCCAAGATGTCGCCACAAACCATATGTGCACGCGCTCAGGGAGACCTCCTCTATGTCATCCCACCCTCCGCTAAGGCCATTAGGAGTAAAAACAAATATGGCGGCCCATCAAACCCCATCAAACACACTACGGTGACATTTCTGGACAGCTTTTGAACAGTGGACACCCCCGTGTCCAAGATGTCGCCACAAACCATATGTGCACGCGCTCAGGGAGACCTCCTCTATGACATCCCACCCTCCGCTAAGGCCATTAGGAGTAAAAACAAATATGGCGGCCCATCAAACCCCATCAAACACACTACGGTGACATTTCTGGACAGCTTTTGAACAGTGGACACCCCCGTGTCCAAGATGTCGCCACAATCCATATGTGCACGCGCTCAGGGAGACCTCCTCTATGACATCCCACCCTCCGCTAAGGCCATTAGGAGTAAAAACAAATATGGCGGCCCATCAAACCCCATCAAACACACTACGGTGACATTTCTGGACAGCTTTTGACACCGTGGACACCCCCGTGTCCAAGATGTCGCCACAAACCATATGTGCACGCGCTCAGGGAGACCTCCTCTATGACATCCCACCCTCCGCTAAGGCCATTAGGAGTAAAAACAAATATGGCGGCCCATCAAACCCCATCAAACACACTACGGTGACATTTCTGGACAGCTTTTGACACCGTGGACACCCCCGTGTCCAAGATGTCGCCACAAACCATATGTGCACGCGCTCAGGGAGACCTCCTCTATGACATCCCACCCTCCGCTAAGGCCATTAGGAGTAAAAACAAATACGGCGGCCCATCAAACCCCATCAAACACACTACGGTGACATTTCTGGACAGCTTTTGAACAGTGGACACCCCCGTGTCCAAGATGTCGCCACAAACCATATGTGCACGCGCTCAGGGAGACCTCCTCTATGACATCCCACCCTCCGCTAAGGCCATTAGGAGTAAAAACAAATATGGCGGCCCATCAAACCCCATCAAACACACTACGGTGACATTTCTGGACAGCTTTTGAACAGTGGACACCCCCGTGTCCAAGATGTCGCCACAAACCATATGTGCACGCGCTCAGGGAGACCTCCTCTATGACATCCCACCCTCCGCTAAGGCCATTAGGAGTAAAAACAAATATGGCGGCCCATCAAACCCCATCAAACACACTACGGTGACATTTCTGGACAGCTTTTGAACAGTGGACACCCCCGTGTCCAAGATGTCGCCACAATCCATATGTGCACGCGCTCAGGGAGACCTCCTCTATGACATCCCACCCTCCGCTAAGGCCATTAGGAGTAAAAACAAATATGGCGGCCCATCAAACCCCATCAAACACACTACGGTGACATTTCTGGACAGCTTTTGACACCGTGGACACCCCCGTGTCCAAGATGTCGCCACAAACCATATGTGCACGCGCTCAGGGAGACCTCCTCTATGACATCCCACCCTCCGCTAAGGCCATTAGGAGTAAAAACAAATATGGCGGCCCATCAAACCCCATCAAACACACTACGGTGACATTTCTGGACAGCTTTTGACACCGTGGACACCCCCGTGTCCAAGATGTCGCCACAAACCATATGTGCACGCGCTCAGGGAGACCTCCTCTATGACATCCCACCCTCCGCTAAGGCCATTAGGAGTAAAAACAAATACGGCGGCCCATCAAACCCCATCAAACACACTACGGTGACATTTCTGGACAGCTTTTGAACAGTGGACACCCCCGTGTCCAAGATGTCGCCACAAACCATATGTGCACGCGCTCAGGGAGACCTCCTCTATGACATCCCACCCTCCGCTAAGGCCATTAGGAGTAAAAACAAATATGGCGGCCCATCAAACCCCATCAAACACACTACGGTGACATTTCTGGACAGCTTTTGACACCGTGGACACCCCCGTGTCCAAGATGTCGCCACAAACCATATGTGCACGCGCTCAGGGAGACCTCCTCTATGACATCCCACCCTCCGCTAAGGCCATTAGGAGTAAAAACAAATACGGCGGCCCATCAAACACACTACGGTGACATTTCTGGACAGCTTTTGAACAGTGGACACCCCCGTGTCCAAGATGTCGCCACAAACCATATGTGCACGCGCTCAGGGAGACCTCCTCTATGACATCCCACCCTCCGCTAAGGCCATTAGGAGTAAAAAAAAAAAAATGGCGGCATTAAAGCCTGGCGGGATAAGAAGGTTGGAAGAATTATAGAGAGACAATTATCCTCTCTCTCACCAATATGGGTAACATAGACTTCCCTCCTTGTCAGTTTTTCAGATTGGATGGATTATTTTCAGATTGGATGTTCATCATTCAAAATAAATGGTGAGAACCGGTCCACAAAACTTAACAACTGGGTGTGATTTTTTTATGTTACCCTAACCTTGACTGAACTGTTTTACTCATGCAACTTCTTTATCTTTTAAACTTTTAACTGTTTTGCTTGACTGGCCTAAGCCCTTAAACTCAAATGTTTTTACTTTACATTTCCCCTTAAGTGTCTTCATAGTTGTTTAACTAAATAAATAAATATGTTCAATTGTGTACAACACTGTCATGTCCAGATTGTGTCTGCTGGTTGCAGCTCCAGTGACTATTTCACTCAAGCTACTTAAAAGTTAATCAAGACTTTATTCTTACACATAAGAACCTAAATCATAATTCCTCTCACCACGGCTCTGAAGACGGACCTGATGTCACCCATGTTGCTGTAAGTATAGTGTACATTTTATGTTTATTAAGGTTTTGTCTTAAGAACCAACAATGTTGCATCTTGGTAAATTTGGTCACATGCAGATTTGTAGACTATGTGCTGGTATTTATTTTGTGTAGATGAAAAACAAAGTAGCCTATAAGCCTTTTCTTGTGTGAATGTGTGCGATGAAGTGAAACTGCTTAATTTGAAAATTTGTTGATCATTGTTCTCACAAAACAACTTGATGGTTAATGATAATAATGATAATATTTCTGATCAGAATTTGCTTTTTATTTTCTCCCTATTACAGAGCCTGGATGCTGACTGTGGTGATTCTATACCCAGATATCCAACATCCCCACTCTTATTTGAGGATGAACTTTCCACAGAGAGTGAACTTCACTTCAATGATCTACCTAATTGTAGCCCCGCATCAGAGTCACAAAATACCGGTAACTTCGTTCCTGATGACAGTGTTGGCATCGGTGTGTTAGAACCAAGGCAGTCTTTTATGGACTCTGACTCTGAATCCATTATTGGCAGTGGAGAACAACATCCCCTTGTATATGACAGTCCTGATGAGTCAGTAAATGAGGAATCACATTTGGGAGAAGTCGGTCATGAAAAGTTTGCTCTGGGAAATGAAGACCCACTTTACACTGGTTCACGACTAACCCAAGCTCAGAATTTTTTACTTATACTTTCATTTGTTTTGAGACACAGACTCACAGGCATGGCCCTCTCTGATCTTCTAGATTTGATTAATATTCACTGTCCAGAAAACACACTGTCAACCTCAAAGCATCTGTTCTTAAAAGAGCTTAAGCCAGTACAAGGTCACCTACAATGTCACATATACTGTCCAAACTGTGAGTATTACATCGGTGACCAGGATAGTGAAGGGCAATGTGTTGTATGCAACACAACGTGGGATAAAAAGAGCTCGCTGAAGAATGGAAACTTCTTCATATACTTGCCAATCCAAACACAGTTAGAACATCTTCTTCAAAGGGAAGATATTGCACATTGTCTCAAGCCAGGAGATGGCACGTGTAATTCTGAAATGTATGATGATGTATGCAGTGGTAAAATGTACCATAATCTGAACAAAAATGGAGGCCCGCTTGATTGTCCTCATGGATACTCCTTAACACTCAACTGTGACGGAGTGCCTGTTTTCAAATCATCGCTGTATGGTATTTGACCATTACAAGGGATTGTAATAAGCTTACCCTGTGCGGAAAGAAAATGTTTTACTTTTTGGCTTGTGGTTTGGCAATAAAACGCCAAATGTTAATACATTTTTAAAGCCATTCACTCTAGAGTGTCAGAAGTTGTCGACTGTGGGCTTTAAGTTAAAAAGAAACAGCATTTTGGAACAATGTCGAGTTGTGGCAGCTGTTATGATGTGTGATTCAGTAGCCAGGCCTATACTTCAAAACATGACCCAGTTTAATGGTCTATATGGGTGCAGCCTCTGTTTACATCCTGGTGAACAAGTTCAAAAGGGTAATGGTACTGTTAGGGCATACCCATACAAAGACGTTCCAAAAAGGGACCATGCTTCAACCATAAATGATGCAAGGGAGGCTCTGTGTACCACAAAATCTGTGAGGGGTGTTAAAGGGCCCACATGTCTGATAAACATTCCACACTTTGACATTGTATCTGGCATGCCTCCTGACCATATGCATAATATACATCTTGGTGTGGTTAGGCAAATGGCAAGCATGTGGCTGGACAGTGAAAACCATGAGAAGCCATATTACATTGGGACTAGAGTGACTGAGCTTGATGAACAACTCTTACTAATTAAGCCTCCCTGCAATGTGACAAGAGTCCCCCGATCTCTTCAGCAAAGGAGGTTTTGGAAGGCTAGTGAATGGCAGAACTGGTTACTGTTTTATAGTATCTTTGTGCTAAAAGGAATTCTGCCCCAGGCCTTTTACCAGCACTGGTTAGTCCTTGTCACATTTATGTTCTTACTGTGCAAGGATGTTATTACAACAGAGGACTTAAAAAGATGTGAAAAACTCGTAGTAGATTTTGTCAAACAATTCGAAACACTGTATGGAAAGCAAAATGTGTCATTTAATGTACATTTATGTCTCCATTTGCCAGAATCTGTAAAGAATTGGGGACCTTTGTGGGCTCATTCTGGGTGCACGGTGGCTCAGTGGTAGAGCTGTCGCCTCACAGTCAGAAGGTCCTGAGTTCGATTCTCGCCTGGGACACTGTGGGCGCTGTGGTTGTGTTCCCCCCCATATCTTCAGTGCCTACTGCCCAGGTGGGGTATCTCGTCGTAAGGGCCTTTCTCTCTGTGTGGAGTTTGCATGTTCTCCCCGTGCTCCCCCAGGGGGTTCCTCCGTATATAACCCCCCCACTAAAAACATGCAGAAGATCAGATCGTCATCGTCATCCGACCAGTGACGACAACACCCGAAGTTGGTCCCCGGGCGCTGTACGAGAAAGCGACCACTGCTCCTGGCCTGCCCCCCGGAGGAAAGGACATGCCTGGATGGGTTAAATGCAGAGGACACTTTTCACCGGCCACCGTCAGCATGAGTGTGTTGTGGCCGCATGCATGTGTTGTGGTGTTCGTGTGACAATAAAAGACTTGTAAAAGGCTTGTCCCGTTACGAGTTTTTTTTAATATATTTGAGTCATTTAATGGAGAAATACTAAAAATGTTTCATGGCACTCAATGTGTTCCTTTACAGATAATGAAAGAATTCACATATCGGCAAGTATTGCCTCTTTTGAGGAATGATGCACTGAGAAATGCTGTGCCTGAATGCATCCAACTGTATAAAAACTTAACTGGTCAAAAAAGACTGAAGCAGTTTGAAAGAGTAGGCGATCAGGTTATTACCCTTGGTTTGCATTATTCACGAAAACTTAGTAGTGAAGAGACACTGGTCATGAGCAACTTCCAGTCACCGCGGATACAGTTGTGAAAATATTCAGTAGACTTCTAGTCAGCGGAGAACTGTATTACTCACAGGAGTTCACAAGAGTAGTGAAAAGGAACAGCTTCACTGTTTTGTTGCTGAATGGACACATAATCACTGTATACTATTACGTTGTAGTAGAGCAACATGGTAACAGGAAATGCTTTGCTCTTGGAAGAGAGTATGATATATCACACAGTACATTGATTAATGTTGAAAATGTAGTTGGTCTGAAAAGGGTTTTGCAGGGCAGGAAACAGATATTTG
The DNA here is from genome assembly GCF_964638095.1 of Poromitra crassiceps. NCBI lineage: Eukaryota > Metazoa > Chordata > Actinopteri > Beryciformes > Melamphaidae > Poromitra > Poromitra crassiceps. Next base: position 8,429,178 of record NC_139632.1, on the reverse strand, counting down.
ATGTGACAATGTTCAAAAGAAAATGTATGCTAATTGATCTGCCACAATATGCAAGCCTCTATGCATGCATACCTCCAAGATCCAGTGTGGAGGATTGAACAGTGTAGGCCTGTAGGGCAAAGTAAATGTCTATTGGAAAAACTAATAGCATAATAGTATCCTATTGACACTAATAAGGCGGCCCACAGCACACATTTGCTTGAGTGACATCACTGATGACATCACAATTGCTGAAGTGACATCTCTGACTTCAGCCAGAGAAACAGAGCGTGCAAAGCTAAAATACACCCCAAAAAAGTGCACCCATGACACATCCTCTCTAGTCTCCATGCACAGATTTCTAGTACTAGAAGGGGTTAGGGTTAGGCTCGCCCGCAGAGCGTGCTTGCCCGCTGTGCGGATTCGCATTCACATCACTGATGACATCTCTCACTGATGACATCGCAATTGCTCAAGGTGACATCACTCAGCGCACAATTGCTCAACTTTGCATGTCATAGACATTGTGACATCAGTGAAACAATTGTTTTTTTTCTCATTCCTGGTAAATCCTTGTCACATTCATGTTCTTACTATGCAAGGATATTATAACAGTTAAAAATATATGAAAAACTGATTGTATATTTTGTCAAACAATTTGAAACACTATGGAAAAAATGTCATTGTACAATTTGTCTTTTTATTTGCCAGAATCTGTAAAGAATTACAGACCTTTGTGGGCACATTGAGGATATACCTAATGGCCTTAGCGGAGGGTGGGATGTCATAGAGGAGGTCTCCCTGAGCGCGTGCACATATGGTTTGTGGCGACATCTTGGACACGGGGGTGTCCACTGTTCAAAAGCTGTCCAAAAATGTCACCGTAGTGTGTTTGATGGGGTTTGATGGGCCGCCATATTTGTTTTTACTCCTAATGGCCTTAGCGGAGGGTGGGATGTCATAGAGGAGGTCTCCCTGAGCGCGTGCACATATGGTTTGTGGCGACATCTTGGACACGGGGGTGTCCACTGTGTCAAAAGCTGTCCAGAAATGTCACCGTAGTGTGTTTGATGGGGTTTACAGGGCCGCCATATTTGTTTTTACTCCTAATGGCCTTAGCGGAGGGTGGGATGTCATAGAGGAGGTCTCCCTGAGCGCGTGCACATATGGTTTGTGGCGACATCTTGGACACGGGGGTGTCCACTGTTCAAAAGCTGTCCAGAAATGTCACCGTAGTGTGTTTGATGGGGTTTGATGGGCCGCCATATTTGTTTTTACTCCTAATAGCCTTAGCGGAGGGTGGGATGTCATAGAGGAGGTCTCCCTGAGCGCGTGCACATATGGTTTGTGGCGACATCTTGGACACGGGGGTGTCCACTGTGTCAAAAGCTGTCCAGAAATGTCACCGTAGTGTGTTTGATGGGCCGCCATATTTTTTTTTACTCCTAATGGCCTTAGCGGAGGGTGGGATGTCATAGAGGAGGTCTCCCTGAGCGCGTGCACATATGGTTTGTGGCGACATCTTGGACACGGGGGTGTCCACTGTGTCAAAAGCTGTCCAAAAATGTCACCGTAGTGTGTTTGATGGGGTTTGATGGGCCGCCATATTTGTTTTTACTCCTAATGGCCTTAGCGGAGGGTGGGATGTCATAGAGGAGGTCTCCCTGAGCGCGTGCACATATGGTTTGTGGCGACATCTTGGACACGGGGGTGTCCACTGTGTCAAAAGCTGTCCAGAAATGTCACCGTAGTGTGTTTGATGGGCCGCCATATTTGTTTTTACTCCTAATGGCCTTAGCGGAGGGTGGGATGTCATAGAGGAGGTCTCCCTGAGCGCGTGCACATATGGTTTGTGGCGACATCTTGGACACGGGGGTGTCCACTGTGTCAAAAGCTGTCCAGAAATGTCACCGTAGTGTGTTTGATGGGGTTTACAGGGCCGCCATATTTGTTTTTACTCCTAATGGCCTTAGCGGAGGGTGGGATGTCATAGAGGAGGTCTCCCTGAGCGCGTGCACATATGGTTTGTGGCGACATCTTGGACACGGGGGTGTCCACGGTGTCAAAAGCTGTCCAGAAATGTCACCGTAGTGTGTTTGATGGGGTTTGATGGGCCGCCATATTTGTTTTTACTCCTAATGGCCTTAGCGGAGGGTGGGATGTCATAGAGGAGGTCTCCCTGAGCGCGTGCACATATGGTTTGTGGCGACATCTTGGACACGGGGGTGTCCACTGTGTCAAAAGGTGTCCAAAAATGTCACCGTAGTGTGTTTGATGGGGTTTGATGGGCCGCCATATTTGTTTTTACTCCTAATGGCCTTAGCGGAGGGTGGGATGTCATAGAGGAGGTCTCCCTGAGCGCGTGCACATATGGTTTGTGGCGACATCTTGGACACGGGGGTGTCCACTGTGTCAAAAGCTGTCCAAAAATGTCACCGTAGTGTGTTTGATGGGGTTTGATGGGCCGCCATATTTGTTTTTACTCCTAATGGCCTTAGCGGAGGGTGGGATGTCATAGAGGAGGTCTCCCTGAGCGCGTGCACATATGGTTTGTGGCGACATCTTGGACACGGGGGTGTCCACTGTGTCAAAAGCTGTCCAGAAATGTCACCGTAGTGTGTTTGATGGGGTTTACAGGGCCGCCATATTTGTTTTTACTCCTAATGGCCTTAGCGGAGGGTGGGATGTCATAGAGGAGGTCTCCCTGAGCGCGTGCACATATGGTTTGTGGCGACATCTTGGACACGGGGGTGTCCACGGTGTCAAAAGCTGTCCAGAAATGTCACCGTAGTGTGTTTGATGGGGTTTGATGGGCCGCCATATTTGTTTTTACTCCTAATGGCCTTAGCAGAGGGTTGGATGTCATAGAGGAGGTCTCCCTGAGCGCGTGCACATATGGTTTGTGGCGACATCTTGGACACGGGGGTGTCCACTGTTCAAAAGCTGTCCAGAAATGTCACCGTAGTGTGTTTGATGGGGTTTGATGGGCCGCCATATTTGTTTTTACTCCTAATGGCCTTAGCGGAGGGTGGGATGTCATAGAGGAGGTCTCCCTGAGCGCGTGCACATATGGTTTGTGGCGACATCTTGGACACAGGGGTGTCCACTGTTCAAAAGCTGTCCAGAAATGTCACCGTAGTGTGTTTGATGGGGTTTGATGGGCCGCCATATTTGTTTTTACTCCTAATGGCCTTAGCGGAGGGTGGAATGTCATAGAGGAGGTCTCCCTGAGCGCGTGCACATATGGTTTGTGGCGACATCTTGGACACGGGGGTGTCCACTGTGTCAAAAGCTGTCCAGAAATGTCACTGTAGTGTGTTTGGGTGGGTTTGATGGGCCGCCATATTTGTTTTTACTCCTAATGGCCTTAGCTGAGAGTGGGATGTCATAGAGGAGGTCTACCCGAGTGTGTGCATATGTTTGGCAAACTCCCACTCTGAACACAAACCTGTCCAGTGTCCAATTTGTAAAGGCTATGCACTCCAGTGAACAGCTTTTATCTATTAAGATACTGAGAAGAAAGTTCTCAATGTTATTGAAACAGTTATTGTCATACAGAAAACATCATTTGTATTGTATAGCTTTATTTAAATGCTTAGTTTATTAGTTTAATGTGGAAAATAATCATTTTTCATTCGCCCCTGTCTGCTCTATAATTGTGCAGAATCGTTCTTTTACTTTGAAATTTTTTGAAAAATCTCACCGGAACTTCTTATATTTGCTAGCTCTTATATTTGCTCATAGAACGCAGCTAGTGCATTTATTGTCCGACATTGTGCCTGATGCATGCCTATTTGACGAAGGTTATGGTTCAAACATGTGGCAAACGGGGGGTTTAACGGTGACTTGTATTGTTTGTCCGGTTGTTTCGGTTTGGGACTTGTCCTCTATTGCATTTTCAACCGAATGGCATTTACTTTAGTAGCTAAATTAACGTTATAACTTGGCATAGAAGTGTTCAGTGACACTCCGCAAGCACGTTTGAAACCCCAGCTGCAGTTGGGCGACGTTTCGAAGAGGGAAATGGCGGCCGACATGTGGTCGAGGCGCTAGCAAACATCAGTGCAGAAATACGTGACCTCAAACGAGAGATGAAAGACAATCTTTCAGAATTCAAAGACGAATTCAAAGCAGACATCCGCCAGGAATTCTCCAGTTTCAAGGAAGAAATAAATAAGAAACTCGAGACCAACAGCGCAGATATACAGAATCAAAAGAAAGTCATGGCCGAGCGCACAGGTGCGTATTGGGGAGCTGGAGTCGTGGAATATGGAGGCGAAGGAAGCACTTGTGACATCGCTTACACAACAGAGATATTTCCAAGAGAAGCTAACAGATTTGGAGGGGAGGTCAAGGAGAAATAACCTACGCATTTTCGGGGTGCCTGAAGGCATAGAGGGAGACTCGGTTCCCATTTTTGTGGAGAAGCTGATCCAGAAAGAACTCGCTTTGCCGGAGGGAACCAGCCTGCAAATACAGAGAGCGCACAGAGCAATTGCAAAGAAACCACCGGAGGGCCAAACACCGAGATCCATTGTGATCAACTTTCTACAATTCGAAACAAAAGAGGCTGTCCTTAGAAGTCATGGCAGAAGAGGATTCAGATCGACGGAAAGCAGCTATCATTTGACCATGACTACGCGACGGAGGTGGTGCGGAAGCGCAAAACATACGCCGGGATGAAAGGGTTCTGAAGGAGAAAGGCGTTCGCCCATTGCATGCCGATGGTCCATGCGCATGTTAGCCAATCAGATGCGAGATCACACAAGTAGGCTATCTACGCTAGCTAATTTTTGCGCCCAGGATAACTACCAGAGCGACCACACCACACCACCAACATACTAAGTAAAGTGAGCCACTTACTAGCCTCACCCACGCCTTCTCCAACAGCCTGAAGCTGGAGCTGAGCTCCACACCGACCCGCTGGTCTGCCTGGAGGGGGGTTCCTTTGCCTTTCCGACATGCTGCCACTCCGAACGTTAACTTCCATCATTCGGACTGGCGGTCGTTCACCTTAGAAGCCGCAATGCCGACCTTAGGTTTAGGCGTGGGGGTGGGAGAGGTTAGGTTTTGGGTTAGGGTCTGGGGGAGGTTAGGTTTAGGCATAGGGGGAGGTTAGGTTTGGCGTGGGGGTTGGGAGAGGTTAGTGAAAAACGGGGAATATAGACCCCCTTTCGGAGTGCCGATATTTCGGAGTGGCAGAACGTCGGAGTGGCAGCACGTCGGAGTGGCAGCATGTAACCGCCTGGAGGACAGGTGAGCATCATCCCCACCACACGCTGCTTGTTTCAGAGGTTTACTACAAAACAACTCTGTAGCAGCTTGCTCCCGTAGGCTATCAAACAGGAAAAACATGGCGACTTGTTTGTAAACTTTCACTTTCCCGAAATGTGTATCTGAAAACATTTTAACGCAATGAATAGGCTCATTCTCGCCGAGAAGAGCCTGGTGACGCGAGGTTAGTTCACCTCCACATCGGCCCGCTGGCCTGTCTGGATCAGAGGTGAGCATCATTCCACATGCTGCTAGCTTCAGAGAAAACAACTCCCTGCTCCCGTATCAAACAGGAAAAACATGGCGACTTGTTTGCAAACTTTGACTTTCGCCGAAATGTGTTTGTGAAAACATTTGCGGCGACATAACCCATCTGAATCTGTCTTCATTTAGATCAACAACAACGGAGTTTGCACGAGGAGAAGACTACAGCACAGCAGGTGGGTGGGTGAAACTCGACATTTCTCAAGCTCGCTGCAGCCCGCACAGCGGCCATCATTTAATTACCTCCCGACACGTGTGTGTGTGTGTGTGTTGTGGGCGCAGGGCTGAGGTGCAGCCTGCTCTGCAGTCCGCATGCCAATTGCGCACAAATAGCTACTGCTAGTGTGCCCATCTGCGACACACAGTTAGATTTTAGTTTTAAAATGCAGTTCTCTGCTTACTACCACAGCTTATCGCCTAGTGATAAGCAATGTTATGCATCGAAATTAACGTTGGTTAATGGGATACGCAGACCCATATGCACTGGCGCTGTGTCAATGGATAAAAGACAAGAAGAAATGGCCAAGCCTAGAGTGGCCAGCAATACATAGCGTAGATAGTTATTCTGTAACTTGCAAAGATATATTGTTATGTTGATAATGCACACAACTCAATAATGACATCATGTAACGTTACTTGGTTGTTAACTAACCAAGCGATGTGGCCGTTAGCAGCCTACAGCTACAGGCAGCTTACCTGTTATGAAATGAGCACTGCAAAGTCGGGCATTTTTAATGATGTCCTCGTTCCAATCAGTTCAACTCAATAATGACATTATTTAATGTTACTTGATATGATATTTTAATTTATATTGCGCCCCTCAGCCAACTTTTACATTGGTCCGGGGCGCAGCCCAAGGGAAAAAAAGAAAGAAAATAAATTAATAGACAGGATTGATTGATTGATTGATAACTTTATTGATACAATAATAGCAGAATTGTGCAAGACAATACAACAAAAAATATTGATCAAAAGGAATAAAACACAATAAAGCCCAAGGGCTTGTTTCCATTGTGGTCCTTTGTGTGGGACAAGTGGAGTGAATATGTATGCAGCTAAGAGCGCGTGTGTGCGCGGGCAACAACAACACAAACAATGAAAACATTTTACAACACAACCATACATTCAATGACTGATTAGTCATTGACTGAATGGTTATTTACATAACAAACAAAAAATACATCAATCAATAAATAAAAAGAGAGAGACCAGCTCATATAATAAATCAAAGACCTACCTAGGGTTTAAAAACTGACCATACAGGAGACAAAAGAAAAAAAATAAAAGGTTAGGAACCCATTTGGGAGCCAACCAGCCATTTTTTCAAGGCAAGCTTAAAAGAGAACCTGGAATTAAGGGTCTTTATACTCTCAGGTAGTTTGTTCCATAAAATAGCTGCTGAGTAAGAAAAGGTACATTTACCCTTTAAAGTTTTAAATTTGGGGGGAACAATGTTGGAGGTGCTTCCTCTTGTGGAGTAGCCATGTACCTCACTGACTTTACAGAAGTAGTCAGAGAGGTAGCGAGGAGCCTCCCGTTTAAAAATCCTGAAAACCATGCCCAGTTTGATCTGGGAAACCCTCTCCTCCACTCTGAGCCACCTAAGGCTAAGGAAGTGAGAGGGGAGGAGATGGTCTAAATTAGGGATGGGCGAGAGTACTCGGGTACTCGAGTACTCGTTCATAACGTCAGTACTCGAGTAACGTTTCCGCTGTTCGGGTACTCGCCCCACTCCCCACCCCTTTAAAATGGTCTAAATCTACGCATGCATCGTTATGTGGATCTGGCAGCATGAACTGCACGGGCGTCAAGTCAGCCAGAATGTACAAGTACGTCATCCGCTTTGTTGATTTCAAAATAAAAGTTGTAACCTTATTTATTTTGAGTAATGCGTTACAGCCATAGTTTCACGCCATATAACATCACAACGAGTATTTTGATACAAGGTTTGCTGCTTCGTTTGTTGAAATAGCCTTTTCTCGTCCAACGTGCATAAATAAGCTATTTACTTTTGTTTAAGTAACATTATTTTGAAAGTTTTAACCGGAAGTTTTCCAGCTCATCCCGAAAATAGTGGCTGAAGATATGCTCCCGAAGGAGAAAGATGCACGCTTCTTCATAGCGCACGCCCGATAAAACTCATTCAAAACTTTGCAGTAGTTTACTGACTACACTGTCGTTTCCCATAACGTTAGTCACAAGAAATGTGGAGAAAGAATCGCTTTTTGGGAGACAATCGTTTCATGGTGATCACTATTTAGCTGCAGCTGCAACGTTAATCACACTGGTCAGTGGTCAGTTTTCTCTTTTTGGCAGAACACCGGACCTTGTAATCCGTGGATTTACGTTAGTGTAACAGTGATCATAAAGTAAAATGGATGATACTGGACAATGGACATGTATTGGAATTGAGCCTTCGCTTGTTTGACAACAATATTGTCCGCTCCGAAGCGCTAATGCCATCCATCCAACCATCGGAGATGCTGTCTGAGGTAGGCTTTAGACGTTAGCTTAGCGTCACCTCACCTAATATCACAGTCAGTCAGTCCCTCTCCTCACATGCTCCAGGTAACGCTTTCTCCATGCAAAAATGCAAACGTTATGTGTGAACAGCCCCACACACAGCAGATTACCCCTGCTCCGTCATTACCATAGTAATCACACAGACCCCCACCGTCCCCCCCCCCCGCGCGAGTACTCGAGTGCTCGTTCATAATAGGAGAGTACTCGAGTATTTAAATTGCTTAAAATGCCCATCCCTAGTCTAAATACAACAAAGAAGAGGGGAATGCTTATAGCTAAATTGAAGAGGGAAAAGGCACAAATTGTATTTCTTCAGGAGACTCATCTAATTCAGGAAGAACACGAAAAATTCAAGAAACTTGGTTTTAGAAATTCTTTCTATAGTTCATACAAACAAGGACGTAGAAGAGGGGTAATAATATTGATTTCAAATGCAACTACATTTGTTTGTGAAAAAGAGATTAAGGATAAAGAAGGGAGATATGTACTTGTGAGGGGGAAACTAGAAAATGAACCTGTTACTCTGATGAATGTTTACGCACCCCCAGAAAGCGATAAGCAATTTTTCAAGTCCCTGTTTAATATTATAGCGACAGAAACTGAAGGTCTATTAGTCTGAGGGGGTGACTTTAATATAGTTATGAATCACAGTATGGATACGACTAGTCTTAAGGGAAGTAAAAAGCAGATATCGAAATTCGTTAAGTTATCCTTAGAAGAGATGGGAATGACGGACTTATGGAGGAGTCTGAACCCTCTTGAATTAGATTATACACATTACTCAGCAACACATAATGTACACTCAAGAATAGACTACTTCTTTATAAAAAAACGCGATAGATATAGAGTGTCAGAATGTAAGATTGGAGGAGCGGATGTATCGGTTCATAATACCTTAAATATAAAAATACATTTTAATGCCAGGAAAAGAAGTACAACCTGGAGGCTTAATGCAGGAATATTAAATAATAAAGCATTGGTAGAAGAAATGAAAGGAGAAATTAAACAATATATGGAAGAAAACTGTAATGGAGAAGTCGACCCACCTATCATCTGGGATGCTTTGAAAGCGGTTCTTCGAGGAAAGTTATTAGCGAAAACTACATTATTAAAGAAACTCAAAAGAGAGGCATTTCAGAACTACTCCGAAAGATTGAGACAATTAGAACAGAAATTCCAGAGAACAAAAGATCAAGAGGTACTTCAACAAGTTAAGGACATTAAAGCGAAAATAAATGATTTATTGTTAGATGAGGTTGTGAAAAAGAACATTTTTTTGAAACAAAACTATTATGAGACGGGCCCCAGAGCAACAAAACTATTAGCAAAATGTATTCGGAAACACCAAGCACTAAATACTATTCATAAAATTAAAGACCCACTTACTAATGAGGTAATGTACAAGCCAGAAGACATAGAAAATGTATTTCACAGGTTCTATGAAAAACTATATACACAACCACCAGCTGCGATTGAGGATGAAATGAGAGAATTCTTAAATCAACTGGACCTACCAACAATTGGCACCACCCAAAACGATATACTGACAGCTGATATTACAGAAGATGAGATCGATAAGGCAATAAGTTCATTGAAAAACAATAAGTCGCCAGGGAGCGACGGCTACCCTTCAGAATGGTATAAGACATTTAAGGAGGAGCTGATACCAATACTCCAAAGCTCTTTTAATTGGACCCTCAAAGAAAATAAAACACCACCATCATGGGCGGAGGCCATAAGCTCAGTAATTCCGAAACCAGGCAAAGATAAAGACAGTTGTGCGAGCTATAGACCAATCTCAATTTTAAACATAGACTATAAATTATCCACGTCAATTATCTCCAAAAGAATAAACTCCTTCATAGCAGACCTAATAGATGAAGACCCCCGCAGCATGGCTGGTCTGGAACATTGAGTATTCAGTATTGACTGTGACCTCCTCCCAACATGTTTGATGTTTCCTCCAGACAAGCAGGAGGAGAACGACCGGCTGCGGGAGGCTAAAAAAATCTGCTCTGATCCTACCCATGTGCTCCACCACGAGTACCAGCTCCTCCCCTCTGGCAGGCGCTACAGGGTCCCCAAATGCAGGTTAAATCGTTTTAAGAACTCTTTTGTCCCCCTGTCCATCAAAGCCCTAAACAGTAGCTGAAGGCGTTTGTTTTTACTGCTATTTTAAATTCTATTCGTTTTTACCTATTTTACTAAATACAGAAGGCTATAATGTTGTGCAATCTGGGCAATGTGCAATTCTGTTTTTAGCAAATATATCTTTTAATCTCTTTTATGCATTGGATTGTACTTTTTGGGCAGTGTGCAATTTTGCTAACTGCAATAGTCCTGTTGTATGTGCTGTAGGGATGCACGATATGGATTTTTAGAGCCGATACGATAACCGATAAATATATTCGTCTTGGCCGATAACCGATACGATATAACCGATAATTATTATAATAAAAATAGATATAATTTTTTTTGTTTGTTTTTAACCTGTATTTTATGCACACCTGGGGTTAAAAAAGGGTTAGGGTAGATGTATGGATGTAGTGAGCATAGCTCTGACCTAACCAAATCTAACTAACATCACTGTGAACGCAAAACAAAGAAAACTTCTGATATAATATGATTGTTTAATAAAGTGTATCACTCAATTATAGTCAATACAAAAATAAAGGCTTTTATAGAACGGAAAGCCAAGCTGCTTAGTCTGCAGATAAAACACAATGACAAAAGGCATAGTAGTTTAGACTCTTATTGTCATACTGATCTGTTCAAATTTTGCATTGGTTCCAGTTCTCAGTGAATTGTAGCCTGGGCCCAATGAATGGGGCAGGCATATATACAGTCCATGGGCAGGCACTATAAACCAATAAAACCATCTGTGTCATTTCACTTTTTACTGAAGAATGCTGCCACCAGATTAAATAAAAGGCACTATGTAATGTTGACTGACTGATGCTTTTTATGTAGCCTAATGTGCGCGACTGCTCCTTTGTTTTCATTATTGGATCTGTCCCGCAGCTAACGCTAACTAGCGCGGTTAGCTTAACGTTAGCGAGTGGTTTTTTGGAGTTAAATACACAATCCCTGGATGTTTCATTTCGGGTAAAGGGGATTCCATTAGTTTCTATAAGTTTACGCAAGCTCTGTGTATTAAGTCATTTTGTGGGGCTGTTTGATTACAAGCCACAGACTGTAAATGTCACAGTTTGCCAAGCGGACGAGCCTGCAGGGTAGGCCCGCTACGACTGAGCTAATGCTAACGTTAACACTCGCTAACAAAGACAACAAACATATCCGCTGCATCATCGCCAGCTTTGGTTTAACGTAATGCCAGCTTAGAGGTTTCCCCTCCCCTGGGAACCTGTGTGGGACATGGATTGCAAATTACAGTAGCTTTCTGATCATTGTGAAACTGAAAAACAGCAACACACTACACACTGGCAGCAGCCATGTTTGCGTCGCAGCTGTGATGTCACGAATGTGCGACAACAAAAATCTCCGCTTCCGAGGCAAAAAATAAACAGGATTATTATCGGATAATTTATCGGAAAAAGGCCATTATCGGAATAATAAATAATAACGCACAATGGCCATATTGGCCGATAATTTATCGGTCCGATAATTATCGTGCATCCCTAATGTGCTGTATGTATTGTCTGTATGTACATGTTGCCTGCCAAACAGCAGCCATAAGGTGTATGTCCAAGACAAATTTCCTTCGGGACAATAAAAGTCTATCCTATCCTCCTAGACACTGGCCCAGATGCAGGCCGAGCTGGAGCGCAGCAGGAAGGAAGTTGAGGCTCTAAGGCAGGACAACAGCCGCCTGCAGGAGGCGCTGAACACCAGGTACATGCATACGCACGCACGCACGCACACACACACACACACACACACAAACAAACAAACAAACACACACACACAAACACAAACAAACACACACCCACACACAGGCAAGATTAACAGGACAAGCTATTTTGTACCGCACACTCGCAAACAAGATACCATTACTGGCCAGTATTTGTATCTCCCCCTGCAACTTGACACTACACAAGGCAACCAATTAGCATTCACACGCTCATTACAATTAACCATCATGCTTTACTATTACTAGAACTTAGTAACATGAGAATACAGACTAGCGCACACACACGCACGCACCAATAATAATGCTGAATCCTTTACAGATGACCCCTGACCCCTGAAGGCTGACACAAGACCCCTGGAGTCTAGTTCACTGACTTATCACTTTCCTACACTTGCTGCTGTGCGTGTGTGTGTGTGTGTGTGTGTGTGTGTGTGTGTGCGTGCGTGCGTGCACACATCTGTATTGTGCATATTGTGTTTAAGGGTTAGACCCTTATCTATGAAATGTTTTTTTGATAGAGTCGTATGTTTTGTTCTGAAACGTCTGATCACTGTGGCCCCTATCGTTGCATCGGCGTTGTTTCTAGGCCGAGCGCCTGGCGCTGCGCAAATCAGTGGGCGTGGACCAGCGCACTTGATATCTTCGTGTTGGCGCTACACGCAGCCTAAAGCATTACAACCACGCCTTTTAAGCGTAAAATTATGCACCGTCAGTTCATTGGATAAGTGCAATAAACGAATCACAAGCTTGCCTTTTAAGCTCCAATTCCACTGGTCCAGTAAAACCAGACCAAGCCAAGCGCTCTGCCCCCCCCCCCCCCCCCTTCATCCCGTCTGTCTGCCTCCATATATAGGCTATTATTATTCCATATTATTATGCTTCTCAAACCAATCTAACTGCAGTTTAAATACTGCAAGCATGTAAATACGCTACACTATAGCAAGATCAAAGTGAAAATAATGTTCTAAACACATCGGATAGAAAAAAATATAGCCTATGGCTGGATGTCATGAGATTAGATTAAAGTTTGGCCAGAATGATATCGTTTTCTCTCTTCTCCCCCACTGCATGATGCAACATCCTCTGAATGACACCCATCACTTTTACTGGATCTGATTACTTTATTCTATTTTATTTACTGGATTTTATTATTGTGTATTTGTATTTTATTTGGCCTATATACAGTATGCCCCACCCCCTGCCCACAGGCTCTGACAAATATGTTCATTCTCAATAAAATCTTCAGTAATCAATCAGAGTGGCTTTAAAAGCCAGATTGGCAGCAGCTGGCCCAGTGTGATCAATATGGCAGACCAAAACCGAGCCGCTAAATTCACAGCTGAGGAGAAATTGGTGCTGGCGAATCAGGTGATATATCTGTCCACCATTGATTTTGAATAGCTACAAAACAACTCTTTACTTAAGTCGTTTATTCATCTATCCATCCAGGTTCAAATGTACCATAGGACCTTATTTGGGGAGGGGAATTACCCCGCCGGGAGGGCTGAGGCCTGGCGGAGAATAGCTGCCAGCGTCAGCTCGGCGTCTGGCGCTGTCAGAACAGCAGAACAGTGCAACAAAAAGCACGACACTGTCAGACGCCGAGCTGAAGAAAAGCTGGCAGCCTCTCGCCGGGCCCAGAGCCAGACCGGCGGGGGCCCCCCTCAAGATGACTCCCGACACACAGCTGAGCCCCAGTGAGGAGGTCACCGCAGCCAGCATCCCCCCGGAGATGGTGGGGGGTTTTGGGGGACCACAGGTGGGCGGTAAGTAATCCAATTAACTCTTCATTTATTCCCTTTGTTTAATTATAGGAATAATACCATACTAATCCAATAACAATCGATAATCATATAGGCTAGCGGGAGACTACCACACTATCATTAGAACCTATCAATAAATGTGTATTCAGTACAGAGTAATCAGCAGTGTCCGGTGTGCGTAATGACTGCAGGCAAAGTTGTTGGACGCGCGCGTGCTTTGCGCACTGATGGGATCAAGCCATTGTGGAATGGAGCTCCTGTCAGAACAGCAGATGTAGTAGAGCTAATCAGTGCAAATATTCACATAGAACAGTCTTCATTCAGAGTCGGTGACAAACAGATTGAGTGCTCATACAATTATTTTATTTACAGCAGTGGACACTACTGAGTCGGAGGGCGAGGGCTCTCCTCCCATCCACTCCCCCTCCCCTCCACCGGGACCATCTGAGGTGTGCGGCCGCTCCCGCAACTGGTCTGGGTCGCCGACAGGCCGCTCGAGGCCCGGCCACTCCCCTCCCAGGCACCCCCCCTCCCCTTCACGTCCGGGACCATCTGGGTTGTGCGGCGCCCGCTCCCGCAACCGGCCTGGGTCGCCGACAGGCCGCTCGAGGCCCGGCCGCTCCCCTCCCAGGCACCCCCCCTCCCCTCCACGTCCGGGACCATCTGGGTTGAGCGGCAGCAGCGGCGCCCGCTCCCGCAACCGGCCTGGGTCGCCAGGGACAGGCCGCTCCAGGACCGGGCTGGTCTGGAACATTGAGTATTCAGTATTGACTGTGACCTCCTCCCAACATGTTTGATGTTTCCTCCAGACAATCAGGAGGAGAACGACCGGCTGCGGGAGACAGTGGCCCAGATGCTGGCCGAGCTCTAGCGCAGCAGGAAGGAAGTTGAGGCTCTAAGGCAGGACAACAGCCGCCTGCAGGAGGCGCTGAACGCCAGCAGGCAGGAGCTAGCAAACTGGAGGCTAGAAAGGGGACCAAAAGCCATGTTCCAACGCCTGTCACCCAGCGGAAGAGGTGGGACTTCTCAACTAAACCATACTCCCCCACAGCTTAAACTGAAAAGAAGTAGAAAATGAAATTTACGGTCTGCCAGTTTGCGCGTTTTCATCTTCTTGACCAATTTGTCTTCACAGAATATCAATTAACACTGAGGAAATGCTGAGCAGCCTCTCGTTTTCAAGCTCATGATCAACCTCGGCAACCATAGCCCATTAAGATTCTGCAATGAATGAGGCTATGCTAATATGCTATACACACACGTCTCTATTCTCTCTTCAACGTGTACCATACATGTGATACGGCTGACAGACCGAGGTTCAGTGAACGTGGTCGTGAATATCTCCTTACATTCACACAAAATCAGCAGTGTGCTGGAGACTTCTGACTGTTGAGCACAGAAGAGGACAGTGAATGTTTTGCCCGCTAACCACCACAATCTGTCAAGGATGAATTGTCGTGGATGAAGAATGCAAGCATGTAAATACAATGTCAATCTGTTTGTCCGCAGTGGAATTGCTCCTCTCAATGCATTGTCTCATGACTGTTACGGATAACCTTTGTGCATCTTGTCTTTCTTGTATTTCTTTGATCTATAGTTTTTCAATGTGCAGTCAGTGCTGCAAATATTTTCACCCCAACAAGAATATTGTGAAAAGGAACCGAACAGTTTTTCTGCAATTACATTCCGGTCCCTCTTGAGATAATTCTAATTTCTCATAAACTTCCAAAAGGATTCCATATTGGCATGAGATATGCACTAACAAAATATAAATCCAGGGTTATGACGGGGATTCCCATATCATAATTTGGAATCATTTAGCACAAATGTCCCATCCCGTTTAAAAAATCACACCCAGGTGCTTAAGTAAGCGCAGGTTTAGGAGCAGTCATCTGACAAAATCTAATAGAAGTTATTTCTACTGTGTTTCTACTGTGTTGTTTGCCTGACCTTCCCATCTCTTAGCACCCTTTTCCCTAGCACCACCCCTTTCTTTCCCCCTCCCACCACCCACATCCCCCTAGCCACTCCACCTGCTCACCCTCGATTCTCGACTCTACCACCTTCCTATCCCCACCTGCAGCCCCTCTTCCCTAGCCCCGCCCCCTCACGCTACAAATGGACATCTTGTGCTACAAACGGACACACGTCACACACAGAAGTGGCTGCACCGCTTAAAAATGATTTTTGATTGATTTTCAGACGCCTCCATTTAGGGTAAATTAAGGAAATGGTGTGTTGACATACTAGCATAAGTTCCCTCGCTTTGAGCCCTTGTAAGAGCAGAGCAGCAGCACAGCATTGGGAATGATGCAGAGCAAAACCTCAAACTCTAGCACTGACAACCGACAACCAACAACTGACCTTTAAGGGTGAAATCTCGTTTTCAAACATTCTAAAAGTCAAACTTGGGGCCCCGAGTTAAATGAAAACATAACTATAATTATATAACTGCAACTTTTTAATTGCCAAATGTAATTTTAACCACCAGAGATGGGTATTGGTGTAGAGATGTATCCATTTCAAATGGAAGAAATGCTGGCGCATAGTATCACAGTGGTATTTGCTCACCTTGTTACCCTAAATACCCCCCTGCCAAATCAATTTCTACCCCCATACTGTGCTGTTGTATTTGTTAGCACCTAAACTGAATTATATCAGATCTTCATAGTCTCATCAATCATCAGTATGCAGGTCGGAGGTATACAGTCAATGCATCCCACTTATTTTTGTCTGAACCAGCTCCTGGGTTTAGTCTATCTAGGAATAAACTGACAAAAAAAATCCAACAGGGGTACTTTTCAAACCCAAAGGGTTTATCAAGTTTTGCAGAACGTGATATCCAACGTTTTTTTTCCTTCTGCCTAATGTTTTTTGTGGGCGTTAGTATAATCCCATCCAAACCATAGTGTGTAATTGCTATGCTTCAGCCATAAACATGGCAGTTACTGCACAGTGCACGCAAATACTGTAGCTGCAATGAAGGAACTTCCCCAAAGCCTTGATTGATTCTTTCCTGTAAAAATGCTGTTCACTGATAAATATGGGTACAAGTGTTCTCTGTAGCATTACAGAAAGTGATGTGAAACTCCCAGAGTTGGTGTTTTATTTTGGTACCAATGAAGACACAAGATCCTTTTCCTTAACTTACTGCAGGCGTACTACATCAAATGATCAATGATATCATTTCATATGAGGGCCTGTTCCTATCACCACTAATGGTACCTGTCCTTCCTTACGCTACCTAAAACAGTTGAAAAAAGGTGAAAAAGCTTTAAAGATGACCTCTTAACACAGGCCACAATGACTGAAAGCTTCTAAATGACACACACTGCACTAGTTTCTTCTCCACAACAGCCCACTGAGCCCTGTTATTTTCCAGCACATTGATTTCAGGTTACTGGTCCATGTGAACTATAGAAAGCTTGAATGATTTGAACAGCAGTGATGATTGATTCCGTGGTGACATTCCAATCAGTTTCCCTCACTGTATGCAGGGAATCCTTGTCAAGTCGTCCTACTCATTACTATGAGGGGAAATATTTGGTCTCCCACATTTTTTTTCTGAGGCTGGTTACATTTAGCTCATATCCAACAAATGTAAATAGTAACCATGCAAGTTATCAGGCTGCCTTTTTTCTGGGTGCCTTTTTTCCGGCTGCCAAGTTCTACCTGCAATGTTTTGCATGTCAACATGTTAATTAAAAATCATTTGAAATTATAAGCCACCCAGTTGTCTTCGATTTTGTCCAAAAATAATCCACAATATCTACTAACTCTTTATTGTAGTCAGTTTAATTGGTCAGTTATTTCTTTCTTTGACAAGACAATGGCTTCTTTAGGTATTCCTCCAAGCAGGGGCGGACAGCATAATCAGGCACGTCGGGCAAATGCCCGGTGGCCTGGCCTGGCCTGCAAAATTTTTTTTTTTTTTTTTTGCAGGCCAGGCCAGGCCACTCACTGAACAGCAGGCCAGGCGCAGCCTACTGGTTTACTAGTGGTTTTATTACTTTATTCAGGGTTAAAGTGGGTGCATCTCATTGTAAAATTGGACTTGGCCCAAATTGGGCTTCAAACGGCCCAAATTGGGCTTCAAACGGCCCAAATCTGGCTTTAAATGACCCAATTTGGGCTTCAAACGGCCCAAATCTGGCTTCAAACGGCCCAAATTGAGCTTCAAACGGCCCAAATTTTTCGCCGCCGCCCTTCGGACGCTGGCACGCACGTCGGCCCGTATCGGCCTGGCCTGCTTGGTATCTAATGCCCGGCCTGAATTATGATCCCAGTCCGCCCCTGCCTCCAAGAACAATCATCACAAAACCAACTTCTAAAGCTGGCCGAGCTGGAGCGCAAGAGGAAGGAACTGGAGCGCAACAGGAAGGAATTTGAGGCTCTAAGGCAGAACAACAGCCGCCTGCAGGAGGCGCTGAACAGCGGCAGGAGCAGGCAGGAGCTGCACAGGTACATGTATACACACGCGCACACACACACACAAACACAAACAAACACACACACACACAGGCAAGATCATTAACAGGACAAGCTATTTTGTACCGCACACTCGCAAACAAGATACCATTACTGGCCAGTATTTGTATCTCCCCCTGCAACTTGACACTACACAAGGCAACCAATTAGCACTCAACGCTCATTACAATTAACCATCATGCTTTACTATTACTAGAACTTAGTAACATGAGAATACAGACTAGCGCACACACACGCACGCACCAATAATAATGCTGAATCCTTTACAGATGACCCCTGACCCCCGAAGGCTGACACAAGACCCCTGGAGTCTAGTTCACTGACTTATCACTTTCCTACACTTGCTGCTGTGCGTGTGTGTGTGTGCGTGCGTGCGTGCGTGCACACATCTGTATTGTGCATATTGTGTTTAAGGGTTAGACCCTTATCTATGAAATGTTTCTTTGATAGAGTCGTATGTTTTGTTCTGAAACGTCTGATCACTGTCTGTGCGTTTGCAGGTTCCAGTGTGAGAGCCAGCAGCTGTCTGACAACTGTCAACCAACTGACAACCAAAATGTGAAACAAGCTGTGGTAAGTGTACGGTTATGCTAATATGTGGGCATTTAAATTTGGGGGCCTCTAATAGTCTGTTGGGCAACTTGTGTCTCCTCAAACACCACTTACGGTACTTCTTGACCACTTGAGCCTCACCTGTCTGTCTACACTTGTACACTGACTCTGAAATAGTCTGATTTCATGGCTCCCTAATCTTCAGTCAGTGTTTTGATATAACAACAACCCTTTCAAATAGTTCATCAAGCATCACCATTTACTGTGTTTGCAGTAGGTAGAATGTTATGGATCTATAAACAGAAGATACGTTGTTGATCCAGGAGCGTTCAATATATAAGATGATTGATGAAAAGCTTCAAGTCTCAGTTAGTTTTGAGGTTGCGGGGTCAAGCCTCAATCAGTTTTGACTTCAGATTTGGCATCTGTGTGATTTGAAGCAGTGAATAAGTACACAGCAAGCAGCTGTTTATCTCATTCACTGAGCTACAGCCAGGGACTGTCCAGGCTCTTTCATCAGCTTATTTCTATCAGGGTTCAAACTGCTGATGATAAAGAAGCATCACTGCTGCCATCTTACAGCCAGCAGCTTATCGTCATGTGAACATTTCTGAAGCCACAGCCTGATGCAGGGACTCAACCAACAATCTTCTGCACCACTTCCATATGTTTCTCTGGGTGAGCTATACAGCCCACTTATGGATGACAATATTATCGACGAATAATCATAACTCTATTTTTAGGCTTAAACGGTGACACGATACTGTATATATGTCTGTATTTACTACAAGTAGGCTAAATGTTCAGTTGTAAGTCAAAGCCACATGTGAGATATAGGCCTGAGCGATATGGAAAATGTGCTTTTCATCATCAATTTAGACATCAGGAACGTGTCATGATTTAAAAATATCTTCATATCATCACAATATGATTCCACTTAAAGATGATAAATGAAAAAAAGAAAATTACACTGGTTACTGTACTGTAATGCCAATGCTCCCTGCTCAAAAATAAATATTATAAAAAAAAAAAGATGATAAATGATCATATTGAATTATTGCCCAGCTCTAGGTTTAGGCAACAAAGAAACTTGGTTATGGTTTGGGTCGAACGGGTTCGCCACTCCCACCCCTTCTCCCTAGTGCAACTTTGACCTACTTAAACCTCAGACTGTTATGTCAAGAGCACTGGGGGACCGGGGTCACAGCGAGGTGACCTCCAGAGCACTGGGGGACCGGGGTCACAGCGAGGTGACCTCCAGAGCACTGGGGGTCACAGCGAGGTGACCTCCAGACGCTCCTTCAGCATATTACCCTTCACATCTGTAATAATGATGCGAGGGGGTGTGGCACATCAGTGTATTTTTACTCCCAGGGAGTGAGACCGGATTGAGAATACAGCTAGATGTTTATTATGTAACTAATTTAAATGCTTTTAAAATCCAACTGTTAACGTGTTACATTCTGATGCCATGATGTTAAAACACATGCTTGTATTATCAATTTATTTTGTCTGAATACAGAATATTATAACAAAGAATGAATAGTCACTCACACTAGACAGTGTGGAAACAAATATTTTCCCATACTCTTTTCCTTTTTCCATACTTTTCCAGACCTGGAAAATACTAAAATCAAATTCCATACTTTTCCATACTTGCGTAAGAACCCTGCATATATGACCCTTCTTCCCATTGATATCAGAATTGAATCAATAATTCTTCCTAATAAAAACATTTGAAATGGGTGCTTGTGGGTTAGTCAGTTGATTACAGATAGGAACATTGGGGTGGCTAGTAAACTAATTACTCTGGCACTTGCTATCAATACAAAAAGAGCTGACAGGGCAGCTAACCTCTGCTGGCACTGTCTGTCTCTGTGGTTGCCACCATTTCCTGATCACTGTTGTACTTTTTTTTTACTTTGTCGTCGTCGTCGTCTTCTCCATCGTGTAGTCCACGCCGACGCACCACACGGTTGGCCGGCCCCTTTAACAATGAAAATGAGTCCAAACATCCATTGTGGCCATCAGCCAAAGCAAGCATGTAAAGGCCAATACAACTACAATTACAACCATGTCATTCAATATTAGTGAAGGAAATCAAACCCAGACAGAAGATTTCAACAAAACAGCTGAGGTCCAACTCATAACAGAGGAACAGAAAATCAGATCAACACTTACGGGCAGAGATACAAACCATTCACAATTGTATAAACAGGAAGAAGAAAAGAATCATGTGGTTTCTGTTTGGGATGCAGCAGTGACATAAAACAAAAATCTGCACCTGTGTAAATGTGCCCATATGCGGTGCGTCTGGGAAGTGTCGAGGTAAAGAGTTCAGAAGTGAGAAAAAGCCGTCCTCACCGTTGAAAAAGTCCTGTTGGCTGAAACGTCCGTTGCTTCTCCTGCCCAGAATGAGTCAGTCAAAGGACATTTGGTGTGCTGGGCTGGTTTTTTCTCCCTTCTGAACTCTTGACCTTGCCTTGCACCTGAGTGAGCTTTGATCCGTCTTTGAGTGTGCTGCTCGCTACCGAGTGAGTTTCTAGTGTCGAGGTAGAAGCACCCACCTACCACCGCAGAGACCCGGGTTCAATCGGGTTATGAAACAGTAGAGGCCATGACAGTATGCTATAGTAACATGGAGAAACTTCTCCGATGGAATCAGTAACGTGCCTTGTGGTCCTCACATGAGCAGCTAAACATGAGTTTATTAAATAGAGTGGGAACATAAATTATTTGAATCCCGAAGAAAACAGTCAAACTGATGAACTGAACAATGGCTTTTAGCTGAAAAGGCCGGTAGAGTGCCTGTGCAAAACTGACCACTGGGATGTGATCGCAGCAAAAAAAAAAAAAAAAAAAAACAGGGTGGTGGTGATGGTATTTTTTAAATTGGGAGTGAGGCGTCAAAACCCTGAACAAAAAATATTTAAAAATCACATCCCTGTTTCCAGCCATAGCCCAAAAGTGCTATTAGCTAGCATGGTGCTAATTTAGCACCCTACGCGGTAGCCAGGAACAATAATGTGATCGGTACATTCAGTTCAAATCAAGAATCTTCAACGGATCAGCCTCCAAACCCCCTGCAGGCAGGCTAGCAGAACCAAACCGTATAATTCAACTTTGCCCAAACCTTCAAGTTTTAGATGAACGGTTGGTCCACTGAATCTCAGGTCCTAGCTTTTAATAACACATTTAGAAAACAGGCATAACTGTATGCATCATAATAGAAGAAAACTAATTTAAAAAAATGCCATTCCGTTTAAAATGGCCAACCAGGAGTTAAGGCAGCTCCATTCAGGAAGAAGAGTTTATCCCATTGGTCAGAGGTGGTCCAGTCCACGTCTCGAGACTCTGGGGGGTCCAGAGAGCTCTTTCGCAGCCAGGATCAATTTGGATCAGCAGCAGGCTCTGTGACAAACCGGCCTAGTCTTTATTTGACCCCATCCTTGGCTCTCTCACTTAGTGTCACAGTTCCCATCTGCAGCCATGTTGAGGTGACTGTTTGGCCATTTGGTCGAATTGTCATTAAGGATGTCAAATGTAGCGACCTGAACACTAAAGTGTATGAGTCCTGGGAGTTTTTGGGTCAGTCAGTAGGGGGCGCCACGTCAGTAGATCTCTGGAAGCTGTGGTTAGTCAAGGAAAAATTCTGAACAACTACAGACTATTATTGATTTCAGTCAGAAACAGTCTTGGTGACAGACCACGACCACTCTGCTGCAGTCAGCTGGTCAGTCCAACAGGCAGACAGGCAGATAGGGCTCCCTGGGTACAGACGGACAGGGCTCCTCCTTGTGTTACAGGCTGCCAGGGAAGCAGGCTGTCAGGACGGCTTGGGGGCAGACTGTCAGTGTCACGTAACCAGGCAGGCAGTCAGTCAGGAAAGGCAGCCATTATTCAGTCGCTCAGTCATTGAGGTGGCAGTCGCACAGTTCCTTGTAGACCCTCTTGCGGATGCGGGGCATGTCCTCCTGGGTGAACTGCAGCGGCTGCTTCACCGACAGACGCCGGCAGTACTGACAGACACACAGTCAGAAACACAGACGGTAAGGGGAGGGAATGAAGAAACAAGTGGAAAAAAGGAATGGGCAGAATGAGGGAAGAAAGGGAAAATGTCTCACCTCGAGGACAAAAACTCCACAGTCGCTGTCGTTTTTCTGCTGAGGAATACCCTGAGGAGACAACCAATCACAGTCAGAATACCCTGAGGAGACAACCAATCACAGTCAGAATACCCTGAGGAGACAACCAATCACAGTCAGTATACCCTGAGGAGACAACCAATCACAGTCAGACAGGGAGGAATTATACCCTCCAAATATGTCGTCACTCGTCATCATTTGACTGGACAGTGTGTGTGTGTGTGTGTGTGTGTGTGCTCTTTCCATGAGCATTGTACCACTTGAAAATGCACTTCAGTCATGAGGGGATGTAGAAGACAGGATCATTGATACAAGCATTGTACAAAAAGTGTTCCTAATGTATGCACAGTTAGGCCTTGGCCACACTGATCCGTCAGAAAATGGACAGAACGGATAGACTGATAGATTTATCTCTCGAGACCTCGACTCTGATTGGCTAAACGGACAGTGACTATCCGACCATCCGATACGTCCATCCAGAAAAAGTTCATCCCTCTTCAACTTTCTGTCCATCAAAACATATGCAAATTTTCTGGATACGTACGCTTCTGAGTACTCCACGGACAGTCGGACAGCTGTCATTGAAAATGAATGGAAGTGAACAGAGAAATGAACGCACATGGACAGACACCACGGATCAGTGTGGCCAAGGCCTTAGTGTATGTATTTCACTTTGGGGTGTGTGCTTGTGTCATTTGCTGCTGGCTACTACTATCTGATTTCCAGCAGAAGTTATAACCATGCTAACAAAGACATGATTATTTGACTATCAATCTGGGAATCCATTGGTTAAAAAAAAGTATAGCCTATACTTTTTAAGCCTCTGGGGGCAAGCACATTTCACTACCTGAATAACCGGAACCGGACTCAACTCGCCCGGCAGCGCCCCGTTATGCAGATTTTACTGAGCACTCGCGATTTTATTAGGAGCGCTATTATCCGGATTTACTTCGACCGTGCCGACAGATTTTCATACAAAGCGAAAATGTGTCTTGAGAGATTATTGAACTGTATTATAGTTAAATAATCTCTCATCTCTATAAGTACCACCAGACAAGGTTTTGTGAGAAGTGAAACAGCATACTAAATATTAAAGTAATATGGAATTCCATCCCTGGTGTAGGCGCCAAATGGGACATGGTTTGTATTTCTTGTATGATTATTTGAGTGTAATATTGTATGTGTCCAGGGGGCGTCGCTGTGACGACTACCTGGGCTCAGGTAAGCTATTTAGGTGCTGTCTTCACCTCTGCTCACTAGGTGTTTTGACCCGGAAGGGCAAATGGTTTTTGACCGTGTCGCTACATGTTGCTACCAGCAGCGGGAACATTTGTTTGGTGTGCTGTATTTGCTTTCTGTGGAAAAGAACTTTGTTGTATTCACATCGGTGAAATGGAATAAATGGATGGGTTCCGAACATCAAGGACAGGCCTTCTTCGTTCTTTTATGCAGCACTCAATGCAATGTTATCGTACGTATTACATCAGCTGTAGCGAGCGCGTCAGCCAGGTCATCCGCGGTCTAAGCACCTCAGTAGCCTACAGTATCAGACTGGGCTCCTTTAACACCTGGGAATGGATGAACCACCTGATTATCAAAAGCATCACAAGAATTCTAGTTTCTCTTTGCGGTTTGCAACTGTTGACTAACGTCCAGTGATGCCGACAGGTCTGGATTGTGTGCAGGCACAATGTGAACAGAGCACAAGAAGTTAGTCAGGATGAAGGTTTGGGGGATTTACCTTGACGATGACCATCTTCCAGCCTCTCTGGTAGGCCGGCTGTTTCTTCTCTCTGGCTTCTGACTGAAGGTACTTCATAATGTTCTGATGGGTGTGGACACACACACACACACACACACACACACACACACACACACACACACACACACACACACACACACACACACACACACACACACACACACACACACACACACACACACACACACACACACACACACAGGGTTAGAGTATATTAACTTAAATGATCATGCAAATTAGTAGCGTTGTCGAGAATTACTACTTCAATCCCACTGCGAAAGATCGACTTCAACCAATGTGAAAAAATGTCTACGAATATGTTCAAGTCACCCTGCCTCTTCGTCTAAAAGCCAGAAAATAAAGTTCTAAAATAAAAAATAAAAAAACGAGCGACGGCCCCAAGACATCCGCATACAAGCAGCACTTACATCTATGGTGTGCTTGAAGACGATGCCTTGGCTGTCGTAGTAACTGATGGTTTTGGTTGCTATATCAACGGTGATGAGGGACCAGTGGATTTCTAAATGGATGGGAACTAACAGCATCCCCTTGGAGAACAGGTCCACCTGAAACAAGAGCACAAATAAAGAAACACGCAGCATCAGTAGTGATCCAAGACGTCTCAAAGTACTAGTAGAACCATTTCCTTCACTTTCCCCCTGACAGGGATTACTTTGCCCGAGGGATCACATGATCATTTTCAACCAAGCTGCAGCTACTGGTGGCATCATCATTATACAAAAAAATGTATAATGTAAAAATTTAAATGTTCAAATATCCCCGACGTGTATTTTAACTTTGGGACACCGCTCACAGGTAGTGAAGCGTTAGCAAAGAATCACAAATGGTTAAAGTCGTCCAGCTCTCCTTACTTTCTTATTCCATCTCTTCACACCCTCGTAACCTTTGGCAACCAGCTGCTTGTGGAAGAAACTGTTGAAAAAATGAACCTGAGAGAGAGAGTGAAACATTAAAACACGGTCACATATTTCAAGGTGAAAATGTCAAGAAACGAAATAGGACAATCTTTGCTGCAGAATCCTTTCTTTAAGATTCCTGCATGTATGAAAATGTTGTGGGTTTAGAGTAGACAATACACACAGACCCACCCACACCCTGTCTCACCTTGTGTTGTGTAGCCTCCATAATGAGTTCTCCATACATGTTGATAATCTGGACAGACAGAAGAGACAGAAGACTAGGTAAACCTGTTCCTTTTTTACTTCAACCTTTTTAAGGTTGCAGTTGCACTGGGCAAGATTTCTATGTACAAAAATATAGCTGGGGAGCTGCAGAGAATAGAGACACTGCATGAAATAGGCCACGCCCATCACGGGGGAAATCGCTCCGTTCACTCTTATTCACCAGCGTCATTTTCCTTGAATTAAACATAGCTAAAAGCTGTTGTGTGGTGGGGCTGCGCAGACAACAAATGTAAAAAAATCGCCAATTAAAGTTTTTTTGTACTCCTGAGCAAAACAAGGAAGCCATTGAGCATCCGCGAGAAGAAAATGGGGATTTAGCTGTCACGGAAGTAAGTTGGAGTGTTCATCTTCCATATATATGATCTTTGTGTGCAAGTACGTGACATAGGAGAACGCCAGCACGTCTGATGCCATCTGTCTGATGTTACACCAGCATTATTTTCATTAATGTAAACATAAGAGAGGGGCAAAAAACCAGCACTCAAAATAATTCCTTTGGGTTGTTTTATTTACCTTCAAGCAAGACAATGTACGTTTCGGCGTGGAGCCTTCCTCAGCATTGTGCTGACAGAAGACGGACATGACGTATAAATAGTGTCAAACCGGAAGTACAATCAATTACATTATCAAGTACTAGGAAATATCTCACAACATAAAATACCACTGAATATAATATCAAAAACATCAGAGAATATCAAAAAAGAGATAAAGGTACAATTTTAAACAGTATACTTGTATATAAGTCTGTATATATTACACAGCAGGAATGCAATAATGTTTTGCAGACGAGAAGAATGAGGCTGGATGGCCACACTTGTGTTAAATAAGCACAGATGAAAAGTCAACATATTAGAATAACAAAAATCAGTAAGAAAATATTAAAATAGAATTAGAAAAATACATAATAAAATGCATATAAGTGAATGCATCGGATAGAGATACTGCAGGTCCACACATGACGCTCCCACACTGCCTTACAGTGCAAGAGCATCATGCGTGAACCCACAGCACATCCACCCGACGCACCCCCTAAAGAAAACAACCTAGCAAAAGTTCTTCGTTCAAGCCCTTGGGGTGTTCTGTCTGTAAGGTATGTATCCAAAATGCCTCTCTTTGTAACAAGGCCTTGTCTCTGTCACCCCCCCTCTTCAGTGGACTGACCTGTTCTATACCCTGGAACCTGAGGGAACACACGTCGTGACCAAACTCATTAAAATGCCTGGCGACAGAGGATTTTATATCTCTGTTTCTAATGCTACTCTTGTGTTCTGAAATGCGAGTTTTCAACTCTCTGATAGTTTTTCCAATATATACTAGCCCACATGGACACTTCAATAGATACACAACAAATTTAGTTTTACACGAGATCCTACTCTTAATCGAGTACTTTCTTCCAGAGTGAGGATGGAAGAATGTCTCTCCTCTGATCATAGCATTGCATTGAATACAGTTAAAGCAAGGAAAATTACCATTCTGTACATCAGACAAAAAATGGGAGGGGCCAGGGGGGCGTGTGTAGCAGTCAGCTCTAACGATCATATCTCGTACATTTCTTGCCCGTTTTTGAGCAAACAAGGGAGGCTCGCCAAATAAATGGCCCACTTGGGGGTCACTTTGTAAGATATTCCAGTGACTTAAAACACATTAATGTAAACATGCCTAAAAGCTCATGTCATAGTATTTCACTTCAGGCCACTGTGTGGGATCGTTTATCCAGCGTTGTTTGGGCAATGGAAAGGGACACTGCTCCAGGCCAAATGAGTTCATTTTCTCGATGTACCTTTCCCTCTCCGTTGGAGGAAGT
Source organism: Poromitra crassiceps (assembly GCF_964638095.1). Lineage (NCBI taxonomy): Eukaryota > Metazoa > Chordata > Actinopteri > Beryciformes > Melamphaidae > Poromitra > Poromitra crassiceps. Next base: position 8,401,548 of record NC_139632.1, on the reverse strand, counting down.
GTACTGAAATAATCTTTTGACATTATCTAAAAAGAAAACTGTCCAAATCCCTGTAAAACCCCGCAAAACTATTTCTATCTGACGAGAGTTCCTCCATTCGCCTCGGTTAGCTGCGGTTTGTTTTGCTAGCTGCAGTCATCACTCGTCAGGCAGACAGTGCTTCCTTGTATTTTCCCCCGTCTTGGGCGTGGCTTCTGAATGATGACGTGTTTTGCAGTGTCTCTATATATTGGCCCTAATGATTCCTCAAATTGCTTTAGTATTATGACAGCCCCTCTGTCCATCCCCTACTGCCCTCCCTTCCCCAATCTGACCCTTTTTCTGTCTATCTCTCCAAACATCATTATTTGGTCATATTTACTCTTCCATTCCCCTCCTCCAATCATCCAACCAGTCGCTCTCTCTTCCATACCTGGTCATTAAGCCAGTTCTGTTCCTCCAGTGTGCTAAGGTCCTCCAGGCTCAGGGTGTGTTTGTTATACGTCACCAGGAAGCCCGCGACCGGGGCAGAGGCCAGCCCTTCCCTGTACCGACTCACCTCCCCCAGGATGTCCAGCTTCCTAAAACAAGCACACCGCCCAGGACAGTAGAGACAGAGGGGGGAAGATAAGAGGAGAGAAGAGGGGCCACATTTAAAGATGCTATCCGGTTGAAGCAAAACTTCAGTCTTCAAAAGACTCATGCACTGCTTGACTATACAGCAGCTATACTATGCTGCTATACTATATGTGTAAAATGTGTTCTCTCATATACTTAAAGTAATTACCGTATGCTACAGTCTCACATGTTCATTTTGCGACTCTAAATTGATGAATGATGTATCACAATCACAGTGTCTTTCCCGGGAAAAATCCTCTGACAGGCAGGAAGTGATGCGGTTCATGTTTCTGGGAGCAGAAACAGTGGTTTGTTTGGATTAGTGGATGTAGGCCAAAGATGAGTCCTCATTCTGGAAATAGGTTATTTTCTTTTGACCTAGAAATGGACCCGGCCTGTTCTGCTCCATTGAAGAAGTACTTGCTCTAGGGCTGTGAATCTTCACTGGCCTCACGATTCGATTCGATTACGATTCAGAGGGCTACGATTCGATTCGATTACGGTTATCGATGCATCTCGATGCATCTTAAATCGATGCATCACTTTTTTCCGCAATACATGATTTATTTTTTCTCACTTTCTTTTTTCTCACTGTGTGGCTACTTTTAAAATAAAAGTGCATTTGGAATTGTATTATAATTAAATATAATACTATTATAATTAATTAATTAAAATAAACAACTGCATGTACTTCCATTATATTTTATTTTATTATTATTTTTTTTATTTTTTTGAAAGCTACATAAACCTGGGTGGGGCTAGGGCTGTCCTCCACTCAGGATTCTGCCAGTAGACTCGGATTCCACTGTCCAATACGAATATTTGACTATTCTTAAAATATATATATATATATATATATATATATCTTCAGTGATTATTTTGACCACATTAACAGTCAATTGTGGCATATTTGAATTGCTGATGTCGCGATAATGGAGTCTGAATGAGACAGGCAGGACACATTTCTTTTTTAAATTATAATTGATCTTTTTTTATTTCGCCCTGTAAAACATGTAGCCTAAATGAATAAACAAAGGACATTGCTGCTGCTTTGAAATGACATGTCCAGTGCCTAGGCTACAGTTCTCCTCAAGACTAATACGGCCTAAATAAGTTCTAAACAAGAAGTAACTTATCAATTTAGATGGGGAGGACGGGGGGGACATAGCGTCATGCCATGAATCAATGTCACTGGTCACCCTTCACGTCTCTGTATGGGTTTTACAAAATGCAACCAATGGAAAAGCATTAAAACGATCTTGGGAGTAATTCTCGTAACGCCATTCGCCCTCAATCTCTCACTCAAACATCGAAGCTCCTCCCCTACCTCCGTCTGAACTCTGAAGCCTCTCAGGCAGGACTATATAGCCGGAAAAGACACACGGCCGGACACGCTGTGTATTTCTGATATCGTTTTGTTGAATCCTGGCTTCCTCTGACGTGAATAGATCAAGAAAATATTTTTGAGATATACCGAGGCTGCAAACTTGTTTAAACGTGCAAATCGACGGGGGAATTCTGCAGCGCTACTTGAACGCCCTTCTCAGATGCGGAGCGATAACGAATTGTGCAAAGTAATGACGTCATAGCCGTCGCATATGCTCAATATACCACAGCTATGAACCAATCAGATCACTTGATTTGAGAGGTACACATTTTATAATGATATATTTCAGATCTCTGGCCTGTTCAGAAAGTAGCTGTGAGGTTACGAGAGAAAAGAATCTGACAACTGAGGAGATTCTGCTCTATCTCAATCATTATTGTTCAGTGGGCTGTGTGTACCCAAGATTGTCCCCAAAAGTGTCCAAATTAATCCTACATAAATTACAGTACCGGTATATTCTGATTGATGGATTCAAATAAACAATTGTTGTAGTGTGTGTAGTGTACTAGCCTGTTGCTGAGGTCAGAGTTGCCGTTCTTCTTCAGGTATTCCAGGACATCTGTCTCGCTGAGAGCAATGAAACTACCATACTTTACATAGAAATCCTCCAGAAACTCTGAAGAAGAGAAAGTCATTATTATAATTATATTATGCATCATCATTATTGTAAAGCAAGGAATCTCTCTCTGTCTGTCTGCGAGTGTGTGTCTGTATGAGTGTGTCCTTCGCATATCTCGAGAACCGTTGTCCAATCAGCTTCACACTTGGTGGGGTGTGTTGCTGGGGAGCCGAGGACATGTGCAGTGTCAGATTTGGTGCAATTTGGACATGCGACACGTTCAATAAAGTTTGAACAGAGAGCCAAAGTGGAACGTCACTTCCTGCTTCAGCACTGTACCAGAGATTTTCATCCGCCATTTATTTTCCCATAGACATTTCGTAAAATGCTTATAAAAATAGTTTTACTTCGTCAAACCAAACGGTTCAGATATATATTATTTAGAAACAGGAGACAACATAACATTTCACTCGGACCAAAACGTTCGCAGATTCAAAGAAAATATTTTTTCTGTGTTTTTTTCTTTCGTTTTGCTCGAAGTGAAATGTTCTATGGTCTCTCTCGATTCTAAATATAGCTGAACCGTTTGGTTTGACGAAGTAAAACTATTTGTATAAGCATTTTACGAAATGTCCGTGGGAAAATAAATGGCGGATGAAAGTCTCTGGTACAGTGCTGAATCAGGAAGTAGGCGGTCACTTTGCCTCTCTATCAACAAGCGAACAGCGCCCTGTGCAGCAGCGGGGCGAACGGGCACTGCACTAGTTGTATAAAATAATGTAAACAAAATGTTTGAACACTTTGGTCTTTGTGATGGTAGAAATCAAAATAAGAGAAATACAAGAATAAGGATCACAATAAAACAGTTTTACAATAGTACGTCTTAATCAACTGACAGTGAGAGAATTGCAGTACCATCGCATCAAGAGTCTTGATGCGACGGTACACATTTTTACTACATACTATATATAGCCTATGTACTACATGCATTATGTATGTGAAATGCAAGTGCTATCATTGTCATGGCATGGTTCATGCCCACTAAACCCTTTAGAGCAGTGGTTCTCAACTAGTGGGTCGGGACCCAAAAGTGGGTTGCGGGACTGTTTTGAGTGGGTCGCAGATGTGTGGATGAAAAAAATGTTATTCTACTCCTTGAGGATACTGATGTCCACGGCCAACATTGCTGTCTTTCAGAGGCTGTAGCAGGCTCATTTTAAAGCCAGATATGCTATCCTCTGAAACTAGAAGGCATAAGGTGTCCATTGGTATCAAAACATGTCATGCTATAGCTGTGAGCATCACCAGTTTAAACTTGTTTAAAAAGCATATAGGCCTAAAAAACAATCAGAAATTTGGGTCGCAACTTCATAACTAAGGAAAAATGTGGGTCGTGAGGTGAGACCAGTTGAGAACCACTGCTTTAGAGGACAAGATACAAAGCCATTCTGAGAGATCATCATATTGATCTGGAGATGAAGCATTTGAACTGTGATGATGGCAAAGTCATATCCAGGATGCCAAATATCCAAATCAAAGACTAACTGAAAGGCTTTCTGAGAACAAAGACAACTCAACTCTCATGACGTTGAAGACGTGATGTGGATATTTGGAATTCTGCCAGAAATAGCACCACCAGCATTGACAAAACACCAAACATTATTATTCTATGTGGTCATAGATGTGTGTGTGTCAGTGTGTTCTTATGGATGTTGCTAAATGAAAGAAACAATGCAAGGAGGCTTGTTTAAAACTATTGTTTACATTGATTGCTCACTCAGTAGTCACTGATTTTGGTTTGTGTGGAAAGAGTTCTCTGGTGTGCTCTAAAACAGATCTTACCATGCATCATCTGAGTGAGCAGCTCCAGACTGTCTTTCTCCTGAGTCTGTCCATGCGTCGCTGGTCCACCTGTTTGTTCTGACAGTCCCTTAGCCGCTGCCACCTGTTCCTCCTGTGGTTCCTTCTCCCAGGTTCCAGGCTGACAGTAAAGCCTGTGATCTCTTAATGCCCAGCGGTGCTGCGCGGTGCACACCGAAATGCAGTCCTGGGAGGGAGTGGGTAATAACGTCTGCATCTCCATAGGGCTGGACCCGTGGTCCTGGCCCGTCGGCGCGGCAGCGGTTCCGTTGGACAGAGTTACTGGAATCGACACCGGTACTGTTCTTTCAGGAGCCTGGTCCACCTGCATTTCTGAGTCTGGGTCCCGGGGAGTCTCTGGCCTCGAAACCAAACCTGGCAACCGTCCCCCTGAGACGGATAGTCCATTTCCCGGTTCAATCCTATTCACATTGTCAGCCCCTCCAGCTGGGGTTACCCTCCCAGATGGAGATGTAGCCAGGTCAGGGTCACCGTCCTCTCCCTGCTCCATATCAGCAACCTCCTCCTCCTGCCTCAGTGCTGACACGGAACCAGCTTGGACCTCCTCCTCCTGCCTCAGTGTTGACACAGAGCCAGCTTGAACCTCCTGCCTCAGTGTTGACACGGACCCAGCTTGGACCTCCTTCTCCTGCCCCAGTGTTGACACGGAGCCAGCTCGGACCTCCTTCTCCTGCCCCAGTGTTGACACAGAGCCAGCTTGGACCACCTCCTCCTGCTTCAGTGTTGACACGGAGCCAGCTTGGACCTCCTTCTC
>NC_139632.1:8368870-8391370 GCF_964638095.1 Poromitra crassiceps | reverse complement strand
AATTTTAATTCTTATCTCTTCAGGATAATCTTTTAACAGATTTTTCCTTTTTATTGGTAAATGGAAGATTACAGAAGTAAGAGTACTTCTTAGAAATTTGTTTGTGCATTTTTTCTCCTTAAAATTGATACCGTCAATACACAGTGAAGGTAGCTGTGGAACGAAAACATTATACACCAACATCCCTTTAACCGTATTCACCATTGCTTGTGGAATTGCCTTAATAACCACTGAGTATTGTCTTTTTGTGCAATTCACATTGTATTTATCAATAAACGTATTATACTCGAGAAGATTACCATTTCAATCCATTAAATGCAAAATCGACCAAATATACCTTTCTCCACCCAGTCACCGTAACACAAAGATTTTCTTTTAAATACACGATTATTCCAGATCGGTGAATTATGTGGAGTAAAATTATGTTTATAAATCAATTTCCAATATAATAATACCTGCTGATGAAATGTGGACAACTTCATGGGCAATTTAGTTATACAGAAATCACAACTCAACATAAACTCTATTCCACCACACTTTTCAAAATTTTTAGCCGGGATATTGAACCAGAAACCATCTATATCTTGTAAAAATTGTTGTAACCACTTTAGTTTTATCATTCCATTCATTGCTTCATAATCAATCACATTTAGACTTCCCTCTTCTAGCTGTTTTATTGTATCACTTTTTCTAAGATAGTGATGTTTATTTCTCCAAATAAAATTGAAAATCTTTTGATTAATTGATTTGATTAGATTAAGTTGTCAGGAATGGCTAGTGAAAAGGCTGGGTATATAAACCTAGATAGCGTTTCAATTTTAGTAATCAAGATACGTCCAAAAATTGACAGATCCCTCTGTAACCATGAATTAAGAATAGACTCACTTTTCTTAATAGTAGTCACAATATTTCGGTCTTCTCTGGCTTTACAATCTTTCATTATAACCACCCCTAAGTATTTCACTTCATTTTTACCAGGAATCTCAAATACATCTATTAATGGGTGGTCATGAATCGCAAGAAGTTCACATTTCTTTAAATTTAGCTGTAGTCCAGATGCTTTAGAGAACACATCTATCTTCTTGATTACCAGAGGGATCTGTTCTGACCTCTTGAGGAAGATGGTGGTATCATCTGCCAACTGAGTTACGCTCAAATGAATACCTAGCACATTTAAAGGTTCAATTTCTGGGCTGTTTTTAATGAAAATAGACAACAATTCTGCTACTAAAATAAATAATAAAGGGGAGCTGCCACAACCTTGACAGATCCCGCGTTTAACCTCAAATCTTCTAGTTGTTCCCTGAGGGAGAGAGACTGAACTATTGATGTCATTATACATCATACCAATAATCTTAATACAATTTGTTCCAAAACCAAAGTATTCTAATGATTTTAATATAAAAGGATGTTCAACTGAATCAAAGGCTTTATAAAAATCTAAAAATAAAATAAAGCCATTATCTTCAACCAAGAAATTATAATCTAGTAAATCGAGAACCAATCTAATGTTATTATATATAGATCTTTCCTTAATAAATCCAGATTGAGTTTCACGAATTAACTGTTCCATGCCCATTTTCAACCGATTGGCAATAATATGCGTAGATAATTTGTAATCCACATTCAATAGTGTTATAGGTCTCAGATTATCTATGTATATTTTGTCCTTGCCAGGTTTAGGTAACAACGTTATAATACCTTGTTTCATTGTTGACATCAAATTATTATTTTCAATACATTCTATAAGAGCCTTAAATTGCATTTCTTTAATATCTTCCCAGAAAAAATTGTAAAAGTTTGAGGTCAAACCATCTTGACCAGGAGCTCTACCTACTGACATTTGTTTAATGGCTGTATCCAGTTCCTTCATACTAATCTCAGAGTCACATATTTCTTTAAATGCAAAGTAAATTTGAGGAATGAATTGTTTGATACCTTCAAGAAATGATATTGAGCTCTTCATGGAATAGGATGAAGAGTATAATTTAGAGTAGAAGCGATGGATTTCTTCAAAAATTACCATTGGCTCAAAACATTCTCTGTCATTAATCATCAAAACATTTATTTTGTTTCTTTCTTGTCTTCTTTTTTCTAGTCCAAAGAAATAAGATGTGTTCTTTTCCCCTTGTTCAATCCATTTTGCTCTAGATCTAACATAAGCTCCTTGTGCCCTTTGGATGAATAGGTTATTTAATTTGGCTTGCAAACTTAGAATCTTTGCTTTATCTTCATCTAATAACTATTTTTTTCTGCAGCATTCATTTATTTCTAGAACCATTTTAAATTCATTTTCCTTCAGCTGTTGACATCTGATTTTGCTAAATGTAATTTAGTAAATTTAATAAAAGACTCCTGACTCCTTATATTTGAAGTATTCCCATTTCCTACAATAAGTATCAATTTCTGTATCGTTTTTAATTTCCATCAATAAAGCCTTTACCTTCTCCACATATCTTTCTACATTTAATAAATCAGCATTGAATTTGCAATATTTTTTTCTGTATTTGGGATCATTATCTGGTTTCAGTGTAATTTCAATTACAGAGTGATCTGTTAGGGGAGCAGCAGATATTGAGACATTTGACGCACACTTAGTGACTTCTGGGGTCACCAGCCAAAAATCCATTCTGGATCTTGAACTGCCATTAGGTTTTACCCAGGAAAGAAATCTCAAAAGTGGATTTTTCTCTCTCCAAATATCAATAAGAGAGTTGACATTCATGAATTCCTTCAATGCAGTATTATGATGGTGATTGTTGTAAGGAGAAGGACATCTATTTGACCTATGCCATACATTTGCTTATATTCAGCAATCACTTCTGTCAGAGTACTTAAAAGTATTTTGTTCTGAGCAGTATTATTATACCCATAGATATTAATCAGAATAGCAAACATCCCTTCAAAATTAATAACCATACCAATCCAGTGACCATCCTCATCAGATTTGAGTGCTACCTCCCCAGGGATACTAAATAGTAGAGTAATAGATTCTGATCCACACTAGTGGATCATACCAGTTGGTGGCGGTAATGCACCAATTCGTTGTTTGCCAACCGCTAATAAACCTTAAAGAAGAAGAAAGAAGAAGAAGGAGGTTAGTGATTGGCTGTCCGTTACGGCCGGAATTTGAAAAAGCGGAAAGGGCGGGTCTTTGTTGTTTAAATGGACAATTCGGCGCGACCCTCATCAGTTGTAGAGGAGAGAAAGAAGAGGAAGGATCGAGAAGGCTCATCATCAGTTTGTTTTGTCGTTGAACGGAGCTACCTACAGTAAACAACAGGTAAGTGTTCATTTATAACATTAGCGTCAGTTACATTAGAACAACGGCAATATCAGCTACCTAGCTACTGTTAACATAGTCCCGTCGTTGATACTCTATGCTAGTCGAAATAGTTCCGATGACAGGGCTACTGCTAACGTTACTTTCGGTTACTTCTACCATTTCATTTTTCCGTCTACGTCTTACCGTCTTCTGGCAACTAATCATATGGAGACACTATCGCAACAGAGACAGAAAGGCTCAATTGTGGGAGAAGATTGGCTAGACACTTAATATTTATGGTGAGTGTTGAGCTAAATCACTATGTGTGTTGTTAGCTAATGTTAGCTGTCAGCTATCAAGCTAGCTACCGCAGCTAGCTAGCTTGCTAGCTGAACTAACGTTAAGTTCACATTAGTTCAGTGTGCTGTAGCTAGCTTGATAGCCGACAGCTAACATTAGCTAACAACACATACGTGATTTAGCTCAACACTCACCAGAAATATTAAGTGTCTAGTCAATCTGCTTCCACAATTGAGCCTTTCTGTCTCTGTTGTGATAGTTTCTCCATAGTGTAGGGGGGAATTGCACCCGCGCTGATTAGGCAAGTGGTTACACCTGTAGGATTGAAACGGGGAAATCTAACGGGCGCATTGGTCTCGGGAGAGCGGAGCCAGGTGGTGCACGTTACATTGCACTCATTAGTGGAGGGTGGACGGGTAGGTGCCGTTCGCACGCTGTTAGTTTAAAAGGCAGCATCTGGGTGGGTGGCAAACCAGGGCCAGGTTCCTGCTATAGGCAGGGCACGGTGGAAGATATAGTTGGGAATCATAGGAGTGCCTTCGCCGCTCTCCAGCCTGTGGCAGAGGCTGTCCTGCCTCACTGGCTTCCCCCCACAGTAAACTTTGAAGCCGGACCAGCGCCAAAGCTCAGACCCCGCGGGAGGGTCTAGCACTTGTGGACAGTTGAGTGCTTTTTTTTAAAGATACACATTTTGATACAGTGCGGGGCGGAAAGCAGCTGGGTTATTTAACTGTTCCTGAGGATGACGTTTGCAGTGCAATCTTAGTGTGCCCATGTGGAGTGAGATTTTGGGTGTGAGTTGCAATGCAGTGCCCTAAACTAGAGGGGTGAATTTGCTGTGGTTTTGGCAATAGCCCATACACTTGAGTAGCCTATAAAAAAAAAAATCATATTTCATTTGAGTTAAATTCAGATTATTGAAACTGGATTAGCCTGACCAGTTTTACTTGTTTAACAAGCTGAAGCAATGCTCTGCCTGTAATTCAAGAGAAGTCTGCCTTTTCATTTCATATTTAATTTTAGTTCAATTCAGATGATTGAAACTGGATTAGCATGGCCCCAGTTTAATTAAAAGTTATGACCAGTTTAACTAAAAAGCATATAGCCTGCCTGTGATTCCTTTTTATGTCATATTAGTTAAATTCAGACTATTGAAACTGGATTAGCATGACCAGGTTAACTTGTTTTATTATTATTATTATTATTATTAACTTGTTTAAAAACATATAGGCATGTAATTCAAGATAAATCTGCCTTTTATTTCATATTTCATACAGTTCAAATAAGACTTTCTGAGCATGACCAGTTTGACTTGTTTAAATTTAAAAACATATAGGCCTGTAATTCAAGTCTGCCTTATTTCAATTGGTTTTTAGCCCTAGTTGCACTTCTGTTGCACTTTTTTGTTCATTTGAGGTTTATAACAGTGCATGAAGGCATTGTGTATTAAATTAATGCGCTATTTTTTGTGCAATAAATTTGAGTGGTTTAAAAAAAAAATCTGAAATTTGGGTCGCGACTTCATGACAAGGAAAATAGTGGGTCCTGAGGCTACACCAGTTGAGAACCACTGGCCTATACGGCCTATGTTGCTGGCATTCAAAAGGGGGGGATTTAGAACTCGGACTGCATCCTATACCTGTGTGCAAGGCTGGTTGTGCCTTATATCCTTCTGTTAATAGAGATGTTATATTTTGTTAACCCCTTGGTTTCCTCATCCTTCAACTTCAGCACAGCATACATTCTCACATCTGAGACGAGGTTTATTTCAATATGATTAGTTGCCAGAAAAGGAGCACCCGACACCAGCGTCTTTCTGAAAAGTAAAAATATTTTCAGCTGGGACTGCTGGGAGCCGGCGCACAAAAACGCCGGAGTGCTGTGAAAATAGACACTGGGCGCATCGCACTTTCTCTAGACGTCCGTGTGCACCCGCATACGCTCGCTCCTCATTGGAAACGGCTGAAAAAAGACGCCGGAGCTGATGAAAAGACGCTAGGTCGACACAGGCCCTAACGTAATGTCTGTTTTCTTTCTTTCAGTTCGTCTGACTATGTTGTTATCTGGGAAAAAGAAGAAGTTGCCCGCAAAGGCCTCCAAGCAAACTTTGGCTACGGCCTTAAAGATCAAGACAAAGATGCGCTGTGAGTGTCCCATTTCAGTTACACATTATTACGAGCAGAGGTTGTGGTTTGCATTCTTAAGACTCTTGTACTACAAAGATTAGCTTTACGCTTTTCACACATTGTTTGGTTGCAAGAAGACAAAACGTGAAATAATTCTGTCTTTCTTCATGTCTACACCAGGCACCCCCTCCTTCAATGTCCCTCTGAAGACCAAAAACAAGGACTTGGCTGTTGCCGTGCAGACCCAGAAGGAGATGAGAATGCAGCTGGAGATGGACAACCTGCAGATGCTAGTAAATACTCTGCGCTCAGAGTTGGCCAGCAGGAGATGCGCGGAGAGGAAACTGGTTGGTCTGGTTGATTTGTCCAAACTTTATTAAGAGATCTGCTCTTGCTGAATTGGTTGTAATTCATCATTTTGTTCTCTCACAGCTCTTCATTCTGAAGGACCTGCATAGCAAGGCTCAGCTGCACCAGCAGGACTTGGGCAGCATTGTTCAAATTCTCTCATCTGATATTGTGAGTATGCCTCAATGTGTATCAACATATCGTTTTTTCTGTGGCATGTTTGAGTTGTCTGTCAAGTCTCTCTTGAGTTTGAAAATGCAGTCAACGGAACCAGAGTCTAAAGTCTTTGTGATTATTTCCTAAAGGATCTACATGAACCGTCTGATTACTACAACAGACAATCCGCCGACCGTAATGATGACAATATGCAGATGGCAAGGTGAGTGAACATCTCTCAGGGTTCCCACAGGTCCTTGAAATCCTTGAAAGTTTATGAATTAGATTTTTTTTTTTATCCCAAGGCCTTGAATGTTTTTGAAAATAGACATAGGTCATTGAATGTGTTTGAATTTATATATTTTATGCAAGGATAGAAATTGAAGCTATTTTGATTCCCTCTACATTAGTAAATGGGATGTGTTCCGCTGTCTGCGTGTCGTCTGCCATCACTGTAGCACAGCACAGTTGAGACATGTTCACACATTAAAGCCTCTCTCTGTTGCTAGTTTTCACTATAAAATTATCAGTGTTGTAACAGTAACTAACCTCACACTCTCTCTCTACCCCCCCCCCCCTCCAACTCCTGTGTGTAGGCCTACAGTTCAGTCACCTCCTCAGCCAGAACTTTCAACGGATGAGATGTGTCCCGCTAAACAAAAAGACAATTCTACAAACATTGTAGGTCTCCAGAGCCGACCCAGCAAGTCCAGTCATACTTCTGAAGGTATGAGAATATAAGGTTTTGAATTGTTATAATCAATTACATTCACATTATTTTATGCCTTAATGTACAGATGCAGAGTTGACTGAAATATGTTCTATTTTTCATGTCTTTTCTTCACAGATGCCACAAATGATATGGAAAGGCCTTTGGGTCCGGATATGCAAGCTGTCCCGATAGGAACATCCTGCCAATCTAGCAGCCACAGGGATGAAGTAGAGAGGTTCTCAAAGAGATGCTCTCCGTCCCTATTTGATATGAACTCCCTACGTGATATGAACTCGGTTGACAACACACCGGAAAAGCCACAGCCGTCTGTTTCCGATGACATTGTTTCTCATCCAAGAAGCTCAGTTATGGCGACTGATGATGGACAAAAGACTACGTTTCTGGACACAACCATGGAGATAACTCTAACCAATGCTACGGAAGTAGTCACAGTGGAAACCACTTCTGCTGGCCATGAAGACCATAGCTCTATCAAACTGAAGATGAAGAGAAACGCATCTATGGAAAAGTTAACAATTGTGAAGGCAGCAAAGGAAGACAAAAATAACTTGGAACAAGTTAGAGGGGTGATACCAGTTCCTCCACATGGTCTTTCACTCGGTGGCAACATATCTCAGAGCAAGATACCGATTCTTCGACATGGTCTTTCACTCAGTGTCAACAGATCTCAGAGCAAGATACCGATTCTTCGACATGGAGGAAACCACAGAACAAGGAGCAGAAAGCCATTTATCTCGGTGGCCAAAGGTAGCGCCTCATCGAGCTCCTGTAAGCGTCCTTGGGTGGCCACGCAGGAGCAAGGAGACATTCCAGAGGAAAGGAACACCACACACAGGGAGGAGTTTGGAGACTGTTCGAATGCCAAGAAAAAGAAACATAGTCATTGCACACAAGGCTTTAGGCCTCGGGACAATGTATGTTCTCCTCAGGACAACATTGCAAACAATTTGACGACATCTAATGCGTCATTGCCCTGTAGTCCAACAGTCGACGAAAGTGGTGAGGCAGTTCATCAGAACATGCAAGACCTGGGAATAATGGATGAGTTGCCACCATGGGATGCCGCCACCGCAGACCCTGAACTGCTCTCTAGTCCCAAGAGGGTGACCTCTGGCAGGGCAGCAGTGTTGGAGGAGCCTGCTGCTTCAATCACAGCCGAAACCTCTCCAGGTGTGGTGTCCTAGATTGCTTCTTTCTACATGGTTGAGTGTTGATATGGATGCATTTTAGAGTTTATTAGCAGATATTTGATATGTAGTGTTATTTGGGTGGGGGGGGAATCAGATATTTGTGTAAGTGTTATTTTCTCATTGCTGTTTGTTTTATTTTGTGTCTTGTAGCAGGAAGAGTGTTAGGAGATGAAAGTGGTGATGCAGTTCATCAGAAGATGAGCGACCTGGTTATGGACGAGATGCCGCCATGTGATGTCAGCGCCGCCGACACTCAACTGTTCTCCAGTGCCAAGAGGGTGACCTCTGGCAGGGCGCCAGTGTTGGAGGAGCCTGCTGCTGCAATCACAGCTGAAACCTCTCCAGGTGTGGTGTCCTATATACTAGCTTCTCTTTCTACATGGTTGAGTGTTGATATGGATGCATTTTAGATTTTATTTGCAGATATTTGATATGTAGTGATCTTTGGGGGAAAATCTGATATTTGTGTACTAGTGTGTTATTTTGTCTATTTGTTGGGACTGTTTGTAGTGCTTAATTCTAAAAGCCATTGCTGTTTGTTCTTTTCTTTTGTGTGTTGTAGCAAGAAGAGTCTTGGTATCACTGACCAACACCATTACAACCCCAGGCAACAGAAGGCCAACAAGGAGCCGTACTCAAGTCAATTACAAGGAGCCAAACATCAAAGAGTGAGGACCTCTACACTATAAACCCTAACATTCATTTTGATGATTCATCATAATTTGGCTTTTCACACGACACTTAGCCGGCGTTGAGTCTCTTAGCCCGGGCGGTTAAGAGAGCTGTTAGCCCCAGGCTAAGAAGGCTTTCACACTTGCACAATCCTGGAACATTCCAAAGTGGGCTAACCCCGACTTCAGCCTGGGGCTAGCTGGCTCTGCTCTGGAGTAGGGATGTAACGATAACCGGTTTTAATGATAACCGTGATAAAATTCCTTACGATAACCGTACCGTTTCAAATTTTCATTATCATTAAAACCATGGTACCGTGATTACAGTGCATTGAAAAACATGGTAAATACTGTCCATCATCAACCAAAGTTGGCAACAGTCTCGCAGATGCAAACGTGCAGCATTTGAGAAATGATTTCAGTGAGTGTATCAATCCTTTTTGGGTCTGAGTTTTCAATATAAAACGTCGTAAAATGATTTCAGTGAGTCTCTCAGTACTTTTTGAACATTTTCAGCAATTTTTTACTAATACCGTGGTAATACGATAACCGCGATAATTTTGGTCACGATAATCGTGATGTGAAATTTTCATACCGTTACATCTCTACTCTGGAGCAGGTTCACCCTGGCTTTTCAGGGTTAACCCAGACTTTGTCTAAACCCGGGGCTAAAAGTACATCTCTACTCTGGAGCAGGTTCACCCTGGCTTTTCAGGGTTAACCCAGACTTTGTCTAAACCCGGGGCTAAAAGTACATCTCTACCCTGGAGCAGGTTCACCCTGGCTTTTCAGGGTTAACCCAGACTTTGTCTAAACCCGGGGCTAAAAGTTGCCAGTTTGAGACGGGGCTATTGGCTGTATGTATCTGGCAGCAATGGTTCCAATGGGCCTGGGCTCTACTAACCCTGGGCTAGTAGAACTGAATCGCATAGCCCTGGGCTTAGGTCAACCTGGGTTAACAAATTAATGTCTGTGTGAAAAGCGGCTAAGTTAACGCAGGCTAAGAGTGCAGTGTGAAAGAGTATAGTGTTGTTTCTTTTGTGTGTACCACCAATGATGATGTATTCATGGATTTTTTCTTTTCTTTTCTTTGTAACAGTAAATTAAGGTGTGGAGACAAGTTCACAGACACCAACTTCCTGAGGTCACCTATAAAGAAAAGGAAGGCAAGGAAGGCCAGGCCAGGCAGGGCGGCAGTGTTGGAGGATCCTGCTGAAACCAGGTGAGGACCTCTACACTATAAACAGTGTCCTATAAACTCCTTTTTGATTCTTGATCATAATTGGACTTTTCACACTACACTTAGCCGGGGTTAAGTGAGTCTCTTAGAGGCCATTTACACCTGGCGTTAACATGTGGTTTCTGCCGTCAGATTGTGTTTTATCACTTGAAAGTACAGGTTTAAACAGCCCCAAAATGCATCGAAGAAGGATTGCAATCTGATCGGCCAAACCCACCTCCGGAGGCGGTCAGGGATGCATTATGTACACATTGAACACAAGTGTAAATGCAATGTGTCCTCTCAATCTGGATACAGCAACTGTATGCGGATTGAGAGGACACCCATTTCTGCCATCAGATTGCAATCTGATGGCAGAAAATGCATGTTAAAGGAACACTCCGCCCATTTTCAACCAGCTTTGTATCATTGGAACATCAGTAGTATATCAGAAAACTGTAAATGGTTTTGAAGTCTCATTTAATTTGACAGTTATTGAGTGTTAAAGTGTGGACCAGTGACATGGCCCTGCTCTGGAGCAGGGTTGGGTTAACCCAGACTTTTTGTCTAAACCCGGGGCTGAAAGCTGCCAGTTTGAGACGGGGCCATTGGCTGTATGTATCTGGCAGCACTGGGCTAGTAGAACTGCAGTGTGAATCTCAGAGCCCTGGGCTTAGGTCAACCTGGGTTAATATGTGTGTGGTGAAAATGGGCTAAGTTAGCCCAGGTCTAAGATAGCCCTATTCTTAGCCCAGCGATAAGAGCATGCAGTGTGAAAATGCCTAATGTAACCAACAGAGTAGTGTTGTATGTACCACCAATGATGATGGTAATAATGCATTTATGGATTTTTTGTTGTTTTTTGTAACAGCAAAAAGAGGCATGGACACCGTGGAGACAAGAAAGGAAAGGAGACCAGGCCAGACCTGTTCCCTGCTGCCTGGCCGATTTACCTGCCACAGGAGAGCTGGTACCGCTGGAACCGGTGGTTCAGCCTGACACAGAAGATGGAAGTAACTCCCTGATAACCCTGATGCTCAAATGTGTTCTCGTGTGTCAGTTCTTAGTATGGTTCTGATAATGTTCTAAAATGTGTTCTCCACAGTTCCTCTTTTGTTTTGATCCTTTTTGTTGTTGCTTCTACACATTTCTTATTATTATTGTTATTAATGCTATTGCTTACAGTTCTTATTTTATACCTAAATAAAAGAGTTTGTATTTGTTCTTGTTTCTCGTTTCTGGCTTCTGTCCTGCCCAATACTGCCATCTACTGGTCATAGAAATAGAAACATGATTGCAAAAGTGCAGCTGAAGTCTTTTACCCCCAAGAATGGTTTAAATTAACATAAACTGAAGGTCATTTATTTTCTTAATTAAAGTAGGTACTGAAATGCTAGTTAACATGCCTATTCAACTGAGATCATTCTTCTGTCTTATTTAGGGTGACCAGATCCCAGCAAACCAAATGTGGGACAAAGAATATGTTTGTGTGGGAAAATGTGGGACACATTACCTAATGCTGGCGACGATTATTTTCATTATCGATTAATCTGTCGATTATTTTAAACTAATCGATTAATCGTCTATAAAATGTCACCAAATGGTGAAAAAGGGTGATAATTTCCCCCCCAAAGCCCAAGATGACATCCTCAAATGTCTTCTTTTATCCTGACCAGCAGTCCACAACCCAAAGATAGTCTGTCATAGAAGACTAAACACGCCAGAAAATATTCACATTTTAAGGAGGCAGATTTATTTGAGTTAAAAATGTGTCTGTCTCTGTCTCTCTCTGTGGTTTGGCTTTTGAAAACTAGAGCGTAGAAAATGTGGGACATGGGGAAAAGGCATGGAAATGCTGTCCAGTCCCACACAAAGTGGGACATCTGGTCACCCTAGTCTTATTTAACATGATTTCTGAGTTAAAGTAGCCTACTATGTTTGTGGACCCTTCCCCCGCCAACCTGGGAATTCTACAACAGCTCCAGCTTGCCACTCAGTCACTTTGCAGTCATGCTCATTCCCTCTTTCACAGGTGATGTTTCTGTTCGCTTTGTTTCTGTTAATTTCTAGGATGAGTGTGTTATAAATTCAGATCATCATTCACCTGGAAAATCAGCCTTAATACTCTTGATTTAACCATGGGGAAACTCATCCTCTGCATTTGACCCATCCTCTACTACTACAACCTTCCTAGAACTAGGAGCAGTGGGCAGCCGCAGTGCAGCGCCCGGGGACCAACTCCAGTTCAATTACCAGTGCCTTGCTCAGGGGCACTGACAGGAGTATTAACCCTAACATGGCTGTGCTTGCATTAAAAGTGGCCATAAATGTGCAGCTCTGACAGGCAGCTGGACTTGATTAAACTAGTAGTATTAGCTAGAGCCATGTAAGAAGAGTTGTGACATCTCTCCATTCACTCCAATGGACCAGTTATTTACTCTCAAGAGTTCCAGGAAGTAAGGTTTGTGTTTGTACTTTGAAAGTTTTTTTTTCTTGAATCAAATTGTACATTATCAGCTTTATTTTAGCAGCCCTTCCTGGCTGTTCATTGGCTAATGAGTCTTGCATTTTGGTCCTCCGCTGACGCCACTCTCTCTCTAGAGGACACTAGTATTAGCTAGCCAGCCTGCACAACACAATATTGCATTTATGTATGATTACCATTCACTTCAAGCTGACCTGAGCAGCTGCTTTGTTTTATATGCCTATGGCCAGCCCTGCCAGCAAGAAAAGGCTGCAGGCATCTTAACACTGCTTTCTCCCACACACTCATTCAGAAGGATCACTGACACAACACACACAGTTTATCCTAATACTCTTTAATTACAAAACAATAAATAAAAAGTAATAGTAACAAGGTAAAACAAAACAAAAAAGATACAAAATGAACAAGAGTAAAATAAAAATAAAAGTCAGAAACAAAACTAGGGTTACATTAAACAAATATTAACATGATATTCATCAATGGGTTATTCACTGGTTGGTTTTAGACCATTAGTTCTTCATCTTTAAACGCAATGGCACACCTTAATAAGATAAAGAAATCTACTACATGCCAACAAGTTCTTAACTGTGGAAATGTCAGCCTAGTGAAATGGGGTAGCATAATGCAATTTGGCTTGCCGGTTTGAGTTAAATTTTCTTTACATATGAACACAATCACAGAGCTATATCTATATAGCTATATCTGAGCTCACTTCAAGGCTTCAGCACACCAAGTCATATCCACTGGTTTAGGAGACGGCCAGTGGATAATGCAGTGAAATACAGAGAGCACAGTTGGTCTAGTCTAGTTGGTCACTACACATCACTACATACATACATCACTACATACACACATCACTACATACAGTACATACATACATACATACACACACACACACACACACACACACACACACACACACACACACACACTGTACATACATACATAGTCAGTGCTATATTCTCTATTTGCATGGAAACAACAGACAAAACAAGACTTTTGACAGGAGTCGGTCGGCTCCAGAGATGTCAGTTGATCAGAATGACAAGATATGATTTGTCTAAACACTGAACATGTACAGATTCAGCCATGGAAGAAGTCACACTTTCTACACACATCCTGATTGTGTTTTCTGCAATTGAACTGTGATGAAATTGTTGCTGTGTGTGTGTGTGTGTGTGTGTGGGGGGGGGGGTTATGGAGACAGGGAGAGGAATAAGAATTATGAAGATGTTGGTAAAGTGGGTGATGATGATGCAGCAGAGGATGACAGCCGTGGGGGCGGAGCCTGGAAGAGAAAGACAAGAGATGATCGGTATACGATAGACCGGCAATACGTCATTTTGTAGGCGGCACGTGGTCTCGCCCCCTTTTAGGGGGAAAACACAAGCCCCTCGCCATTGACTTCAATGTAAAATAGCAGTACCAAAAAAATCATAGAAAAATAACAGAATGAATCTTGTTTATTAATGAGACAAAGACACCATGACATGACATTACAACTCGGCCGGCCACAGAATGTGCAAGATGCATGGGAAATATTGCTTTGACCCATCTAAAATCATGACCTTTCTGTGATCCACCTGTTTCTAATTTAGCCTCCCTACATTAAATGCTGTTGTAGTGGAGCTCAGCATGGTTGTAGGCTACTTGGCTCAGGCTAGACTGCCGTAACATGTGACCAGTCACATGATTTTAGATGAGTCAAAGTAATATTTCCGGTGTATCTTGCCCATTCTATGGCCAGACGAGTTGTCATCTCATGGTGTCTTTGTGTCATTAATAAACAAAATTAATTATGTTATTTTTCTATGTTTTTTTTGGTAGTGCTATTTTACATTGAAGTCATTGTGTTTTCCCCCTAAAAGGGGCAGGACCATATTGCACAACACTGGTGTGTGTGTGTGTGTGTGTGTGTGTGTGTGTGTGTGTGTGTGTGTGTGTGTGTGGTAAATGGTAAATGGCCTTCATTTATCCAAAGCGCTTTACAATCAGTAGGTACATTCACCCATTCATACACCGATGGTGGCAGGCTACCACGCAGGGTGCTGGCACACCATCAGAAGCAATTTGGGGTTCAGTATCTTGCCCAAGGACACTTCGACATGCAGAGTGGAGGAGCCGGGAATCGAACCACCGACCTCTTTCATCCAAAGTGATTAGTGACGACCCGCTCTACCTCCTGAGCTACAGCCGCCCGTGTGTGTGTGCGTGTGTGCGTGTGTGTGTGTGTGTGTGTGTGTGTGTGTGTGTGTGTCTGCGTGCGTGTGTGTGTGCGTGCGCGTGTGTGTGTGTGTGTCAATGCTACCTATCACAGTGTTGTATTGACAGCTGGAGTGTGGATGGTCTTGGAGACTGCGGCACCGTTGCTTCCCCCTGCTGTCAGCACTAGGAGCTGCAGCTGGTAGCTGCTGTCAGCATGGAGACCAGAGACTGTTACCCACCGCTGAGACTATGGGGGGAGGGGGAGAATCAGGGTTAGTTCACAACTTCACACGCACACGCACACACTTTATCCATTCAAATTCCTCTGGTAAAAGTATATTTAGTCGTATTTGTTGTTACAGTAAAAGTATATAACCAGTGTAATACTGTATTGTACAACTTGGAAGCATAACATTTTTTGATGAAGCAGCCCGGACGTAGCCCGGACGCCCCAAAGCCCTTACTGTATGTTACAGAGGCTGATGGTCCAGATCTATTTCTTTCTCATTCAGTTGGGGGTTTGAACGTTGAACTTTTCAAATGCTGATTATTTTATGTGCAAAACTTTATTTTCTACTAAATTTACAAGTGATTGCTGGTCTTATATAAATTAAGTTCAATAAATAGTATGATATTGGCATTGAAATTTAGAGGAGTATACCCCCTAATGTATATTGGAAATAATGGAAATCAACAATGGTATAAGTACCTCACAAATATTCAAAAACGCACATACAGTATAGGCTACATCTCTCCCATATTATATATATAAAAAGAAAAAGAAAAAAGTTCTTCCTGCTGCAACGTGTTGAGTCTGTTATTGTAGAATTTGCCCTGCTGGCTACATTAAGAATACAAGATAAAAAGGAAAGCCCTAAAGTGAAAGAATGGATGAATATTATGATGGATATATATAAGATGGAAAGACTAACTGCTGTCATCAATCATAAAGTAGAACAATTTACCTCAAGATGGGAATGCTGGGTTCAATATATAACACCCATTAGGCCAGATTTTATTTTTTTGGATCCAAGATGAATGTATAATGAAAAGTCGACTCCCTGTTCTGTTTGTTTGTCTTTTGTTTTTGTTTGTTTGTTTTGTTGCGGCTGTTGTGGTTTTGTCTTTTCTTTTATTTGTCTAAAAAAATAAAAAAAATCTATGGCAGTACATATCTACAAAGTATACAATGCAAGTATGTATAATAATCTGTCAATAAAAAGAAAAAAAAGAAGAAAAAAAAAGAATACATGATAAAAGAGATGATCTCTCTGTCTCACCGGTGCAACTATCTGTGTCTGGGAGATGAGTGTGTCTTCTTGGCCCTCCATTGCCATGGTAACCTCTGGCTGTGGGGCCAGCTGCGTCCAGGTGAATTGGAACCCCTCGATAGACGACTGGTCCAGTGCATGCTGGGATAGCCTCCAGCCAAACGTAGCGAGCAGGGTGCCGTTGACTTGGTGGAAGTCTGCAGTCAGCCGCTCTGGACGCAGTACCACCTTCCTGCCTGACAGGGGGCGCTCTGACACAAACAACACAGGGCAACACAGCACAATACAGCACATAGCATGGCAGGGTTTCACTCTGAATGTGTGTAAACCAGGGACTGAGTGATTGTAAAAAAACATCTCAGCAGGTTGGATGTGATTTTCAACATTACTGTGTTGATTATAATGAAAATGTATTGAGTGCAATGTGTAGCATGTGTATAAAAACTGTTTAGAAAAGCAGGCTAATGGAGGTTTGAAAATACTATACATGGTGTATAAGTGTGTATACGTGTGTGATCAGTGTGTATATGTGTGTGATCAGTGTGTATATGTGTGTGATCAGTGTGTATAAGTGTGTTATCAGTGTGTATATGTGTGTGATCAGTGTGTATATGTGTGTGATCAGTGTGTATATGTGTGTGATCAGTGTGTATATGTGTGTGATCAGTGTGTATATGTGTGTGATCAGGGCCCAGAAATTAACTTTTTGACTCACCAGCCAAGTGGCAGGTAGATGACATTTTTGTCACATATACATCTAGGGCTGTTATGTCCCGAATACCATATTTAGAGCGTCGACGCTTCTGGGAGATAAAAATCGATCATAATCGAAGCTTCTACGGTCCGGGGAGGGTGTTAAAAAAAAAGGAAATTAATTTTCAGCTGTGGCGATCCCGCTGAGTAGTGGCTCGAATATCAGACAACAGCAGCGCTGTGACTGACACACAGCAGGCAACACATTACAGCCAAACAGGGGAACAAACCAACATGTAGTAGTTGTAGGCTACTCTCACATTGAGTTGAAAGGACTCTCAGCTCCGCGGCTCATAGTCAACTTTCTTCCAGGCTTATAAACTCATGTGACCAAAAGCTCCTCATCTGTCCCGATGGTCGATTTTCATCCAACTTCTCTCAGTCCGACGTGCGGATATTATTTCCCACAAAATGTGAATTTATTCAGGTGGGCTAAGCGGACTTGCCGCTGAGCTTGTCAATGAGAGCTGTGTAACGTGTGTATCTGTGACTGCTGCTACTTCATAACGTTATAAACAAAGTAAACGACTTGAATTCACTTGTTGAACACGTGTAAAGCTACTCACACTGGGTTGAAAATGAGGAAAGAAGTGTATGAAGTTTCATGTTGACAAGACGGCCTCTCTCACGTCTGTGTGCTGCCTGCCTGCTGGGTGCGTTTGTTTGTGCTCACGTCTGTGTGCTGCCTGCCTGCTGGGTGCGTTTGTTTGTGCTCACGGCGCGTGCCGGTGTCAGTTGATCCCCGTGTTAAAATCAGTGTTATCCCGAAGTACCCTTCCCAGCCAGGGACTCGCCACGTGGCGGGTAGACCCCTGAGCGTCACTCGCCAAACGTAAAATCTAATCGCTATTGGCGCTTGACTGTTAATTTTCGGGCTCTGTGTGTGATCATTGTTTGTCCTATCTTGTGGGGTCCAAATGTATCCCAAGGAATACAACACAGATGTGTGTGTGTGTGTGTGTGATTGTGTGTGTGTGTGTGTGTGTGTGTGTGTGTGTGTGTGTGTGTGTGTGTGTGTGTGTGTGTCTGTGTGTGTGTGTGTGTGTGTGTGTGTGTGTGTGTGTGTGTGTGTGTGTGTGTGTGTGTGTGTGTGTGAGTGTGCAT
The DNA here is from genome assembly GCF_964638095.1 of Poromitra crassiceps. Classification (NCBI taxonomy): domain Eukaryota; kingdom Metazoa; phylum Chordata; class Actinopteri; order Beryciformes; family Melamphaidae; genus Poromitra; species Poromitra crassiceps. The sequence continues at coordinate 8,373,544 of NC_139632.1, read as the reverse complement.
GTGTGTTTGATTACCCTTACCCTCAGTATTGCAGGGCAGGGCTTTGCCTCCTCTGACCCTGACAGAGGAACAAGCCGGGGTCGTAACCCAGGCGACAGCCTCTGACCCCGGGTCCTTCTCCTTTGCCACGGCAACACGGTACTTACAGGAGAACAGCAGGCCTGTGATGGTGTGATGGGTGCCCTGGACAGAGAGAGAGAGAGAGAGAGAGAGAGAGAGAGAGAGAGAGAAAGTGAGAGAGAGAGAGAGAGAGAGAGAGAGAAAGTGAGAGAGAGAAGGAAATAATGCATAGTGTGTAGTACTGTACACAAGTGATAGTTGAAGCTATCCTGGGATCAGGTTTCTGAAAATAGATTGTTGTTTGGAAACCGACCCAAAATAACTCCCAATTCTGGATTCATAGCTCTCATCTAAAGCTACACTGGGCAGCTTTGCATATTGGGGTGTAAATGAATGGCTTGAGCTTTAAGAAGCTTTATACCAGGGCTTCCAAAAACTTAAAGGAGAATGTCGGTATTTTTCAACCTCATATTTGTTTATATATAACAAAGTCATTTGAGCAGATTGTTTTTTAAATTGGATATCAGGATAAGAGACGTTGACGAGCCCAGCTTTCTCTGGCCAGAGTGCTGCTGTGTAGTGATTCTGTTGCCTGTGAATTAGGCTGATGAGACAGCTTTTGAAAACAAAACTAATCTTGCATAGTGTTGCTTTTAAAGGGTTCATCCTAAAGTTCCTAATCAGTTTTAATTGGCTGATATCTTTGGTGCTCGGCGCTCATTGCTGTGGTGTTTCTGCACCGCGCTTCCCAGAGATCACCTGTCAATCAAACTGACGTGTTCTTCCTTGGATTTCCTGTTGATGCAGTTTGGGGGTTTCTGTAGGTGGCGCTCTTTTGTCCATTGTGGTTTTCGCTGCTCATGCTACAGTAACTACTTAGTACTTCTTCTGTTTATTCCAAATAAACCACTGTTGCTGCTGATGGAAATGTAAAACTGCATGATCTCCTGTGTGCCAGAGGACTTTTCCCTGGAAAGAGCTACCAGAAACGTTTGGGCTGTGCTACAACCCACCTCGTTCTTATTCGTACAACCTGGGTTGTTAGCACAACCCGAACACTTTCACGAACTGGATATAGGCTGAACCTCTATTGTGTTATTATATGAATCGTTGATAGAGAGTAGTAACACACACACACGCACACACACACACACACACACACACACACACAGAGTAGTAAAACATTAGGGGTGTGCCACCTTAGGCACCTCACGATTCGATTCGATTACGATTAAGGGTGCTACGATTCGATTATTAAACGATTATTACGATTATTACGATTAATCACGATTTTCGATGCATCTTTTTCACCAAACAGGATTTTTTTTAAGCAAGGTATATTTGTCAGTATCCATTAATTAAAGTAAACAAACAAATGTACCTCCATTATCTTCAGTTGCGACTGAAGTCCACGCATCACATGTTACAGCCACCCTACATGCTTTCTTCAGTGATTCCAGTTTCCAGTACTTCGGTTTTGGTCTCGTTTTACAGTTAAGGAACTGCTTTCCGGGCGAAATACCGTATTTTTTGCAAATAAAGCAAAAGAAATAATTGAAAAAAAAAAAAAAAAAAAAAAAAAAAAAAAAAAAAAAAAAAAATCTTTTGCAAATCGATAATCGAACATTGTGAATCGATTTTAATCGTCACGTGACTCATCGCGATGCATCTAAAAAACGATTAATCGGCACACCCCTATAAAACATCCATTGATTGATATGAAAATGCAGATGATCACTTTAAGAAAGCAGACAGCTTGTTGCTGTATGATGGGAGGATAAAGAACAGACAGAGAGAGATAGAGAGTTCAGAGATGATGGCACAGAGAGATCGAGTTACGATGGAAAAGACACACAGACAGTTTTATGGCTGAGAGCATTCCACACTGATGGGAGAGTTATGATGGAAAGCCATATCTCACATACATACGCACACACACACACACATGTAGAGATACCTGTATAGTGGTTGCTCTCTCTGTGCTTGTAAGATTAGTGCCACAGGTATGTGGACGCCAACGCAACACGTATGGACCAGGGTCTCTCTGTCTGGCTGTAATGCAACAGAAGAGAAGCCAGATCAGACACAGTATACACTAACAGTGCATGCATGCGTGTGTTTATTATAGCGTGTGTGAAACCTGAGAGAGACCTGTTATGACACAGTCACACTGAAAAACGCATCTTTTATCACGTTATTGGAGCCACTTTTTTTTTTTTACCTTAGATCCTACCTACACATACTGTACATGCATGCACACACACACACACACACACACACACACACACACACACACGTACACACTACATGACAACAACACATGTGTTGCTGGTTATTTGGCTGATCTGATGTTATTGAATATGAATGTCTTGTTCCCTCTCCACCAGATAAGAGCCAGTCAACACCTCTTATTTATGGATGAGGCTGAGCCAACCAATCAGATTTCTGCCCTGAGGTCCAAGCACCAGTGTGACGTGAGGTGAGGAAGAATCACATTCAGATGCTATGGGAATCTCTCTGTCAGTCTGTTTCTTTCTGTCTGTCTGTCTGCTTCCCTGCCTGTCTCTCTGTCTGTCTGTCTGTCTGTCTCTCTGTCTCTCTGTCTGTCTGTCTGTCTGTCTCACTGCCTGCCTGTGATCCTCCCTGTCTGACTGTCTGTCTCCCTGCCTGCCTGTGATCCTCCCTGTCTGTCTGTCTGTCTGTCTCTCTGTCTGTCTGTCTCCCTGCCTGCCTGTCTGTCTGTCTGCCTCACTGCTTGCCTGTGATCCTCCCTGTCTGTCTGTCTGTCTGTCTGTCTGTCTGTCTCTCTGTCTGTCTGTCTGCCTGCCTGCCTGCCTGTCTGTCTCTCTGTCTGTCTGTCTCCCTGCCTGCCTGTCTGTCTGTCTGCCTCACTGCCTGCCTGTGATCCTCCCTGTCTGTCTGTCTCCCTGCCTGCCTGTCTGTGTCATTGTGTGTCCCTTACTGCCTGCCTGTCTGTGTCGTTGTGTGTCCCTTACTGCCTGCCTGTCTGTGTCGTTGTGTGTGCCTTACTGCCTGCCTCTCTGTGTCGTTGTGTGCCTTACTGCCTGCCTGTCTGTGTCGTTGTGTGTGCCTTACTGCCTGCCTCTCTGTGTCGTTGTGTGCCTTACTGCCTGCCTGTCTGTGTCGTTGTGTGTCCCTTACTGCCTGCCTCTCTGTGTCGTTGTGTGTCCCTTACTGCCTGCCTGTCTGTGTCGTTGTGTGTGCCTTACTGCCTGCCTCTCTGTGTCGTTGTGTGCCTTACTGCCTGCATGTCTGTGTCGTTGTGTGTGCCTTACTGCCTGCCTCTCTGTGTCGTTGTGTGTGCCTTACTGCCTGCCTGTCTGTGTCGTTGTGTGTGCCTTACTGCCTGCCTGCCTGTGTCGTTGTGTGTGCCTTACTGCCTGCCTGTCTGTGTCGTTGTGTGTCCCTTACTGCCTGCCTCTCTGTGTCGTTGTGTGTCCCTTACTGCCTGCCTGTCTGTGTCATTGTGTGTGCCTTACTGCCTGCCTGTCTGTGTCGTTGTGTGTGCCTTACTGCCTGCCTGTCTGTGTCATTGTGTGTGCCTTACTGCCTGCCTCTCTGTGTCGTTGTGTGTGTCTTACTGCCTGCCTGTCTGTGTCGTTGTGTGTGCCTTACTGCCTGCCTCTCTGTGTCATTGTGTGTCCCTTACTGCCTGCCTCTCTGTGTCATTGTGTGCCTTACTGCCTGCCTCTCTGTATCGTTGTGTGTGCCTTACTGCCTGCCTGTCTGTGTCGTTGTGTGTGCCTTACTGCCTGCCTCTCTGTGTCGTTGTGTGTGTCTTACTGCCTGCCTGTCTGTGTCGTTGTGTGTCCCTTACTGCCTGCCTGTCTGTGTCGTTGTGTGTGCCTTACTGCCTGCCTGTCTGTGTCGTTGTGTGTGCCTTACTGCCTGCCTGTCTGTGTCGTTGTGTGTGCCTTACTGCCTGCCTGTCTGTGTCGTTGTGTGTGCCTTACTGCCTGCCTGTCTGTGTCGTTGTGTGTCCCTTACTGCCTGCCTGTCTGTGTCGTTGTGTGTCCCTTACTGCCTGCCTGTCTGTGTCGTTGTGTGTGCCTTACTGCCTGCCTGTCTGTGTCGTTGTGTGTGCCTTACTGCCTGCCTGTCTGTGTCGTTGTGTGTGCCTTACTGCCTGCCTCTCTGTGTCGTTGTGTGTCCCTTACTGCCTGCCTCTCTGTGTCGTTGTGTGTGTCTTACTGCCTGCCTGTCTGTGTCGTTGTGTGTCCCTTACTGCCTGCCTGTCTGTGTCGTTGTGTGTGCCTTACTGCCTGCCTGTCTGTGTCGTTGTGTGTGCCTTACTGCCTGCCTGTCTGTGTCATTGTGTGCCTTACTGCCTGCCTGTCTGTGTCGTTGTGTGTGCCTTACTGCCTGCCTCTCTGTGTCGTTGTGTGTCCCTTACTGCCTGCCTCTCTGTGTCGTTGTGTGTGCCTTACTGCCTGCAATGATATAGAAGAGGGAGTGAGTCCTGTATCATCCTTCTCTGTGTCGTTGTGTGTGTCTTACGCCTGTCTGTGTCGTTGTGTGTGCCTTACTGCCTGCCTCTCTGTGTCATTGTGTGCCTTACTGCCTGCCTCTCTGTATCGTTGTGTGTGCCTTACT
>NC_139632.1:8356370-8361370 GCF_964638095.1 Poromitra crassiceps | reverse complement strand
TTACTCAAGATAATGCACAGACTTTGTTGTGAGCAGCCTCATGTAGGAACTATTTTCTTTTGCAGTCTCATGTAGGAACTAGCTAGCAGCTAGCAGGTGTAGTTCGGTCAAAAGAAAATAGTTCCTCTATGAAACTGCTCATAACAAGGTCTGTGCATTATCTTGAGTAACGGGGTCATAATTTCTGGAAAGAGACATTGCTGTTGAGTTTATCAAATGTATTTATTTGGCACTTTGAGCACCACAAGCCGAGTGCCATCCAGTTCCATTGTATTCAAGAGAAGGCAGAAACTCTGCGGCCGATATCTCCAAACCTCAGGCAACTAACACAAAATGATATACAGTAGATGGATAAATAGCACTGCAAGTGAGAGGGGATATATGTATTTTGGATTTTAGGGTGAGCTGTTCCTTTAATATGTGAGTCACTGTTATTTGTTGTTATTTGCAGAGTTAGTATTTAGCTGCTAGCCGAGACCAGGGGCCTGTACTACGAATGTTCTATAAGAAGATCCAGGATCTGTCCCTTGATCTGGTTTGTCTAAAGTTAACCAGATCAGCTCGATTGTAGTTAACTTGTACTACGAACCTCGTTTGCCAGTCGTTAACTCAAACCAGGTTTTTCTAATCAAGTTGACTGCGCGTGCACATGAAAATGCCCGTGCACATGAGCTCGTGCCCGCAAAAGAGGCGTGGTTTTTAACAACTAGCCAATCACAATGCTATATGGACCGCTCAGCTCAGAACCGTAGCTTTTACAGCGCCAGACACGCCTATTTCCTCATTCATCAAAGCCATCTATTACTATGTCAGAATCAAAATCCGCATTGGATATTTTTAGTCTGTTCCCGAATGACTGTCTAAAGTTACCACTTTTATTCACATCAGTCATTTATTTGAAGAGCGGTTTCTGCCTCCACGTATCCTACAGCAGCTGAATTCACCCTCTCAATAAACTGCGAGTGGAAGCAATGTGTAGCCTAATGTCTCAGTCCAAAATCCATATGTATAGACGACCATTTAGGCTCAACGAATAATAATGATGTCATGATGTGTTTAGTCGCACTGATTGAATAATTCCTATAGGCTATCATAAAAAAAGAATGATAATAAAATTAAAAGAGGCTTCTGAACGACACGGTACGTGCGGGCATAGATTTCATTTATAAAAAATAGCCTATTTTGTGGTCACATATATTGTCAGCAGAGTCGCATATCTCCATATTTCATATAATGATGCTGGAAATATGAAGTTCAATCACATCATACAGGCCAAAAGCAACACAGTTGCAGCTGCAAAATGCAGGAGTAGCCTAGATATGAATCATCTTAATATGGGATCGCCTGTGTGCAGGTGATCCCATATTAAATTGCTTAGATGTAGTAGGCTATTCCAGCATGTAGGCTATGACCATTTCAATTCCAACCCAACGTCAGTCTCAGCTCCGTTGCGCACACGGCACCGTGCGCTTTGGAGACGTTTATGTAACCTTTTTATGCCGGTTTAGTGATATTTCTCCACTCACTATTCAGCTGCAATCGATCAGCGGGATCAAACAACGTATCTAGGCTACTTGAGAGCACAAAAATGAATATATAAAAACATATTCCAAAGTGGTAAGTAGGGCTTAATTAAAATAGCCAACAAGTGCAAGGCTTTAGTCTTTGATTAACATTAACATTGATTAACATTACTCATTCAACATTACAATTCGTGCTCCTTCCTAGATGGGAAACTCGTCCAGAAAGGGGTTGGCCATTTTTCCAAACTGCTGATTCGATTGGTTCGTGGGCGGTGTATTTAAGGACTAATCTTATCCTTGCAACTTAACCTGCTGCGGACCAGGTTAAGTGTGAAGCATAAGTTGCTATGGAAATATATGTCGGTAAGAAGTTAACTTGCTTTGTAGTACGGCCAAACCAGGTTTAAACCTGAAGTTACCTCGCTAAACCACTAATCGTGCTTTGTAGTACAGGCCCCAGGCAGACAGGATCGGGGATTTAACCCCCCCAGTAAACGCACATATGAATAGACGTCTATGTACCTGCTTTTGAATCCCCAATCCTGTACTGTATATTATTATTATTATTATCGATAATCGATAATTGATTGTTAATTTTCCAGAATTTCGATTATGGAAATTCATTAAAAATGCCCATCCCTAGTATGTGCATAGTGTGTGCATGTGTGCGTGTGTGTGTCTGTGTGTGCGCATGTGTGTGTGTGTACATAAGCCTTAAGGCAAGGGGCCTCATTTCTAGGTACAAAATTGATAATAAAATCATGCCATTTTAGTTTTTAGTCTATCATTCACTATTCAAAATATAAAATTAGTTCTTATCAGAGTAAGGGCAAGAGCTTTATCAGATATATATGGGTGTATGTAAATTGTATAGAGAAAGATTCCTTACTTACCCCCTGTGTCACTCTGCTGTTGCTCTCCTTTCTACCCTGTTCTGGCATGCGTGGGTGTATAGGCAGCGTGTGTGTGTTTTTGTGCACAGTGTGTGTGTGTGCATTTGGTGAGTGTGTGTGTGGTGCGTGTGCTGTGTGTGTGTGGCGCGGCATCCAGGTGACTCTGTAGTGGTGGACTGGCAGGTCTCCATCCCTCGGGGGGTCCCAGCGTAGCAGCACGGCCACTGAGACCCCCTCCACTGAGACCCCCTCCACTCCTCTTGACCTATGAGCAGAAAGCAAGGAGGACGTTTTGAATGGAAACACATTGACAGAACCAGAGGAGCTGACATAGTGGGAAAATTAGAAACGGTACCATTTCCTTATAAATCGCTGATAGCTGTAGTCATTTCTGAACTATTTCCACTTTCATTCTTGTCACAATTCTCTTTCTAACAATGCCCTCCTTGTGAAATGCAAAGGATAAAAAAAGATACATAACAACTGTATCATTAGATAAGTTTTTAAGAAAATGATCAAACTGGTTCTACTGGAAAATATCCCTAAACAAGGATAGGGAAACGTATTTACTTTTAACTTATTTTAACTTACCTTGATTTGGGTTTTATGAATAAATTGCATTTCATTACTTTCATTTTATGGTTTTAATATTGTCACAGTATTGCACAGTAGCCTATCTTAATCTTGATTGTAATGGATCTTGTATTACTGATATCTGACCTTATATTGCACATCTGTACATATCAATTAGACTTAAATACATATAGTATAGTATTTTGTATAATATATTGCAATATTGTAGTGACAAATTACTACTACTATTATTATTATTATTATTACTGATATCTGACTTTATATTGCACATCTGTATAGACTTAAATACATAATACATATTGTAGTGACAAATTGTAATAGATTGATCACTATCAGAATGAAAACAGATGGTTGGAGTTATTGAAATGCTGTATGTTATTGTTTCTTAAGGAAATCACCCTGCCTCTTCGTCTAAAAGACGGTAAACATCTTGAGAGCAATGTTGGACTGATGGCCCACCAGGGACCACGATGGAAATAAGTCCTGGACTTTATCGTGCTATCCCTGACAATGTCATTTATATGTTTTTTTTACCCTGTACTTGAAGTTTGTTAAATAAACTAAACTAAACTAAAATCATTGCTATGAAATACCTTCTTCTATTGCAATTGCAATACCTTGCTGTGAACTGTGACCCTTGTCGCGACTCCGCCCAGCTCAGAGTCTGATTGGCCACTCTGATACTTATAGGAGCATCTGGAGGTGAAGGGTCTGGAGAAGAGAAAAGTACAGAGAAACACAGTCAGAGACAGATGGTGGATACAGAGAAGAAGAAATTATCATGATGCTGTGTTTGAAGTTAAAAAAAAAAGCTCTAAGGTTGCCAAAAAGGAGTGTAGAATGTGTGCTCGAGCGAGGGGGAAATTATATCAGGTTTGTGTTGTTTATCATCGAATGTCCCAGAGGTAAGCCAGCATTAGAAACATATGAAGATGTAGGAAAGAGTGATCGGTGTTGAGACCTGACTCTTACAAAGCAGAGAGTACTGACCACTAGGCATGGGTCGATTTCCGGTTTTACCGGTTCGGTTCGGTGTACGAGTTTGATCACATGGCAACAAAAAAAAAAAGAAAAAAAGAAAAGAAAACCTTTTTTTTTTTTTTTTTTTTTTAATAAAAAAATAGTGCCAATCCATTCTGATTGCACTATTTTTTGTATTAGCCTCTTCTCAAGTTGCACTAGTAGGCAAAAGTCTTATTTTGTTTATTATGTTGATGTTTGAAGAAAAGTTAAGCTGAATAGTTATGAGAAATAAAAACTGTGTTACAGTTAAATGGTTCTGCTTATTTTTATTCAGTGTTAGTGCTGGTTGGCATACCAGCTTAGAGGTGCATTATCGCCACCAACTGCAGTCGCATTGCAGTCCTTTATGGGCTACACAAAAAAAAAAAAAAAACATTGTAAAATTCGATATACCGGTTTGATAAGTTTTTTTGGGAATATCGAACCGGTTTCAAAATTTTCAAACCGACCCATACCTACTGACCACCTAAATGTCCAATGTGCTGCAGCAGAGCAAAAGAACAATAAATTATGTGGGGAAATGGGCTAATTTCCTCTCGGTCCAGTTCAAGTCTACACAGCCAATTAGATGTGCAGCATCAAAGGCGATACCGGAGAGGTCTGAGGGCTCGTTTCAGTAGCTTAGCACAACACAGAGCAGTGATACCGGAGAGGTCTGAGGGCTCGTTTCGGTAGCTTAGCACAACACAGAGCAGTGATACCGGAGAGGTCTGAGGGCTCGTTTCAGTAGCTTAGCACAACACAGAGCAGTGATACCGGAGAGGTCTGAGGGCTCGTTTCAGTAGCTTAGCACAACACAGAGCAGTGATACCGGAGAGGTCTGAGGGCTCGTTTCAGTAGCTTAGCACAACACAGAGCAGTGATACCGGAGAGGTCTGAGGGCTCGTTTCGGTAGCTTAGCACAACACAGAGCAGTGATACCGGAGAGGTCTGAGGGCTCGTTTCGGTAGCTTAGCACAACACAGAG
>NC_139632.1:8341370-8343870 GCF_964638095.1 Poromitra crassiceps | reverse complement strand
ACCTTACACTATACGCACTACACACCTTACACTATACGCACTACACACCTTACACTATACGCACTACACACCTTACACTATACGCACTGTGATGCACACCTTACACTATACGCACTACACACCTTACACTATACGCACTACACACCTTACACTATGCGCACTACACACCTTACACTATAGGCACTACACACCTTACACTATATGCACTACACACCTTACACTCTCAAATATCACGTGGATGTTGTAAATCACCAAACTGCGCCCGCACTGTGTTTCTGTCAGGGGGGCTGAGAGAGCACAATGGACACTTTTGGCCTCCGAGGCGACACGATGAGTTATGTGAGAGAGAGAGTGTGTGTGTGTGTGTGTGTGTGTGTGTGTGTGTGTGTGTGTGTGTGTGTGTGTGAGTGTGTGTGTGTGTGTGTGTGTGTGTGTGTGTGTGTGTGTGTGTGTGTGTGTGTGTGTGTGTGTGTGACAGCACAGGTTAGAGGTTAGAGATGTTACTGTTTAACACACCAACACACTAACACTAGAGCTGAGATTAATGAGTGTGTGTGTGTGTGTGTGTGTGTGTGTGTGTGTGTGTGTGTGTGTGTGTGTGTGTGTGTGTTACAGGCTCTCCTCCAATATCTGTATAATCATTAATCTTACACACACACACACACACACACACACACACACACACACACACACACACACTACATCCCTACCCCTCCACCCCACCTCTGGTCTCTCCTGCTGCTTCATGGCCTCACCTGCCACCAAAGAGGGATGACAGCCACGCTCAGAGAGAGGGAGTGAAGGAAATGGGAGAGAGGGGAGACGAGGGGAGGGGAGACGAGGGGAGGGGAGAGGAGAGGGGAGAGGGGAGAGGGGAGATGTGGTTTCATAATGGATGGAGGTAGGAAAGGAGTGAGTGTCAGTTGAAAAGGAGAGAGGAGATGAAAGACAAACAGTAAAACAGGTCCAGAGAAAGTTGAGAGAGAGAGAGAGAGAGAGAGAGAGAGCGACAGACAGACAGACAGAAAAAAGAGACCAGATGTGCTCGCTAGTTCAGTCGGTGTAATGTTGGAAACAATTGATGTTAAATGATGTCCTCCGTTTGAATTTGAAAGCTGTCACATATATCATTTTTAAACATCAATATATCACATTGTAAAATCATATGTTAATCTGTTTGACCATACATACGCTGCTGTGAGAAATGGAACGTTTGACGTCTGTTTGTGCTGGAAGAACAGCGCTCTCTTCCTGCTTTGTGCCATAAAGCAATTGAGAAGATCCCCCCTCAAATCTGACCCAGCTGACGCACAATGTAAAATGCAATGAATGTAGAGGCTGCCACTCATCTCAGCAATGCTAGTTGCTTGTTAGTTTATGGTAATATTACGGTACGTGAATGTCTCAAAATGAATGTGGTAATGATTCTCTGATGTTAAAATTCTACACGGAGGATTATGTTTGTGTGTTTTTCTTTCTTTTCTTTTCCTGTGTCGGAGCCTATTTGTCTGTTTTTTGTTTGTGTTAATAATAATAATGAATAATAAAAGATTTAAAATAAAATATTGAAAAAAGATTTCTACACGGAGCACCTTTAAATGAATGACCTGCCATATTTAATATAACACTGGCCTATTTCTAATGGAGGAGATTGATCAGCGTCGGCCAGGTGAAATACATCTCATTAAAAAAGCTATATCTACAGTTCAAAAATTAATACGACTCGATTTTTCTCAACTATATCAAACCTCAAATCTATTCTATTGACTATGTCATTGTTGATGCATGCGACTGCATTAATCAAGCAAATTAGACTGTACTGATCATTTCAGAAGGCATGTGCACACATGTTTTACATTTTAAATATGCACACACATGCACAGGTGTGCACGTGCACACATAAACACACACACACACACACACACACACACACACACACACACACACACACACACACACACAGATACACACACACAGATACACACTTTGGGCTTTGTAGTACGAAAAGTAACGGAACAAATTCCAAAGATCCCTTTGAAAAGCAGGTTGGCGTTTTAGCAGACCTTTGGAAAAACATGTAAAACAACTACAGCTAACTTAAGTCGGCAGGTTGCGGGTGGGAGAGGAAGGAGAGGGGGAAGAAAGTGGAAGGAGAGAAGGGGTGAAGAAGAGGAGTATAAAGAAAAGAGAAATGGTTAGAGATAGTGGATAAGTTCTCCACCTCTAGAACCATACTTGTGGCCTAAATGACCTCAGATAGTGGATAAGTTCTCCACCTCTAGAACCATACTTGTGGCCTAAATGACCTCAGATAGTAGATAAGTTCTCCACATCTAGAACCATACTTGTGGCCTAAATGACCTCAAATATTAGATAAGTTCTCCACATCTAGAACCATACTTGTGGCCTAAATGACCTCAGATATTAGATAAGTTATCCACATCTAGAACCATACTTGTGGCCTAAATGACCTCAGATATTAGATAAGTTCTCCACATCT
>NC_139632.1:8323870-8326370 GCF_964638095.1 Poromitra crassiceps | reverse complement strand
GAAACGGATCCCAGACAGCCGAAAACTTTCCTGAGTGATTTTGTCCTCAGGAACCTAAGTCTCTCCATCCGTATAACAGGAGTCATGTCCGTCAACCACAATTGAAAGGAAGGTGAAGAGGGGGACTTCCATTCCTTCAGAACGAGTTTTTTTTGTGTTAAGAGACTGTTGCACAGCTGTAGGGAAGTTCAGAAGTTATTTTGTAGGCCTTAGAGAGCATGTCAGTGTCCCTTTAAGATGAAAAGTGAGTGCTGCCACTGAGGTCATTGTGGCGCTGGCACCGTTGGGTTACCAGTGGCAGGTAATCTCCGCTAGCTCTTAAAGGGGGATCATGCTGCAGGGGCTCGGGGGCTCAGCCGGGCCCCCCTGTGGAGAGAGATGAGAGAGCGAGGAGAAGAAAGCAGGAGAGGATTAACGTAAAGGCTCAGTCCCTGGTGAACACACAGTAACGAGTCTATGGGGAGAGACGGCTGGAAGTAAGGAGAGGGGAGGAGAAACAGGCTAACAAATGTTATGCTACCAGAGAGAGGGAGAGAGAGAGAGAGAGAGAGAGAGAGAGAGAGAGAGAAAACAGTTTCTTCTCTCCACCCTTCTCCCACTTTCTGTTTTCCCCCTATAACGGTGCATTAGCACTCCAATCTGTATATTGTCCAAAGCATTCCAGACAGTTATTTTGTAATAAAAATGTAGTAATTCACCTCGGCTACTTCTACTTCTGTTAATGATTTCCTACATTTCCCAGAATCCCCAGAGAATGTGCCTAGACCTGTTGTATTCAGCTGGGTTTTACGTGGTGGAGAGAGCAATCGCAATAACGTCAGCAATAGTGCACATAAATAAGACAGCATAAGAGTTTCCAGTGGAGAAACTGTGAGAGTCCCTCTTACTCGAAACACAAAAGATCTTGTGGCTGAATTACATTTTGATCTATTGAGGCTTCTATCGGTGGAGAACTTGATACGTCGTCCTCTCATGATAGATCTCTCTCCCTGGATGATTTTATGATGATTTTTTTTTTTTTTTTACGTTCATGCAAAATGGTGGCTGGGTGATCTGAGGGACTAACCAAAACAGACATTTCTCTACTTTTGATCTTTTATATAGCGGAAAAATGTTCTGCAGTAAAAACTCCATTGTAGCTGGTGATGCACAGGAAAGATCTCCACAGTCCACAACATGATGTCACATTGTCTAAATTTGGCCAGCTATCCATAGGAACAAGAGAAATACACCAGCAAACAACAAAATAGACCCAGGAATGCCAGGCACACTGCCAGCAAGCTGTTTAAAGTGTTTTTGTTTTAGGGTGGATATTCCCTTTAAAAGTGGGACTACTATGATGAGTGTATCTGAAAGCAGCGCTCCTCCTGACATATGCGTGCCTGACGTATGTGTGTGTTGGATTTATACATAGCATTAGCCTCGCTTCCTTCATCTATAACCTCATCTCTCTGAGAAAACCACTGGCTTTCTCCATCACTGGAGCAGCAAGGTCAGGCAGAGATGAAACGGCTGTTGCTTTCTTCGTGTAACAGTCAATGTGTAAATCCAGGCCTCTCATATGGATTCACATTGATTTTCTGTACCTGCTTAATCCTTATCACAGGGGGGCTGGAGGCTATCCCAGCATGCTTTAAGGTGTATAGTAAGGCAGGAGAAAACAACAACGAACAGCAAGTCACCCATCCATCACAGTGCATCACTCACACCTCACATTCATATACCTATACCTATATGCAAGTCTCTCCCAAGACTTGCATCTCTTTTGGTCTAAAGCTGTGTTCACACCGAGATATTTATTTTCCTCTCTGTCGCTCGATTCAACCCTTTGGAATCGCTCTGTCACTCTGTTTAAATCGCTCGTCAACAGGCACAAGAGTTGACGGACATCTGGGGGCTATAACGTTAGGCAATGTCATGATATTTGTCCACTACGAGCCACCGTAGTAGCCAACGCAAGCTCTATACCGGTAGTACAGACTTCACTTCATGTCAGCTGTCACTCAGCCTGTCAATCAGCTGTCAATGCGGTTTGTTGCCACACAATAAACCAGCGGTTTGTTCCAAGCCAGTGTGATCCTTGACTCACTCTCAACACGGCAGCCAATCAGCGTTGAACAGCGAGCGACTGATGCCAGCGTAATTTCGCTCGAGTTGGGATATTTCATCTCGGGTGACGAGCGAATTTTCTCCCTATCGCTCTGTCTATCGCCCAGCGATCTTTCTCCCGGGCGAATATACGCTCAATCGCTCGTTTGCATTGACTTTGTATGTAAACTCGATGCCCGCGAAAAACTTGAATAGGTCGGTGTGAACGCAGCTTAACTCTGTCATCTCAGTTCATGTCTTTTGGTCTAACTCTGTCATCCACAATTGTACTTGGCCAATTCCCCCTTGTGTCCCGGTTGTTGCTCCACCCCCTCTGCTGATCTGGGGAGAGTTGTGCACTAGCACTAGCACATGTTTCCTCCGATACATGTGCCCGCAGACACGGCCAATT
>NC_139632.1:8306370-8308870 GCF_964638095.1 Poromitra crassiceps | reverse complement strand
AAGCATCATCTGAGTAGGCTATGGATGGTTTTCTGGAATTAGGCTAACTGACGTTTTGTTGATTTGGGTGCTTGTTTGCTGTATGATGACCACCGACTGGAGGTGACAGTTCACCAGAGAGTGTGACAGTAGCTTACCTGTAGCCTAGGTGACAGAGTGTGACAATAGCCTACCGGTAGGTGACAGAACAGTAGCCTACCTGTAGGTGACAGAACAGTAGCCTACCTGTAGGTGACAGAACAGTAGCCTACCTGTAGATGACACACTGACAGAACAGTAGCCTACCTGTAGGTGACACACTGACAGAACAGTAGCCTACCTGTAGGTGACACACTGACAGAACAGTAGCCTACCTGTAGGTGACACACTGACAGAACAGTAGCCTACCTGTAGATGACACACTGACAGAACAGTAGCCTACTACCTGTAGGTGACAGAACAGTAGCCTACCTGTAGATGACACACTGACAGAACAGTAGCCTACCTGTAGGTGACAGAACAGTAGCCTACCTGTAGATGACACACTGACAGAACAGTAGCCTACCTGTAGGTGACACACTGACAGAACAGTAGCCTACCTGTAGGTGACACACTGACAGAACAGTAGCCTACCTGTAGGTGACACACTGACAGAACAGTAGCCTACCTGTAGATGACACACTGACAGAACAGTAGCCTACTACCTGTAGGTGACAGAACAGTAGCCTACCTGTAGATGACACACTGACAGAACAGTAGCCTACCTGTAGGTGACAGAACAGTAGCCTACCTGTAGGTGACACACTGACAGAACAGTAGCCTACTACCTGTAGTTGACAGAACAGTAGCCTACCTGTAGGTGACAGAACAGTAGCCTACCTGTAGATGACACACTGACAGAACAGTAGCCTACCTGTAGGTGACAGAACAGTAGCCTACTACCTGTAGGTGACAGAACAGTAGCCTACCTGTAGGTGACAGAACAGTAGCCTACCTGTAGGTGACAGAACAGTAGCCTACTACCTGTAGGTGACAGAACAGTAGCCTACTACCTGTAGGTGTGTGAAGAGAGTGACAGCATCCTACCTGTCTGAAAGCAGACGTTAAAAGTAAGACAGTAGCCTACCTGCAGGTGTCTGAACGCAGCGGTGAGTTGCGTCATGTGCAGGGTGAGGCACCGGGACGTGCACCGGGCGCTGTGGAACCTCTCCTGGACATCCTCCTGCTCCGGTGAGCTCCTGCGAGCGCGCGCTACCGCCAACACCGAGCAGCACAGGAGCAGCACGAGCCGAGCGGACATGATGACACCGGGAGGAGAGGAGATGATGAGAGGAGATGCGGTGAGACGAACGGTGCTGCCTGTGTTCCGTGTGTGTCTGAATGAAACGACAGCTCAGTGCGCTGTTCTGTTCTCGTCAGTCAACCTCCTGCTCTCGAGACCCCGAAGTTCAGACTGTAGTCGTGTGAGCGCTGCTGCTGTTGCTGCGCGCTAGAGCGAGCGTGGAGCGGTCCTCCTCGCGGACACTCCCACCGCCGGTGCACGTGCGACAAGTAGCTAGGTTACTATGGACCACAGCAGCAACCCTGTTGAGGTGGTAAAAGCACTAAAGCAGCTGTACGCTAATAGCCTACCATTAATTATATGCTTCCGTTCTGTTTAGGTGTTCCAGTGCCACCATGTGCCCTCATTAATACACGGCTCTGATGCGATCATCATCTTCATCATCACTCCCCCGCACCACGTGCGACTACTCGCCTTCATCATCACCACCACCACCACCATCATCTTCTTCATCTTCACCAGCAGGTCCAAATAAATCATGAAGCAACTTGGCTACCAAAGATTTGTTATGAAAGTAATTAAGGGATATTTTCCAATTGGGTCATATTATTCTGCTGTAGGCTATTTATTTAATTCTGCTGATGATGGTGATCAATAGGCTGCTAAAATGTAATCAAACACAGAGACACACAGTGCAGGAATAAGGAAGGCATTTATGAGCCGTTTTGTTTAAATAGCAGGCTATTATTCTAGGCTTATTAAAAACAATTTACTTTTTGCTACTATGAAAATAACCTAAACCCACTTCCTTCCTTTTAGTCTGGGAATTCTCCTCCAGGAGTAAGCTATTTATTTAGAGCAGACTAATAAAGGCATTTTATTAATGGAAAAGAGACTGCAACAATGTGTTGATAGGTGTTTGTCACACAGCCAGCCAGTCAGGAAGTCACCAGGTCTCCACACAGCAGCAGAGCCCAGCCAGGCCCAGGCCCAGGCTTATAGCAGCGGGGCCAGCTCCAGATGTTTGGGACACACACGGTTGAAACTTGAAAGTCCTATCTGTTTGTTATGAAAGTGTAACCCAGCAGACAGATGTGTTGGCAACAGGATGTAAGACAAACTACCTGTTTTGATTGAGGGGAAATAGAGTCATATAAATATTGACTGTAGTAAGTAGCCTACTGGCAGGGCCCTACTGGGCCCTGTAGTGGAAGTGGAACCAGACTTATATCTGTTCTG
>NC_139632.1:8298870-8301370 GCF_964638095.1 Poromitra crassiceps | reverse complement strand
TAATTCAGATTTATTTTTTAAAGAGAAAGAAACCTGTCTGAATAAAAATAAACATAATTAAGATAATGAATTGGCATAGCGCAGTGGCATACTATTACCACCGAGCCACATGTTACAGCAACATATTGGATCCGTCCTTTAAAGCACAGTCCACCCTACTTTATAGCCTCTTCAACAAGTGTGTGTTTGTTTGTGTGTGTGTGTGTGTGTGTGTGTTATATTTGTGTGTTTTTGTTGCTGATTGTATCCCTGTTTGTTCTAATGACCAGTTAGCGCTATACAATGAAATAAAGCTAATGTGGTCAAACCCACATTTTCAACCCTCGAGAGTCAACCTTGATTCATTGTCAGTAGAGAAGCTGGCAGCAGTGATCAGATAAGACTCAGTTCTTTGGAATCCACCAGAACTTGTTCCTTATAAGGTCATGTAAATACATAATTATGTTTATGGGCCGTGGATAATACTTTAAACGGGTGTGAGACAGGGACTTGGCATGTCAACACATGACCTGGCTGTCTTCAGGGTTGTTGTTTGTGAGAAGGGGGCGGATGGGAGGGCACAGTGCCTACTGTGACCGGTTTATACAGATTCACCTGCTGCTCTGCCTTCAGAGTCACTCGGGGAGCACAGATCACTGATACACAACTGCAATACAAGAGAGGATCCTGGCACAGACTGGCAATTTGACCTGTAAACGCATGTGTATTTCCCTCAAAACCGTGGCTTAAAGGGGGGCTAAACTTCAGGAAACTTGGTGCTGCTGCTGAGAAGAAAAATGGCTTTCAGGTTGTGTCTTCTGGATAAAGATTTCTCCTGTCCCGTGTGTTACGACGTCTTCGAAGATCCAGTCCTGCTGTCGTGTGGCCACAGCTTCTGTAAACTTTGCCTGCAGAAGTGGTGGACAGAAAAGCAAGGCGAGTGTCCGCTTTGCAGGAGCAGATCCTCAAACGGCGAGCCGCCTGGGAACCTGGCGTTGAGGAACCTTTGCGAGGCCTTCCTACACGAGCGAAGTCTGAGGGCGTCGGCGGGTTCTGAGGTGCTCTGCGGGCTGCACGGTGAGAAGTTCAAACTCTTCTGCGTGGACAACCAACAGCCGGTGTGTGTCGTGTGTCTAGATTCCAAAAAGCACAGCGGCCACAGGTTCAAAGCCATCGATGAAGCCGCGCTGGATCGCAAGGAGGAACTCGAGAGCGCCCTGAAGTCCTTACGGGAGAAACTGCAGGTTCTTCGTGAAGCGAAGCGCAGCTGCGACGAGTCGGCGGTGTACATCAAGGTCCAGGCCAGGCAGACGGTCAGGCGGATCAAGGAGGAGTTTAAAAAGCTTCGCCGGTTTCTTCGCGAGGAAGAGGAGGCTCGGATCGCTGCGCTGAGGGAGGAAGAGGAGCAGAAGAGTCAGATGATGAGTGAGACGGTCGAGGAGCTGAGCGGAGAGATGTCAGCCCTTTCAGATGCAATCTCAGCCATCGAGGAGGAGCTGAGTGCCAAAAACATGTCCTTCCTGCAGAACTGCAAGGCCACAGTAAAGCAAGCCCAGTGCTCCCTGCCTGATCCACAGCCAGCCTCAGGTGCGTTGCTAAACGTGGCCAAACACTTGGGCAACCTGACCTTCAGAGTTTGGGAGAAGATGCGGACGATTGTCTCCCACCACCCTGTGCTTCTGGACCCCAATACTGCCCACCCAGATCTCCTGCTGTCTGAGGATCTGACCAGCGTGAGATGGAGAGCAGAGAGACAGCAGCTTCCTGACAACCTGGAGAGATTCGATACCTGGATCCAGGTGTTTGGCTCCGAGGGCTTCGACTCAGGGTGTCACAGCTACGACGTGGAGGTTGGAGACAACACACACTGGATACTGGGTATGGCAACACAGTCCGTCCAGAGGAAGGGAGACGTCGAGGGGGCATACTGGAGAATAGGGTTTTATTATGGGAAATACAATGCGTACTCCTCTACGGGGCTAAATGTTGATCTTCCAGTGAAGGAGAACCTCCAGAAGATCAGAATGAACGTGGACTGGGACAGAGGAAAGCTGTCCTACTTTGATCCTGACACTGGCACACACCTGTATACCTTCATACACACGTTCACTGAGAGACTTCTTGTCTACGTTGGCACGGTGTGTCCTCTCATCCCTCTGAGGATTCTACCTGCCAATGTGTCAAGTCTGTGACACATCAGTGAAGCTGGTAATGACTTACCTGTTCTTTGAGACTTCTATAAGGTCATTCATTGCTGTTGTGGCATGAAAAGTAATTTGATCATTCATGAAAATATTTGTATACATCTGCCGACGGAGCAGGAATACATACATTAAAAGATCATCAAGCTTTTGGTTTTGTCCTTCACTATCTGGATTCTGGTACTCTAAGGCCTATAAGATAACCCTTCAACTTGCCATCTTCGGCTGCTCAGAATCCTCTCTGCTCCTGCCTACGGCTGTACAACAGTCTCTGACGCAGGGGACGACTATCGCCAAGAGACTCATTCTGAAGGAGTGGA
>NC_139632.1:8248870-8296370 GCF_964638095.1 Poromitra crassiceps | reverse complement strand
CAAGTGTTCACTTTCTTCAATGGAACTACTATAGGCCAAAATTTAGGCCAGTGCGAAAAACATGTCCGCATGTCATCCGCTCTTAATCTGTTCTGAATCTTCATCGACACCTAATATATTAGGCATATGGTCAGAGCATCAGTAGACTAGAGCATCAGTGATACCCCAGATCTCCAATACCACCCCCCCCCCTCCCCCGCGCGCGCGCGCGCGCGACCGTCCCATAGCACGGTCATCCTTAGTCCAAGTCTAGACATTTATAAGCTGCTCTTGGAGAGCGAGAGAAAGAGATAAGCGAGAGAAAGAGATAGAGAGAGAGAAAGAGAGATAGAGAGAGAAAGAGAGATAGAGAGAGGGAGGGAGAGAGAGAGATAGATAGAGAGAGAGAGAGAGAGAGAGAGAGAGAGAGGGAGGGAGAGAGAGAGATAGAGAGAGAGAGAGAGAGAGAGAGAGACTGTAGGCTCTCTGTGAAATGGATTTACCTGGAGAGATGAGAGAAGAAGAGTGCAGCCTGAGTTGGTGGTTCTGGAGTACCAACATGATTGCTCTCTTCTGGGTCTGTGATCAGCCTGATTGGGCTCTTGAGGGATGATTGCTGTGCGTCATTATCATCTGTGAGAAATGTTGGTGGAAAATATCTCTGTTCAAGTGTCAATATCAATGTGGCCAGCAGGCAGTGGCGGACTGCATAATCGGGCACGTCGGGCAAATGCCCGGTGGCCTGGCCTGGCCTGGCCTGCAAATTTTTTTTTTTTTTTTTTTTTTTTTTTTTTGCAGGCCAGGCCTACTGGTTTACTAGTGGTTTTATTACTTTATTCAGGGTTAAAGTGGGTGCATCTCATTGTAAAATTGGACTTGGCCCAAATTGGGCTTCAAACGGCCCAAATCGGGCTTCAAACGGCCCAAATCTGGCTTTAAACGACCCAAATTGGGCTTCAAATGGCCCAAATCTGGCTTCAAACAGCCCAAATTGGGCTTCAAACGGCCCAAATTGAGCTTCAGACGGCCCAAATTTTTCGTCGGCCCGTATCGGCCTGGCCTGCTTGGTATCTAATGCCCGGCCTGAATTAGGATCCCAGTCCGCCCCTGCCAGCAGGTGTGTGACAGTGACACACACGAGTCATGTTTGTGTGCCAATACGTCCAAATACTGTGAAAAGCATCCATGGGTTGTTTTCATATGAAGCTTTGAAGAGCTTCTCCTCCTCCTTACTGTCTGTATGCTCTTCTGTGTTTCTGTCCCCTTCATGCACATCCTCTGCATTATGAGGCTGGTTGCCGCTGATCCCATTTGTCCTGCCTGGAGATGCCTTGCTGGGGTGGATATTGGTCTTTGATGTCTTCTCAGATAGGAGGCAGCGCTGTGTTATAGACATGACAGATGATTGCAGTGTCAGGATGGGTGAAGAAATGATCAGTAATACTTCAATCATATGATTGAGTTCTTCAAGAGGTTTCATCTTCAGGCATCATTCATTCACCCAAGCAATGCTCTATTAACACATTCACTGCCAACAGTTTATCCAATACAGTAGGTAGCTTCTGCCAATGGGTTTTTTTGAGGATTCTGGCTCATCTTTCAAGAGCCGAGGATTATTTTCTGCTAGGACTTTGTGAACACAAAATATCTCAAAAGAACTAATAGAATGTGTGCTTTCTCTGTCTAAAAGAGTTAGTTTTTATCATGTTCTGTTATGTAGGCATTAGCAGTTGAATACAGCATGGTTTCAGCGTCTGAGAAGGAAAGCTGAGATAAATGCATTTTTGTGAAATTCGATAGAACAGGCAGAACAGTCACTTTAACCATTTATTTTTGGCATCAGTGAGACATCAGACATCTAAACAATAGTTCTGAACAGTAATTTCCTCCAATATAACAGCACCCCCACAGCACCCCGCAAACTCCTCCCTCCGTGGGTGTGTCTCTGGTGGCTCTGCAGCGTGTGTCACAGGCGAGTCTCTGCTGCCTGTCTGTGCTGCCTGGCGGCCGCTCGTCGGGCGAGTCTGGATCGGGCTCGCTCGTTTCTGGGGTTTCGGTTGTGAGCTGGGATGAAGCTGCGTGCGATTCTGGGCTTTCTGCTGCGTGTTTCAAAGTGTGTTGCACCCAGAGTCTATTTTTGGAATCCCCCACCGTTGTGCACCAGCTCCCAGCGCGAAAGCGTTTTCGCCAAACCATTCTCATGAGAATGGTTTCCTCACGCTTTTTCCTGCTGTTTTTACTCGACTTTCTCTAATCTGGAGAGCACTGTCGCCACTTAATGGGTCGGTAAAATAGGTTATACACATTCAATAGCTCCCATATTTTTATAGGAGATGTAAAAGGGTTTGATCCACGTCCCACCGTCAATTTTTTTTTTTTTTTTTTGACGAGTTAACTCGTCGACGGCAGTGAACGTGTTAAAGAGAGATTCCTCTGAAACTCTCAGTTCTAGTTTTATTTGACAAAAGTAGACATTGTCCTAAACAAGCGCGTTTTGCAATATCTGCGACTACGATGCCACGGTTGCGTTACCCAGTCTACCTCATCAGGTAACTATGTGAACATGGTAATGATTAAGACGAGAGTAGTAAACATTTCCCCGCTGTTTGGGTGTGTTAATCGTCATAAATACAGTCTGATATAAATTGTCAGGTGACGGTTCAGAAATTTTACTTTCAGAGCAGGGGGTGATTTTTATTTAATGATTTGGGGGGAAGTACAGCAGACAGATAATGTCTTGCTTTATTTTTATTATGCTTTCCCTAGCTGAATGTTATTGGCACAGTGTGGTAGAAGGATATTTTAGGATATTTAAATTAATAATAAAAACGCACCCATTAAGATTTTGCTACTTTTTTTTGTTAAAGCTAGCTGAGCCTGCAGCTACAATGAACCAGCCCAGTCCCACTCCCACCCCCACCTCCCTCTACTGCTGGTCCAAGCAGAAACCCCTTCACCATGGCAGCTAGTGGGAGAATGACTGAGGAAAGGATAAATGAGTGCCACCTAACTGTGACCAGGTTCATTTGTCTATTGCCCCCCCCTTCTCCACTTAAAAATAACAAAAAGAACCGACAACGAGTCCCATTTGTTTTGGGATTTTTTTCTCGTAAAAATAACAAAAAGTACCGATAAGAGTAGGTACCGTTAAAGTACCGGATCGATAAGCAGTATCGATAAGGTTTAGGTTTTTTTTAGGTTTTATTTATTCGCACAGTAGAAACAAAACAAAGGCATTATTATGACAGTTCAAATGACAAGTCAGATGAGATATTTACAGAGCTAAAATACAGACAGGAGTACTGTGCAGGAGGAGGCAAAGAAAACCCAGAGGGCTTATAAGGCGCACTCCACCTCATTTAACAGTTCAAATGTTTATACATACACAGTAACAAATTAAAAAGAAGAAAGAGAAATAGAGCAAGATACAGAAGAAGAAAGATTTTTATGTATTTTCAGAAGTAATTAAGAGTTCCTTAAGGGCTTTTTTATAAATTCTTAGAGAAGGTTTTTCAGCTAGAAAGAAAAATTCATTCCATAGTTTTACTCCTCTAAATTTAATGGAGAATTGGCCTCTAGAGGAAAGAAATTTAGGGAGATGAAGATGTGCAGATTGGCGGGTTGAGTATGAGTGGGATAATGAGTTAAGTTTAAAGTAGGACTTGAAATGATCAGGGATCTTTCCTTCACTTGATTGGATCTTATAGATAAAAGTGCATATTTGGAAAATATTAATTTGATAAATGTTTAAAATCTGCAGCTTCTGAAATAGAGGGCTGGATGCAGCACAAGGTTCGGATCGAGAAGCGATCCTAACGAATCGTTTTTGAAGGATGAGTGATTTGTGAAGACTAGTGGGAAATGTACTAGCCCAGACTAGATTGCAGTAGGAGAGATATGGGTAGATGAGGCTATAATACAGAGTGAGAAGAGTGCTAGTGGTGATAAGGTGGCTAATTTTTCTAATAATCCCAATAGATTTATTGATTTTTTTATTTACCCAGTCAATTTGTTCATTCCAGGACAAGTTTTCGTCAACATAGACTCCAAGGAACCGTGTTGATGATACTTTAGGCATATCAACTAGGGCTGTCAAAAATAATCGATTATAAGATGCATCGCGATGCGGACATGGACGATGCTGCATCGATGCAGTCACATGACATAATCGATTATATATTATTATTATTATGTAACGTTGAGCCGCGAGCTTATTTGGGTCCGTGGTTGCGAGTCGGCTGAACAATAAAGTTGTAATGTTCAAAATAGCTTCCAGGATCAACGTCGCAATGAATTCTGGGTAAACGGCCAGAAAGCCAGTCAAACAAACATGGCAGAGCGAGGCGAGGGTGACTGAGTTATCAAAAACGCACCCGGTGTTTTGAAATCAGACATCTGGGCACATTTCGGATTTTATGAATTTCCTGGGAAGCGCGACCTGGACAAGACGCACGCTGTGTGTAAAATCTGCACTGCGAAAATCAAATACTTAGGAAATACCACTAACTTGAGGAACCACGTTAGCCGTTTTCACCCGGAGGAGCTAACGCCTGCTAAAAATACAGAGGCAAAGAAAACACAAACAGTGGACCCAGCCCAGCCACGAATTGATGATGCAATGACATCGCTGCCATCCACCTCTCCGAGAGCGAGGAAAATCACCCGATCTTGTGCAGCTTTCATAGCAAAGGATTTACGGCCTTATTGTGTCGTGGAGAACGTTGGATTTCGCCACCTGTTGAAGACCCTCGAGCCACGGTATAAGCTCCCATCACGGGGCCACTTTGCTGAAACGGCTATACCTGCACTCTACCGTGAAACCAAAGCCCAGGTAATGGCGTCAATGAGTAAAGCTACTCGAGTAGCCATAACATGTGATTCCTGGACATCTGTGGCCACACAGTCGTATCTAACAGTAACTGCACATTACGTTAACGGTGACTGGCAGATTGTGTCGCACGTGCTGCAAACGAGAGCCGTTAATGAGTCGCACACCGGTGCTCATCTGGCGGAGCTACTGTCTGGTGCCATGGAGGAATGGCAGCTATCAGAGAAAGATGTAGTGCTGGTGACAGACAACGCCTCTAATATGATAGTTGCAGCTCAAGTGGGACAATTCCCTCACATAAAATGCTACGCCCATACGCTGAATCTCGCATCACAGCGGGCGCTGAAAGTGACCACGCTCTGCAGGGTTCTGGCCAGAATCCGACGGATATCAAAATTCTTCCACCGCAGCACTACAGCAAGTCACCTCCTGCAAGTGCACCAGCGACGTCAGACACTGGCCAAGCATAAACTGATAACTGATGTTGCCACAAGGTGGAACAGCGCATATGACATGATGGAGAGGTTCTTGGAACAACAACCTGCGATATGTGCCACCTTGCTGTCTCCAGAGGTGAGAAGATCAGAGTCAGACATCTGCACTCTCAACGAAACAGATGTCACAAATGCAGAGGATGCTGTGCGTGCACTAAAGCCAATGAAGGATATGACAACATTGATGTCAGAAGAGAGCAATCCAACCGTGTGTCTCATTGCACCACTAAATGCACAACTCCTCCAGGACATGACAGACGCCATCGGAGACTCACCCATGATCCGTGAGATGAAGCTTGTCATCAGAACAGATCTGCTCAAGAGGTACAACAGTGAGGCAGAGAAGAAGATCCTTCATACAGCCTCTGCCCTGGATCCCCGTTTTAAGGGACTGCCTTTTCTCACAGAGGAGGAGAGATTGGAGGTCTACAGAGGAGTGACTGAGGAGGCTGTATCCTTCGAGGTAATTTAACAATGTTTCATGTAAAAATTAAAATGGTCATAAAAATATTATATATTAGCTACAATGAGTAAACATTTTATAAGACTGAGAAAAACAGTTATCCTATATGTGAGCTGTTGCATTGACTGAGAAAGTGCTAACTGCTGGTTTATTTAATGCTATTTTCTATTCTTTTGTTTAAACACAGAATGAAGCGCAAGGGGGGACAGAAGAACTGGAAGAAGAAGAAGAAGAAGACGAAGACGAAGAAGAGCTGCCCATGGAGGAGGCCGGCCCCTCTGCTCCCAAAAGAAAGGCCACATCGCTGCTCGTGAGTTTGCTGGGAGGTTCTTTCAATGGCAATGAAGGTACAGCACAACCTAAGACCCCTCAGATGAGGGCTGAGGAGGAAATTGAGAAATACTGTAAAGGCCCAGCTCTGCCTCTCGCGGAGGACCCTTTGGACTGGTGGCGTGTCCATGAGATCACATTCCCCCTCCTCTCCCGGCTGGCAAAGCGATACTTGTGTATCCCAGGCACAAGCGTGTCTGCAGAGCGAGTATTCTCCACCGCAGGAGATGTGGTCACTGCAAAAAGAAGCTGTCTCACATCAGAACATGTCGATCAACTAGTGTTCTTACAGAAGAACATAGAAATTCCCAAGTGCTGAGCAGTGAGTCATGTTTGTGATGTTAGCCAATAGCCACATTCAGGAAGAAGCTATGTAGAGGAGTCATAGAGCTGCTATTTGACCAAAAAGAAATTCAAACCTTATTTTTGCACTGAACTGCACGGCAGAAGGATTTTTGTTTTGGTTTTGAGGGTGCCATTTTCACACTGTGGTACTAGGCTAGGCCTATACTTTATTTTTGTTTACGATTTACTTTAACATTATGAACAAGTACACCTCACTATATAAACTACTTAGTAGTTTGATGCTAATAATAGCCACATTCAGGAAGAAGTTACTGTATGTAGAGTTGCTATTTGAAAACTGTATATATTTTTTTGAAAACCTTATTTTTGCACTGAACTGCACGGCAGAAGGATTTATGTTTGGTTTTGTGGGTACCATTTTCACACAATATGGGCAGAGATGGGCAGTATTTGAAATACTTGTATTTGAAATACGTATTTCAACTACTTTTTTGTATTTTGTAATTTGTATTTGGCTGGGCAGAGAAAAATGAGATGTAATTTGTATCAAGATACTTTCAGATCTTGTATTTTGTGTATTTCAAATACATAAAATACATTTTTCTTTTTATTCTCAAATTGACACATGTAAACATTGACACAGGTTTAAACTAAAGACGGAGAAATTAGTTGTACTAAAAACAACTAAGTGAACTAAACTGAAACCTGATATGAATAAACAGAGAAATTACTTGTACTAAAAGACAACTAACTGGACTGAACTGAAACCTGATTTGAATAGGAGAAATTAGTTGTACTAAAAACAACTAAGTGAACTAAACTGAACTGAAACCTGATATGAAAAGATGGATATATAAGGTGTATTGAAAAACAACTAACTGAACTGAAACCTGATGTGAAAAGATGGAGAAATTAGTTGTAAAAACAACTAAGTGAACTAAACTGAAACCTGATATGAATAGATGGAGAAATAAGTTGAAAAAACAACTAACTGAACTAAACTGAAACCTGATATGATTTAGAATAGATAGAGAAATAAGTTGTACTGAAAAACAACTAACTGAACTAAACTGAAAGCTGATATGATTCAAATAGATTGAGAAAGAATTTGTATTGAAAAACTAACTAACTGAACTAAACTGAAACCTGATGTGAATAGCTGAAGAAATAAGTTGTACTGGAAAAAAAACAACTAACTGAACTATACTAAAACCTGATATGAATAGATTGAGAAATAAGTTGTACTGAAAAAAAACCTAACTGAACTAAACTGAAACCTGATGTGAATAGGATAAATTAGTTGTACTGAAAAACAACTAACTGTCATAAACCTGATTTGAATAGATGGAGAAATTAGTTATACTGAAAAACTATAACTGAACACCAAAGTACCCTAATAAAAATCAAAAATGTCTTTCTGTTGCTACAAGGATGTCTGAGCTTCACTGTGCATAATGATGGCTGTGCAGATTTTGACACTAGAATGGTGTTACCACTGCTGATAGTGGAAAGTTGTATTCAGTGAGTGATTGTTCTTAAGTAATTATGTTCTAGATAGCCAGGTTGTTTTGGATTTTGTTTATGAAGCAGAAGGAGGGGAAGTCATTTTAAGGATGTAAGGATTTGAACAAGAGTCCAATTTCATGGAAGGCCTTTTTTGTTTGAGATGCAGTTTCTCATCGTTCCTCTCACCGATTCACAATTTCACAACCTTAGACAGGATGTGCATCAGGGCATTCAATTCCTGAAATGTAACCTTTTCTAGTTGTATAAATATGTTTGCACGTTAAATAAATACTGTGACGACAAGTTACTGACATGGTGGTGAATGTGAAGTTGTTTAAAGGGGACCTACTATGCCTTTTACCTATTTCAGTTATTTATATATTGTGTTATGATGTCAGATATCTATGGCTAAACATAGTCAAAGTTCCAAAACTTGAGGTTAACATGCAGAAATGCTGCCTTTAAGTCAAAAGCCCTCACAGAAGGTGATTAACAGCTGAGCTGAAGGAGAAATTAGTTCTACTGAAAAACAACTAAAACTAAAATAGAAGAACTGCAGTGTGTTAGGGAGTACACATACTGTGACAGAGGACTAAAGAGAGGATTTACTGTCTCTAAGGAAACCAGAAAATTTCACTTTTGAATACCGTAGCTGAAATCAGAGAATTAGGACATTTTCCTTAAAGAAATGTCTCTAAATGATTAATAGATCATCAAAATAGGCAATTAATTTAATATTTGGCAATTCATCTATGAATTGACTAATCGTTGCAGCTCTTAAGTTTAAGTAAGTAAGTATTTAAATAAGTTTTTATAAAATGTATTTTCATGTATTTTCAAAATACAAAATACGTATTTGTATCTCAAATACATTTTCAGACAGGTATTTTGTATTTGTATTGTGATACATTTTTTGAGCAAGTATTTGTAATTTGTATCAAAATACTTTATGATGTATTTTCGCCCATCTCTGAATATGGGTAGGCTTACTAGGCTAGGCCTATACTTTATTTTCTTGACAATTTAACATTTTGATATGAACAAGTACACTTCACTATAAAACTAATTAGTAGTGTGATGCTAGTTCAGTACAACTCCACTGTTAGTCTTGTTGTCTGCTCTGTTCAGTCAGACTCAGTCATGTTTGTCACATTCAGTGTGCTGAAGAGCTGCAATAAACCTTATTTTTGTAGATTATAGCACATTGCAGAAGCAGGATTTATATATTTTTTCTGAGGCTTGAATGAATATTTTCACAGAAATATAGGCTAGGCCTATACAATTTTTGTTATATATTTTTCTGACATTTACTTTTATGAAGAAGTATACCTGGCACTTTGCTGGTAGTTTATTATTTACAGTTTTAAATACTGCTGTTGTCTGCTGTGTTCAGACTTGAGACTTGTTTGCCACATTCAGGAAGTGCTGTCTGACAGTTGCTATGTGAAAACCTTTTTCTTTTGAATGTTACAGAACTGCAGAAGGATTTATGTTTTGATTTGAGGGTTGAATGATTTCACACAAATACAGGCAGGCTAGGCCTATGTATTTATTTTGGTTTACAATTAATAAGCAAGCACGTGCAATTTTTGATTCCAAAATAGTGCACTTTAGTGAATGATTTTGTGTTTGCCCTGGTACCTGTCGCTGTCACCTTTTTTCACAGGTATGGATGGATAAGACATTTCTGTTTAAAATGTATGATGATATTGAGCACTTTCTGAATAAAAAAAGGAGTTGACTTGATATATCTGACTGCTGTTATTAATTGATGAGAAAGTAGCCATGTGCAGTAATATAGAAAATTGAGGATGTGATACTTTGAGCTGCATCGTGATGCATCGTGATGCATCGTTTAATCGAATCGAATCGAATCGTTGACAGATGAATCGTAATCGAATCGAATCGTGAGGCCAGTGAAGATTCACAGCCCTAATATCAACAGAATTAATCGAAATTTTGGTTAAGTTTTCAGGGTATTTTTTTTTGCCACTGAAAATGATGAAGTTTGATTTTTTTATATTCAGAGATAGTTTATTTATGTTAAACCATGCTGCATATGCCATTAGGCCAGTATTTGCTTTTTTGATCAGAGAAGGGAAATTGGAGTGAGAGAGGAGAAGAGTTGTGTCGTCAGCAAACATTATAGGAGAAAGCAGGTTAGAGGCATTAAACATATCGTTTATATAAATCAGAAAAAGCAAAGGCCCAAGGATTGATCCTTGGGGTACCCCACACAGGAGCTCGGCTTTATCGGAACAGCAACCCTTTACAAATACAGTCTGTGTTCTATTGGAAATATAGTTTTTTAGCCATTTGAGGGTAGTATCATGGAAACCATATTTATTCAGCTTTTCTAACAAGATACTATGATTGACAGTGTCGAAGGCTTTTGAGAAGTCAATAAAAATACTACAACAGAATTCATTGTTTTCTAGTGCAGAGGTTACTTTGTTAGTCAGGTGAAGTAGGGCCATATAAGTAGAATGGTTTTTTCGGAAACCATACTGGTGCTTATAGAGAATTGTGTTTAAGTCTAAATGGCAGAGGATACGTTTGTATACTAGTTTTTCTAAAATTTTTGAAAAGCAAGGCAAGATAGAAATAGGTCTATAGTTATTGAAACACTGTGGATCATCAGATTTGAATAAAGGAATCACTTTGGCAATTTTCAGATCATCTGGCACAATACCTGTTTTGAGTGACAGAGAGAAGATATGGACTAGGGGCTGCAGTATATACTCTTTCACCTGTTTAACAAGGAACGCAGGGATCTTATCATGACCAGACGATGACATTTTTAGATCATCAATTAAGTTGCTTATTTCTTGGGTGTCAGTGGGATCAAAGGAGGAGACATTTGGAAAATCTCTTGTGATGAAGTTGACTGGGTTACCTCGACAGGTGGGAATTTTGTTTGCTAATTTGTTTCCTATATTGACAAAAAAGTAATTGAATTTTTGAGCTATGTCAAATGGGTTGTCAAAGGAATTTTTTCCTTCCAGGAGGACTGGAGGCAGTTCTGATGAAGTCTTCCCTCTCTGTAGTAACTGATTAATTACTTTCCAGGTGTTTTTACTATCATTTGAGCATTTTTGAAATTCCTCATTAAAATATTTCTTTTTGGCCGATCTGATGGAATGATTATATTTGTTTCGAAGGAGTCTATATTTATCGTGCGAGGAAGGAGTGGGATTTGAAATATATTTATTGTACATTTTATTATTTTTCTTCAGCAATTTCAGTAGGTCAGGTGTAAACCAAGGCTTTTTAATGTCCCGACTGTGCCTTTTAGTGGAACTACTACTGGGGAAGCATTCTATATACGCGGATTTGATGATTTTCATGAAGTGCTGATATGCAGTGTTAGCATTGCTCTCACTATATAATTCATTCCATGAGTTATTGGCCAACATATTCCTGAATTTATCGATGTTAGTTTTGGTCATGATTGTTTTATAAATAATTTTCTGGGTATGATTGGCTCTATTAATCTTAGGAGAGAAGTGAAATATGGGAAAGTGGTCCGATAGGTCAGAGTACAAAATTCCAGATTTAATATCATCATTCAGAGAGTTAGTTAAAATGTTGTCGATCAGGGTTTCTGACGTTTCAGTTACACGAGTGGGTTTATGGATGAGAGGGAAGAAGTAGTTAGAGTATAGGGCATTGAGAAAGTCCCCAGTTGAGTTTTCGGATTTGTTTGTAAGTAGGTAATTGTTATAGTCCCCTATAGGATAAAGCAGGGTTTATTTTCTTTACTAATCAATTCCAACGAGCTGAGCAGACATTTGTTAAAATCCTTGATGGCTGAGTCAGGAGGGCGGTAAACGGCACCAACAATAACATTTTTGCCAGTAGAGGCACCAGCTAGCTCCACAAAGACGGATTCAATTTCCGGCAAGTCAGCATTCAGGCAGAGATCTCCTCTGATTTTATATATAAGAGTACTAGTATCGTTAATTCCTTAACGATACCCATCCCTATGCACATGTGTGAGAGGAGTCATTTACACACACACAACTCGCTGATGTGTTTTGCATCTGCTGCCTGTTGAAGGCATTGTGTACGCATGTTTTGTTAGTGCTTATTGTGATCGTTCTGGAAATATGCTGACTGACAAGAAAGTCACCGACACCGACAGTCCTTCAACGAGCTCACACTCGCCTGCAGTCTGTGAGCTGAAGAGACGGTTCGGCTCCATGGAAATTGTTGCTCAACAAAGCATGGAAGGGAGTCGACTGGATGCTCACCTTTCATCAGAAGAACAACAAAGCTTTGAAGTGAGTTGACCTTTCATCAGAAGAAACCATTCTTACAACAGGATGCAACAGTGTCATCACTTCCCTGATCCACCTATACTACCTCTTAAGCCATTTAGAATACAGAAGTAACAGAAGTAGAAGGTGAATCAGAATGGAATCACCTGTGTCGACTCACCTTATACTTAAAATTCCAGTGCAGTGATACCTTTAATCTGTGGTTTACTTTGATATATAGTAAAGGTGGCCATTATGAAGTATTTAAAAATTACATTGTTACATTAAACCCAATCTCATAGTGTCAAGATGTATGAATTAATCAATTAGCCATTACATACCGTAGGCTACCTGAAGAAGAGTGGAAATAGGAATTGATCATTTTCATAGCAGCCATTTTGTATCTCAAAGGCAGGGTTAACACAGGTGTAACCAAAACATTAATGATGGTTTCCCATATCATTGATGTTTTCCAATGTTGGGGCTCACATTAATGTTTTGGTTGCACCTGTGTTTACCCTGCCTTTGAGACACAAAATGGCCGCTGTGAAAAGGGTCCATTCAACTTATCATGATGAAAAGTGTGTAGCTACTGTGTGATACCACTTTACCATTACATCTACAGAGAAGAAACGTGCTCACACTCCTAAAGCTGTTACACTGGAGGGGGCGGGATGAATAGCATTGATGTACCACAGCAAAACAAAGGAATGACAGTATCAATCTCATCAATCTCTCAGATGGTGTAAGACTTGTGATGACTGGATCTTATCTCTCAGGTGGTGTAAGACTTATGATGACTGTATCTTGTGCAAGAGAAGAGTTCCGTGTTCCACCCAGTCACATTCTGTTTCAACTGGGTGAGGCTCTTCATTTTCCATGGAAGCAAAGCGGCTGTTATCGTGTTCTGATTCCCCGGAAACACAGGAACAAGATGAGCCGGCACAAAAATTTGGCTGGGATGATTGAAGTTTGTAATATAAAAATAATTTATTATAAAACCTGCTGAGGTACAGTACAAAAATAAATGAAAGCAATAAGCTACAAAAATGCGCTGTTAGAATATAATTGGAGTAAGAAATTCTCCATTGAAAATGAGCCGCACCCAAATCCTGTCTCTCAGACTGACCCAGTTAGCTGACAGACGGTTTTGAGTGAGACTAATCTCCAATGCCCCAATGTCTGTTTATAACAATCAATGATTTCCTGCTTCAGGGTGTTTTTCCATACACACATATAGTCAAACATAAGAATGCATAATCTACGTCACAGGATCCGGAGTTCAACTAAAGTACCTTCTGTGGTTAAACCATACATCGCTTCTTGTAAGGCCCCCCCGTCTATCGACTCCACTTTCCCTGAAAAGGAGCGAGGACAGGAAGTCTCCACTCGCAGCAGGAAGCCTGTGCAACTCTGTGCAGTTCTGCATCCTGCAAACATGTATACTTCTCTGTAAGCATAATCATATACACAAAGGAAGTCATTTTATAGGCTATTTATCTCCAATATACTTAATAATGGAGGAGTCTGGGACAAAATTGTTGCTTTTTCCAACACTGTGCACAGACAAATCTTGGCCAGTATACTATGTTCCCAGGGTTCAGCATTCCCAGGGTCCAATGTTCCCAGGGTTCAGTGTTCCCAGGGTTCAGTGTTCCCAGGGTTCAGTGTTCCCAGGGTTCAGTGTTCCCAGGGTCCAATGTTCCCAGGGTTCAGTGTTCCCAAGGTTCAGTGTTCCCATGGTCCAATGTTCCCAGGGTTCAGTGTTCCCAGGGTCCAATGTTCCCAGGGTTCAGTGTTCCCATGGTCCAATGTTCCCAGGGTTCAGTGTTCCCAGGGTCCAATGTTCCCAGGGTTCAGTGTTCCCAGGGTTCAGTGTTCCCAGGGTCCAGTGTTCCCAGGTTTCAGTGTTCCCAGGGTCCAATGTTCCCAGGGTTCAGTGTTCCCAGGGTTCAGTGTTCCCAGGGTTCAGTGTTCCCAGGGTTCAGTGTTCCCAGGGTCCAATGTTCCCAGGGTTCAGTGTTCCCAGGGTCCAATGTTCCCAGGGTTCAGTGTTCCCAGGGTTCAGTGTTCCCAGGGTCCCTTGTTCCCAGGGTTCCCATCCCATTCTCATATTGTGCTAGAAAAGGCCACTTTGCGGGTCAAATTGGACTTTTCTTCTTTTTTAACTCACCAGAAAACACTCCCACACAATATAGTGTTGACCTCATAACATATTATTCATTCATAACCACAAATTCTACATTTACTTTTGTTTTCTTTTTTCTTTCTTGAAATGGGTCAAATTTGATCCGAACACAATATGACGGTTAGGCTGTGTTAACAGAATACTGCACTGGGGAACATAGGACCCTGGGAACTTTGAACCCTGGGAACATTGAAATGACCCCCAATCTTGAGTATTAATAAGAGCATGGCGTATACATGCTGGCTGTGTTGATTTCAACACTTTCAGAGGTAAATCAACACTGACAATTTATCACCAGTTTTGAATGGACCATTTCTCATTTCTGTTCATTTTCTCTCAGTTCATGGACCACACACAGCTTGGTGATACTGCAAAGATTGACTGCAGTGCCAACGATTTATTATCAGCCTAGAGGAAGAAATATAAAGCCCAATTTATGCTTTGTCTGCAGAAACCTTTGAAACGGTCGCCGACAGAAATGAGGACTTGAGTCGACACTTTCAAGTGTCGGCGAGAGGTGTCTGCTACCTAGTGAAATTTCTAGTGTCACTGACTACGTCACATAATGTCGCGCAAGTGTGATTGGCTATATAGACGGGCACGCGCTTGACTTCCTTGTTTTAGTTTTCGCTGAAATGAAATGAATTTTTATCAGCATGTCCTTGATGTATGACTTTGTGAAAATCACAAAGAACACCGTGACCAACTTCCCAGAGAGAGAGGAGATGAGTTGTGTGGTTGTGTGTCGTTATATGCGGCTGCAGTTACATCTTGCCTCCGACGTGGGTTCACTGACAGCATTCCCTCTCTTGGCTGTCTGCACTAGTTCTCTGCCTCCCTCTGTCTATAGCGTCACGTGACCGTGGAGCCGAGGAGAGAAGCATAAATGCAGCAACATGAGCGACACTTTCTTTTTCGTCTGCGACCATGTGCTGAGCGACACTTTCTAATAAGTATAAATTAAGCTTTAGAGCAGCTAAATGCAGTTTGTCTCTTGGTCCTGTGGGTCAAACCAGGTCACAGAATTTCAGATATTAATAAATCATGTGCCACACCTCAACCACATTTGGCCCCCTCTGCCTGTCACCCAACCCATTCTCACTGCGAGCACGTAGCATATTGACGCTTTGTCCGGTCCCTTGTGCGTCGCTTGTTACTAACATGGTACCCTTGAGCGACCCTTGAAACGACTTGGGCTTTCCGACTAAACTCAATGTAAACCCATGGAAGTCATCTTTGACGCTTATGGCAACTGCTCCCCCATTAGCCTAACTGCTCCCCCATTAGTCAACTGCTCCCCCATTAGGGTCTGGGGGGAGGAGCTAACCTCTCCCAGACCCTAACCCTAAACCTAACCTCTCCCACCCCCCACGCCTAAACCTAACCTCCCCCAGACCCTAACCCTAAACCTAACCTCTCCCACCCCCCACGCCTAAACGTGATGTCACTGGTCCACACTTTAACACTCAATAACTGTCAAATTAAATGACAGACTTCAAAACAGTTTACAGTTTTCTGATATACTACTGATGTTCTAATGATACAAAGCTGGTTGAAAATGGGCGGAGTGTTCCTTTAATGGCTCAGAGCCGGCTTCTGCAGGGGAGGGAAATCTCCGAAACGAAATTCAGAATTGTAAATAAGAGTTATTTTTATACTTTCATTGAACAAGCCTTGAAAGACCAACGCTCATTTATCGAGGCACAGTTCACAACTTTTGTTGGAAGACTGGACCAGATTCAGTCAGACAACAGTATGTACGGCAGATATCAAGAAATTGAACCATGAGTGCTCCAAACTCCATAACCAAATCACGAAAGTTGAATCCACAGCCATGGGTAAATATAATGAATTGGAAGCTGCTTTGGCTCAACAAGAAGACCGGTCACGCCAAGATAATATCCGTATCATCGGCATTCCTGAACGTTCCGAGAACACAAATATGCTACAATATATTAACTCATCTATCCCCAAGTGGTTCCCTGCACTTGCCTGTGAAAAGTTTGAGATTATGCGAGCTCACCACATCGGCCTGTCCCGCGAGGGCGCCAGAGGACCTCGCACAATTATCTGCAAGATGCTTCGCTCCACTGAGCGTGATCGCATCCTCAAGGCTGCCAGGGACAAGGACCCCCCTTTGAAGATCAACGACAGGAATATTCGCTTCACAGCTGACTACAGCAACTACACCGTCACTCGACGCCGAGCCTTCTCCGACGTGATGGATGCTGCCAGGAAACAGGGCTTCCAAGCCTTCTTGATCTACCCAGCAAGGTTGAAGCTGTCCGCGGCACTCAACACCACCTGTTCAAGTCAAGTTGCACTTTATTGTCCACAAGGGAAATTCACTTTGTTAAGGTCAGTACAGTGAAACAAGACAATATATAAAAAAGTGAATAGATCACAGCATACAAAATACCACAACAAAATACAGAATTACTCTAAAAGTTCTGTGCACCTGTATGCCTACCTAAAAAAAAGGGGGGGGGGGAGGGTAGCACACAACAGGGCCAGGTTTCCCTGATGGAGGGGAGGGGTGGGGGGCGGGGGGGGGCTGGGGGGGAGGGGGTTAGTGGGGGCTATGTTTGTTAAGGAGCCTAATAGCAGAGGGGATGAAGCTGGCCCTCCCCCTGTTAGTTTTAAATATAGGGGCAGCATATCTCCTACCAGAGGGCAGGATCTGAAAGCAAGTGCTGAGGTTATGAGTTGAGTCCCTCGCGATCTGATTTGCTTTCTTCACCGCCCTCTGGTCATAAAGCCGTTGGAGGGGTGAGCATTTCGCCCCGCAAAGCTTGGACCGCAGGCTAATCACCCTCCTCAGTTTGGCCTTATTGGCCTCTGAGAGACCCTCGTATACCAGGCCAGAAAAGAGAAGTGAGGAGGCTCTCTATGTGGCAAATATAGAAGCTGCGGAGGATGGGAGGGGCTACGTTCAGGTGCCTCAGCCTTCGTAGAAGGTAGGTCCTTTGCTGGCACTTTTTGAAGATGATTTGTGTGTTGTCATTGAAGGTCAGCCCGCTGTCAATGGTGGTCCCGAGGTACTTGTAGCTGCTAACCCTCTCCACAACCTCTCCATTGAGTTTCAGCTGTGGGACATGATCGGCCTTTCTCCGGAAGTCTATGAGGAGCTCCTTTGTTTTTCTCACGTTTATCTGGAGAAAGTGCTCCTCACACCACCACTGGTGCAGATTGTTTGCTTCCTCCTCAAAATGGGCGTGACTGTTGGAAGTGTCAACTAATGCAGTGTCATCTGCGAACTTCACCGCCAAGCTCAAACCATCCGAGCCCCTCAGACTGTTGGTATACAGGGCAAACAGGAATGGTGAAAATACTGTCCCCTGGGGGGCGCCGGTGGATATGAGCACGACAGGAGAGGTGGAGCTGTTGACTTTGACAAACTGCTCCCTTTTAAGGAGGAAGTCCAGTATCCAGAGGATCATGTGGGGATCCACCTGGAGCTCTTGCAGTTTGGCACAGAGAATGTGGGGCTGCATGCAGTTGAATGCAGATGAAAAATCCACGAGCAGGATCCTGGTGTATGCACCCGGCTTTTCTAAGTGACTGTAGGTGGTGTGCAATACAGTCGTCACCGCGTCCTCCACTGAGCGGTTTTGCTGGTAAGCGAACTGCAGCGGATCGAGGGAGGGGATTACTTGTGAAAGGAGGTGGGGCAGCACCAGTCTTTCCAGGCATTTAACCAAGACCGATGTAAGAGCCACAGGTCGATAGTCGTTCAGCTCTACAGGATGTTTAGTCTCAGGGATAGGTCTGATCTCAGAGCACTTCCACAGTGTGGGGATAGTGTTCTCCCAGAGAGAGCGGTTGAATAAATGGCAGAACACGCTAGCTAGCTCATCTGAGCATTCCTTCACCACCCTCCCTTTAATGAGATCAGGTCCCGGGGCCTTCGATGGATTGAGCCTCCTCAGGCCCTTCCTCACCTCCTCCTCCGTGAGGGAGACTGGCTGGCTCCGCCCCTCCTTGATCTCACGCTGGAGTTCACTCCTCAGCTCCTCTGTTGTTGCACTGAAGTCCTGAGTGTCAAACCGACAATAGAAGGAGTTGCGGTCGGTGACAAATGCTCCCTCCTCTCCTTCACTCCTCTGTGTGGTTCTTTTGGTTGAAGCTTTCCCTGTGAGGACAGCGAGTCCTTGCCAGGCCTGCCTCACATTGCCAGTTTGAAACATGGCCTCCACCCGTTCCTTGTAGTGACCTTTGGCTTGGGCTATCTCCCTCTTTAATGTCATTTGCGCGGCTCTTCCCTCTGCTCTGTGCCCAGTAGCGAAGGCTCTGCGCTTAGCCTGGATTGCCCTTTTCAGTTGAGCAGTGAGCCATGGTTTGTCATTTGGGTGGCACTTAACTGTTTTTGTTGGTATTATATTGCTCTCACAATATTGAATATATGCCGTCACTGCTGTGACTGACTGTTCAAGGGAGTGATCCTGTGTGAAAACCGGCCAATCGGTACAGGCAAAACAGCCCTGCAGAGTCTGTATTGCCTCCCTGGACCAAACTTTGAGGATTTGTTTGAGGATGCCATGGAGGCCAAGGACTTTCTGAACACCGATGGAATCGACGGAACGCGCCCCGATGGCTGAGCAGCTCCCTACAGCTGCTGTTGTTATCATCCTTGATGTTTGACGACTTTCATTATCCTTTTTCTTTTCCCCTTCCTTTTGTCTCTCTCATCATGCCCGGGACGCTCTCTATACAGTGGTGAGAACAGTAGCCTAATTTTATATCCTTATGTTATTATGGGATAGCTCAAACTACATATATAACCTCATTCTAATTTAATGTCCATATTATTATTACTAAAAAAGTAAAAATGTCATAGGACATATATATTTTGTTTTTCCTTTTTCCTTTCTAAGAGGTTATCTTTTTACCTGCAGGGGAATGAGCGGTGAGTGACTGTGCATAGCCCGCTTCCCCAGTGTCAGGTGGACTACGTGTTATGGGTGGGGACATTGCTTTAAGTCAATGTAATGGGCTTTTTTGGGTGGGCGACTTTTGTGTTTTTATTTTGTTTGTTTGCTGGGGTTGTGGCGACCCATATTTGGGGAGGAATAGATCTCTTTCTGAAAATATTACCTGTCTAAATTCACTATTGATTTCATGCAGTTTATGCTGGACTGTTATTTCATGTTTCACCCAATCTAGCTCTATGATATGACGGCTATTAAAATTGCGAGTTGGAACACTAATGGGCTCAATGATCAAACTAAACGCACGATGTGTTTAGACTACCTGCGGATACATAATATCGATGTGGCATTTATTCAGGAGTCGCACCTGAGAGACTCAGATGTTAAACGTTTTGCCAATAGACTTTACCACACTGCTGCCTCCTCTTCGTTTGAATTTAGAACACGCGGCTCGCTGGTTGTGCTGAAACGTAATATTTCCCTGTCTATTTTAGAAACGTTTGGCAGCACAGACGGTCGAATCTCTTACCTTAAAACTGTTATTGCGGGGCGCAAAATCTGTTTTATTTCAATTTATGCACCAAATTATTTTTAACCAGATTTCTATAAGAAAGTCACAGAACTTTTATCGGATATGCAAAATTTTGCTCTTATTATAGGCGCAGATATGAATGCTACTTTGAACCCAGTGCTCGATCGTTCTCATGGGGACCAGCATTCTCATAATTTCGCAACAGCTGCTTTCCAAGGTCTCATATCAGATTTCAGCCTGACTGACTTATTTCGTGCAATTAACCCTTCTTCAAGACATTACAGTTTTTACTCTAATAGGTATAAAACATATTCTAGAATAGATTACTTACTAGCTTCTCCAACTGCTATATCACAGCTTCATGATGTAAATATTCTTCCTAATTCACTGTCTGACCATGGAGTAGTTGTTGCGAAATTAACCCTCAGAGACACACCAGTCAGGGCCACAAGATGGCGCTTTAATATAACTTTACTTAAAGGTCCCATTCCGTGCAAAAGCTGTTTTTACTTGTAAATGCATATATACTGCTGTCAGCCCTCCCTGTAATGAGTGGTCACAAGCTCAGAACTGCCACAGTTGGATTTGTCCCTATCCAGCTTCCCCCTGCAGTCTCCTCCAAGCCACACCCCCAAACGCTTTGTTTGCCCAGAGGGGAATTGGGACGTCACGAGCTTCCTCACGCATACTGCGCGGGTCTCTCTCACACAAGCTACCTGCACCATTTTGTCTATAGCCACAAAATTAACACTTCTAGCTGGAGCGACGCCAACTGTACGTGATCCAGCAACTGCGGAGGTGCATGGTAAGTCTAGGCATTTTGAGATGTCCTCTTTAGCGTAGCAACGTTAAGTTAACGATAGCGTTAGTTGTAGACACAACCTAGCGTGCTGGTCCACAGACGCTAATCTGATTGGCCGCTGGGAGCCTGGGGCGGGCTCTCCCTCAGCGGCCAATGGGAACTGTTAGTTCTGAATATATTATAGAAACAAACCATTCTTGGGACGAGGAAGGGACAACTCCGTCACGACAAACGGGGTTGCTATATTTTCGACAAATTAATCCAGAATCATGTTTTATGGACCAGAGACACACGTTTTTAAGAGGTTACAGCTGCACGAATTGGGACCTTTAAAAACAATGCTTTTTGTGAATACTTAAAAACTGAACTTAATACATTTCTGTCTGAAAATGCTGGTTCTGTTGAGGATCCACGCATACTTTGGTATGCAATCAAAGGTTGTATTAGAAACACTTCTATTTCTTTCTCTTCTAACCTTAATAGGACTAGATTGGGTGAATTATCAGAACTTGAATTAAAACTGCAGAATATGGAAGAAGAACAACTACATTTGGGTTTCTCAGAAGAAAGGAAAAAAGCAATGGATTCAGTCAGGATGGATCTAAACTCCCTCTTGAGGTCTAGAGCAGAATTTCAAATTCACAGAACAAGAAGGAATTACTATTTCAATGGGGCCAGACCCAGTCACCTTCTTGCATTGAGATTGCAGAAAAACGACAAATATTCAAATATAACAACAATCAGATCAGAACGCGCCCTTCTATCGGACCCTAAAGAGATTAATACAGAATTTCGTTCTTTTTATGCTTCATTATATTCTTCAGAAATTTCACTAGATAAAGTTAACTGTAAAAAATTCTTAAGTAACTTGAGACTTCCCTGTCTTACTCAAGAGGAAGCTAAAGATCTCAGCAGACCGATCACCCTGACTGAATTACATAAGGCTTTAACTGGAATGAAAAAGGGAAAATCCCCTGGCTGGGACGGGAGACCCCCTGAGTTTTATATTACTTTTTGGAATGAAATTGGGCAACTTTTTTTGGAGATGATTCTTGCTTCTATTGAAAACGGCTCTTTTATCAGGGATGCCAACTCTTAATAGCTGTGTTACCTAAACCTAATAAGGACCCCACATTGTGTAGTAATTATAGCCCTCTGTCCATTTTGAATACAGAAATTAAAATATATGCAAGAGTATTAGCCACCCGGGTAGAATCACATATGACAAATCTAGTTCATCATGATCAGACAGGTTTCATAAAAACCAGACTAGCATCAGACAACATGCGTCGTCTGTTGCATGTTATCCATGCTGCCAGAGACATCGACTCACCCTGTGCTGTTTTATCTTTAGATGCCGAGAAAGCATTTGATCGGCTAGAATGGGACTATTTATGGATGGTTCTTGAGAGG
Organism: Poromitra crassiceps; assembly: GCF_964638095.1. NCBI lineage: Eukaryota > Metazoa > Chordata > Actinopteri > Beryciformes > Melamphaidae > Poromitra > Poromitra crassiceps. Next base: position 8,274,342 of record NC_139632.1, on the reverse strand, counting down.
TTTGGTTTGATTTGATTTGATACTTTATTGTCCACCATGGTGGAAATTTTTCTTTGGCTTCTCTTCCCATCAAGATACATTGTGCACAGTCAGCACACCATAAAACATAAAGACATAGAACATAAAACACACATGTACAAGTTAAGACATAGATAGTGCAAATAAACATATGATTCCAAATACAAACACCTAACTAAAAATGGCTTCCTACCTATCTAAAATACCAGTCATATACCTACCTACCTAAAATATTACAAATACAATACCTAACTAAAATGGCTTCCTAATTCCTAACTATCTAAAATACCAGTCATATACCTACCTATCTAAAATATTACATAGCGCAGCAGTGACAGCACACAGGACAGTTCATTTATTTAATGACCGTATGGCACAGGGGATAAATGAGTTTTTGTAAATGTTCCGGTTGGCCCTTGGGACCCTGAATCGACGACCGGATGGAAGCAGCTGGAATGCAGAGTTCAGTGGGTGCGAGGCATCACCACTGATCTTCCTTCCTTTCCTGATAACAGCCTTTTCAAAAATGTTGGAAAGCTGTTTTTGTGTTTTGCCAACAATTTTACTTGCTATTTTAACTATTCTCGAAAGTTTGTTTTTGCTCTTTACGTTCAGGTTGCCGTACCAGGCGGTCATATTAAAAGACAGGACTGATTCGACCAGACTGCTGTATGCCGTTTGGAGAATGTGTTGGCTGACACCAAAACTCCTCAGCTTCCTGATTAAAAACAGACGCTGATTGGCTTTCTTATATATATACAGTAGTCTGTGTTCTCATTAAAGGTCAAAGTCTGGTCAAAGATTGTCCCCAGATACTTGAACTGTTTGACCTTTTCCACAGGCTGGTTACTGAGCATGATAGGGACCATGTTACTTTCCCCTGGTTTTGTTTGCATAATGAGTTCCTTTGTTTCGTTTTGATTCAGATTTTATAAAACTCACTCAGATACTTTATGGTAACCCCTCTGCAGGCCCGCGGGAAGTAGGGGTGCTGCAGGTGCTGCAGCACCCCCTAGATTTTTTCCAAAAAAAAAAAAAATTTTTTTTTTTACAAATGTAATTAAAAATATTTTGCAGTGCACTATGTTCCTTTCTTGTTTAAGAATGTTTCGGGAAATGAAAATGTAGCCTATTTAAATAGAATTATCAACAATAACAATCAAGGAAGTTACATGCTTGTAGGCTATAGAGAAGAAGAAGAAGCGTGCATGCACGCACATGTTGTGTTGAACCAACCAACAACCAATACGAATTGTTTAATCTGGCAATAAAGAAATGTGAACTTGACATGCTATTTTAATAGCCTACTCAAACATGCACCTCCCACTATACAGCAAAGAGAGGAGTCAATGTTTCTTGATATATGCCATTCAGATCAGAATAGTTAGTCTAGTCATTAAGTTTGCTGATAATATTTCTGTCATGTTAAGTCTGTGTCATGTTAACTGGTGTATTCAGAGCAAATAGGGAGATATAGAGCATTATCATCATGCTATATATCTCCCTCTTTGCTCTGAATGAGTGAGAAAAGGAGAAAATACTGAATAATTACATCACAATAGTATCCTAATGTTAATTTAAAATGAGATATTCCTCTAAATATGGCAAAAAAATGTAAAAAAAAAAACGTCAAATTTTTTTTCGGCGGGGCCCGCTAGGGCCCCACCGAGAGTCCCTTCCTCCCAGCACCCCCTGCTTAAAATGACTTCCAGCGGCCCTGCGACTACGTACAGTTATGTACATGCATCTATTCTAAACGTGCATGTGTTCTTCTCACACACACCCTCTAAACACGCACGCACGCACGCGCACACATACACACACACACACAACCTCCATGCCAAAAACTCAGTCTCCTAGGGCGACGCTCTCAAGATCAAAGAGAACACCGGCCTATATATTTCACTGGTTGAATTGTTTTTTCCCCCCATAACTTTATTAAACGTTTTCTTTCATAGTTTTAGAAAGTCGTTAAGTCTTAAAACTCTTCCCCCGACTCGCTTCATTTTGTTTATAGAGTACTAAATAGTTTTGTATGGGTATGACATGATGATATGGTGTAATTAATGGGAATTGACAGCTTGTCTTTTCCTGTAGACTTTCAGAGATCAGAGGTTCTCTTGTCCTCACAGGTTTCACATTGGATTCCATTCAGAGGGTTTGTTGAGTCGTTACGATCAAATCACTGATCCATTTAATGATTACTGCCTTTAGCCAGGCAGTAAATCATACAAGTGGCTCAGCAAACAAACTTATTTACTCAAGATAACAGTGAACAACTGTCAACCGTTTCAATGCAAGGACACACTTAGGGAGACATGAGAAGTCCACGAAAGACAAAATCATATAGTTTGTAAATGTGTCATCATAATATACTGTATATCATCGTCTCCCACGTGCTACGTCCTGCCGTTGAAGCTCCCCGCTGTCAGGTGAAAAGAAGAGGCTGGCAACTGCACATGTCTCTGGGGGGAGTATGTGTGTGTTTACGGCTCTCCACCAGATCGGCAGAGGGGGTGGGGCAGCGACCGGGGCAGCGGGGAGAATCGGCCAAGTACATTTGGGGAGAAAAGGGTGTGTGTGTGTGTGTGTGTGTGTGTGTGTGTGTGTGTGTGTGTGTGTGTGATTTCAAAATCACTGTACTGTCATGTTTGATCTGAAGCAACACGTGACTCGGTCCAACAGCACCGTTTCAGAACCGTTGCTGATCCACAGCAGATTGTGTTCATGTGAGAAACAAAGTGAGTTGATCCTCTGATTAATATGTACGGCATGTCCAGTGTGTCATTAATACCCCGCTGATTAAAAAAACACCAGACACTCAAGTGTGGAGGAATAAAATGCCTCAGATCATGACTGACTTCGGGCAGCCGCATGCAGTCGCCATGGCGATAGGTCCAACGCAGAAGCCAATCTGTGGAATTGGTTACCATGGAAGCCAGCGATGCTTTGTGAGGCCCTTAAACTGTCTCCTAAATGTCCTTGTGCTGCTGACGACAATGAGCGGCCCGGGGAGAGAACGAACGCCTTTTCTCTCCAAGCAGAGAGAAAGGAGCTGACGTGACAATGCAAAGCGTGCTTGTTCCATTGATACACACACTGATATATTACACACGTCGTTATCTGTTGTAGCCGACAGAGGTTAAATGGGGTCGTTCAAGGCGCAGGGATTGTTTTGCTTATATTCACGTCGATTCTTGAAGAATGTGACCTGCTGCTGGAAAATGAGCTGCACACAACTTTCTGAACCCAGAAATTTCTTAACTTTAGAATAGCTGGATTTATTTATTTAAAGACCCCTGGCAAGCAAAATGCACCAAAACCTTCCAACGATATTATTTAGGGTCCTATGTGACTAATTGTAAGCCTCAAAAAGTTGGAGACATTAGTTTGAACCAAGCAACCTGTTTTATGGTCACTCATGATTCAGTAGGTCACAGGTTGGCCTGGTTCCAACCTTAAAACTCGTTATATAAGTATTTATCGAAATGTCTATGGATAAAATGAATGCGGAACTTACTTCCGGGGGAAAATGACGTCACGAAAAGTCACGTGACTGTTGAGATCTATCTAGCTTCAGCCCTAAAACCCTTTCGGTCAGCCTTATGTATCTTTTGTTTTGTTTTTTCTGTTTTTTTCCTATTCTGTGAATATTCTTTTCTTTCTGATCGAAATAAACTAACTAACTAACTAACTAACTAACTATTGCGGAGCATTCTACAGACAGCTGCTGCACCGTACACGCCCACATTATTCCATCAGAGAAAAGTAGTGTTGGAGTACTCGAGACCGGTCTCATCTCGGACTCGCCCTCCATCGGTCTCGATCTCGGGCAAGCCGGACTCGGGATTTTATTTCAAGACCAGCCGAGACCACAACTGCAGTGACATCATTACCGTGATTGGGTGTAAAATTTCAATCACTTCAATCGCAAACCAATAACCTTGCGGGTTGAAAGCTTCTAACGCTGTAGCCACTCCCCTCACGTTCATGCACAAAGGAAGACAACACAGGTCAACAAGGTGGCTCGAGAGATGTCGTCCATCATAATTTAGCAGCAGGAAGGTGTTTTTATGCTTCATTCTGTCCACTGTGTTGAGCCTTTCAGAAGGTCAGTGATATGGAACTAAAGTGTTTCAGATCAAAGGATTGCATTCTGTACAGCCATTTATATTTGACTATCATTCCTAAATAATGATTCATTTCGTTGTTAGCAGAGCAATGGTGTAAAGGTTAAATGGTCACGTTGTGTGTAAAGGGTCTTGAAAATGGTCTTGCATTTGTCTGGTCTTGGTCTTGTCTCGGTCTCGGGTTAGGTGGTCTCGACTCCAACACTAGAGAAAAGCCTTCAGAGCAGAGTTGAATCGCATTGAGACCATAGAGAGATTGCAGCTCCTAATTTTATATACTTGGCAACATTCAATTCTGTTCAAATTGGACTGGGTGTCTTAACTCATTGAATGCCATGGACGTCCTTCGACGTCCAATTAAATAGTGACGTAGAATGCCACGGACGTCCTTCGACGTCCAATGCGTTTTTTGACGGTGGGACGTCGATCAAAGCCTTCCGCAGCTCCTGTACAACTATAGTAGCTATTGGAGGTGTATAACCTATTTTACGGACTCATTAGGTGGCGACAGTGCTTGCTCGGTGCAGTCCAGATTAGAGACAGGTCCGAGAAACAGCCTAAAAGCCGTGGATCAAAGACAACCCGATGCATGCTCCCAGAGCCATTTGCTCTGTCGCGGGAGCTGACATTGGCTCCGAACAGGAGTCAATCCGCGCTCACAACTGAGCCCCTCTGTCCCTGTCTGTCTGTCTGTCTGTCTGTATAGTTTCTCCACGCGATTAGCAGACAGGAAAGCAGCCCCTGACGCCAAACCATTCAGCAATCCGGGTTGGCTCTTCCCTGCTGTGGCGCTGAGAGCCGACAGCAGCACACAAACGCAGCACTCCGAAAATATAATGGTTGCGTGAGGCTGTGTGCAGTGTGGGGAGGAGTTTACGGGGGGAGGGGGGGAGGGGGGTGGTGCACGCAGGGCATCACACAACAACTACGTCACTACATCAGAAAATATTATCTTCAGACTCAGTGAATGTGCTTGAAATGCTGCATTTCACAAAAGGCGGATTATCTCAGCTAATAATTTGAAAAGCCTGAAAACGCTGAAAACAACCTATCTTCTCCGGCTCATAACTAAAGAACGGAAAATGGTATCAATAAACTTTTTTTTGCTGATGATACAATAGAGCCAGCTCGTTCTTGTGCGTGTTCGGTGTTTACATAGTAATATCACACAATATTCTGTGGGCCTCGAGAAATCACTGAAAACGCTCTGAAAACTCTGGCACTGGGAGCATCCGTTCTCCAAAAGTGGCTGGCACTGAATGAGTTAATAACAAAAATTCCTGTGGTGTGACAAACTCAAAACACATTATGTAAATATATTTATATTTGGTTTTCAGGGACTTTAACTCATTGAATGCCATGGACGTCCTTCGACGTCCAATTAAATAGTGACGTAGAGTGCCACGGACGTCCTTCGACGTCCAATGCGTTTTTTGACGGTGGGACGTCGATCAAAGCCTTCCGCAGCTCCTGTACAACTATAGTAGCTATTGGAGGTCTATAACCTATTTTACAGAACCCTTAGGTGGCGACAGTGCTCTCCAGATTACAGAAATGTCAGGAATACACAGCCTGAAATAGCCTTGATGAAAGAGAACCCGCTCATGCTGCACTCCAGAGCCATGTAGATTGTTCTGGCTGCAACTGACGGGGGCTGCGAACACAGTCAATCCGCGCACACAACTGAGTCCTTCTGCCTCTGTCTGTCTGTCAGCATAGTTTCTCCACATGATTAGCCGCTAGAAAAGCAGCAGCGCGACACTGAAAAGCCAAACCTTTCACTGCAGTCCGCGTGTGGCTTCTCCATGTTGCGCTGCCTGGGAGGCGGCGCTTCCCAGGCTTCCTAGACGCTTGGTGCGAGGCTGTGTGTTACTAGTGTGGGGAGGAGTTTTCAGCTGAGGGGGGGGAGGGGGGGTGGGGCACGCAGGGCAGGACACAACTACACCACATCACTACATCAGAAAATATTACCGTATCTAGAGTCAGTGAATGTGCTTGAAATGCTGCATTTCACAAAAGGCTGAATATCTCAGCTTATAATTTGAAATGCCTGAAAACGCTGAAAACAACCTATCTTCTCCGGCTCATAACTAAAGAACGGAAAATGGTATCAATAAACTTTTTTTTGCTGATGATACAATAGAGTCTCCTTGTTCTTTTTGCGTGTTCGGTGTTTACATAGTAATATCACACAATATTCTGTGGGCCTCGAGAAATCACTGAAAACGCTCTGAAAACTCTGGCACTGGGAGCGTCCGTTCTCCAAAAGTGGCTGGCACTCAATGAGTTAATAAACAATGGAAATATAAACTGACCTTTTCCAGGTTTAAAACACATGAAAAAATTAATTTATTGTGAGAAAGTATAAATGTTTGTATGAAATGTTCTTCCAGTTGGTTTGATAATAACTGGGAGAGGATTTTACCTGCAGGAACGGAGTTGGCCACCAGGTCATGTTTTAGGCCCCCGTCAGTTTGTCTGTTTGCCGGCAAGATATCTTCAAAAGTTCTGAATGGATTTGCACAAAAGTTTGTAGAAAGGTTGGCCATGGGCCAACTTATAACTGATTAACTTCCCACCCCCACTGGCCAAAGGTGGGCGTGGCCATTCACAAAAATCCGCCAAACTTCCAAACCGATTCTCACCGCGAAACTTTGTCGGAATGGCGGAGCTAGTGGGCTATCCTTTCATTTACATTTCGATGAAGGCCCGACAAAATGTATTATGGCAAATATTTCTCCTTATGAGGAATGATCGCATTAACTGGGCTTTTGTATCTGCACAGCATAAATGCCAAATGTTGATGTGTGAACACTGAACAGTACATCAGCTAGTGAACGTATACCATTGTCTTTCTTTACACTTACTCTGATTACATTTCAAAATGTCATCATCTGCCCATAGGTGCATCTCCTGAGCGGCTGCCCTCCACAGTGGACCCATGCTCACCCAACCCGTGCCAGAACCGGGCGCTGTGCCGGAGTGGAGGTGATGGCTACTCGTGTTTCTGCGTGCCGGGCTTCCAGGGCGTTCACTGTCAGATCGATGTGAACGAGTGCGTCTCCCAGCCCTGCGGGAACGGAGCCACCTGTGTGGACAGAGTGGGCAGGTACTCCTGTCTCTGCTCACCTGGATTCACAGGTGAGTGTGGGAGGAAGGACACTGCTTTACACAGAGCACCATCAGCAGCAGCAAGAACTAAACGGTCAGAATGATCCACATTTGATCTGCATTAGTTACTTATTATTGTCAGTTTACCTACAGTAGGCATTGATGTTTTGTCGCTGTTCTTTGAAATGACACAATGCCTATGAAGTGCAGAACACTAAAATAACGTGAAAAAAGAGAGTGCACGCTCACCTCATTTTAGGATACCCAAAGCAGAGCAATTGGCGAGAGAGAGTGGCGTCAGCGGAGGACCAAAATGCGTGACTCATTAGCCAATGAACAGCCAGGAAGGGTTCTACTTTTGAATGCTAAAATAAAGCTGATAATGTACAATTTGATTCTAAAAAAAAACCTTTCAAAGTACAACACAAACTGTCCATTTTACTGCAACTCGATAGTGCTGCTTAATCCAGGACCTTACTTCCTGGAACTCTTGAGAGTAAAAAACTGGTCCATTGGAGTGAATGGAGATGTCGCGACTCTTCTATATACACGGCTCGGACCCAAAGTATTTAGAAAGATGACATAGAGGTGACCTTTTTGAGGGGAAACTGTTCAGTGCCCTCTGCCTTCTACAAGTCAGTGTGGGTCAGTGTTAGCCTTGTGGATCCGTGTTTTTTGTAATGTTGTATCATGCATGTTGTTTACCTGTTAAAACATGCGACTGAATTGTATTTTGTAGTCTCAATCAGACTATCTGGTCTCATAAAGCATACATGAACCTATCTTATCCCTGATGAATCAATCTGTTAAAAAAGACCCTGACTTAGGGTGAACTCAGATTTCTCATTACTCATATTTATTATAGCTTTCATGTTGATTTATTCCACGTTGTGAGAGGACAATGGATGAAATAAAAAAAGATTTGAGAATGAGGGAGATATGTATATCTGCTCTGGTGCAGCAAACAACTTGAAAGCCTTGCTGAGAGATAGCAAAGCACTCTACATGGTGATCACAGCCAGTCCAAGATGAAAGCTTTACATTCATGTTTGCCCCGATGGTCTCAGACAGACACACACCGACCTCCGTGTTGCTTTGATGTTCACAGGCGCCACCTGCCACGTCCAGATTGACGAGTGTCAATCACAGCCGTGCCTCAATGGCGGCCGTTGCCGTGACGACACCGATGGCTTCGCTTGCACCTGCCTGCCCGGTTTCCAGGGAGACCGCTGCGAGAATGACATTGACGAGTGCCAAGAAGAGCGCCCGTGCCAAAATGGGGCTCAGTGTATAGACGGGGTGAATGAGTAAGTAGGCCAAAATTCAAAAGAAGGAAAGTTGAGAAAAGTAAGAGACATTTTGTACAGACTAGAATGCATTCCAATAAGGAAAACAAAAACATAGGAGGAAAGGAGAAACAGAAATGTCATACATGGTATTTCCTGGTGTCTTAACTAGTTGCTGTTGAACTTCTAACCTATCAGATATAGCTGTGACTGCTCACACACAGCCTTCACTGGCAGACACTGTGAGACGCCGGTCCCAGCATGCCAGTCTGAACCCTGCTTCAACAGCGCCCCCTGCCAGGACAATGGGGTGAACTACACGTGTCAATGCTGGCCGGGTAATTCTGCAGCAACACTCACCTTCCAGTAACAGTTACACACAGACAGACACACAGACACAGACAGACAGACAGACACGCACGTATGTTTGTTTTTTCTTCTTATTTTTTTCTCAGATTTGTTTATTGGTTTTATGACATACAAATGTCCAGGAAGTCACTTATGACTTTTCAATGTTGTGTCAAGTACATTATGGATATATGTTATAGAACAAAAACGTGCACAATCCCGTGATAGAGACATAAAAAAACAACCACAACAACAACAACAACAACGTCGGCCACCAAAACAAAAATTAAAGATAGATACATTTCAAACACACTAAGGATTTGTAGTTTTTGAGGGAGATTGTGAAAAGTGATGAGGAGAGACGAACTACAACAAACAGCAGAGAGACAAAAACAGATGGAGAGAATGAGAGGGAGAGAAAGATGGAGAGAATGAGAGAGAGAGAAAGATGGAGAGAATGAGAGGGAGAGACAGATGGAGAGAATGAGAGGGAGAGATGACAAATGAAGTCGCAAAGAGAGAGAAAGAGATATGCCGAGGAAAGTGATGAAATCTGTTGCTGCATACACATGTCTATACTTGCTGTTTATTGACTGACAGTCCACACCAGTGGGGACACATGACATTTAAAGAAGGTACCTGGGCAAACTGGAAATAAGGGTGAAAAAAAAACTCATCACTCCCATCTTTTGTGTCTCTCTCTATCTGACGAAGCAGAAACTCATACTGGCTGCTACCAATAGAGACAAGACAGCAGAGAAATCCAAGTTGCCTGTATCATGACATGCCCTTCGGCACCTTAACAGAAAATGGTGTTTGTGCAAGTGTGTGTATGCGGGCATGTGTACATTTGTGTGCACTGCATAGGCTACGTACACACTACACAGTACTGCCTGCATAGCACACACATACGTATGCATGTACAGTACAGTATGTCTGTGATAACTATCCCTCCAGGGTTTGCGGGCCGTCAGTGTGAGGTGGACATCAGTGAGTGCGGCAGCGCCCCCTGCCTGCACGGAGGCCGCTGCCTGGAGCGGAGCTGGCAGGCTCTGTATGGCAGCGAGCCTCTGCTGCCTGGCCGCTACCTCCCAGAGCACGCCGGGGGCTACGTGTGCAGCTGCCCCGCGGGCACAACAGGTCAGCTACTCCACATCAAGACACATGTAAACCAATGACTGCATAGGAGAATTGTCCCTGACATAATGAGGTAGTTTTCACATTTCACGTTCACACAACACTTAGCCGAGGTTAAGTGAGTCTAAGGGAGCTGTTAGCCCCAGGGCTAAGAAAGCTTTCACACTTGCACAATCTTGGCCCACTCCAAAGTGGGCTAAGCCCGGGGCTAGATGGCCCTGCTCTGCAGCAGGGTTAACCCCGACTTGTCAGGGTTAATTGACCCCAGCTTTCTGTCTCAACACGGGGCTAAAAGTTGCCTGTGTGAAACGGGGCCAGAGAGAGACTGTATCTGGCAGCACTGGGAATGGCCCTGGACTCTATTAACCTTGGGCTAGTGTGCAGTGTGAATGGCATAGCCCTGGGTTTAGGTTAACCCTGGGTAACAAAATGTGCACGTGTGAAAAGGGGTTAAGTTACCCCAGGGCTATCTTAGCACTGTTCTCAGCCCGGGGCTAAGATAGCCCCGGGCTAAGAGAGCATGCAGTGTGAAAAGCCCTATTGCGTACTGTCATTGGTCTTGTTTAGGCCAGCAACAAACACACACACACACAAACACACACACACACACACGCATGCATGCACACACGCACACACACACACACACACACACACACACACACACACACACACACACACACACACGCAACACGCACACGCACACACATGCACATCTAAACAACAGTGCTATACCAGTAATCTAATCAGAGCCCCATAGCCAGTGCAGTTGGTAAATCTTAGTATTTTTGCATGGGTTGGTAGTTGTTTGGGGGTGTGATTGGGACAATGGTAGTATACCATTTGTAAATTCTATCAATAATCTTCATTATCTACATACATTCATTATTGTTGTTGTTGTTAGTCGTCCTGTCTTTCAAAGTCTTTTCCCAAAGCTGATTTCTGTTACCAAGCTGATTTCAGTTGCTGCCTGTATGAATGTTCAATGCTTCCACGAGCAGCCTGCATTACATCAGCTGCTGTCAACTACAAATGAGCTCGGCTAGTTGAGGAATTAGGTCAAGCAGATTTAGGCTTCAAGCTAATATAATAGTGGGTGTATTATTGTATCATGAGAACTTTACATTATACTTGACAGACATGATACTTTTCAGTTACAAGAGAGGAATATCCTAGTCTCCCTACTGACACGAGCCGTGCAGGTAAGACAGAGATACTCCCTGCTGAGAGTCGCGTTCTAAAAACGGACTCCCTAGCAGCCACATGGGCACTGCCTCAGTAAGGTGGCCAAATAGCATTAGTTATAATCCTCCAGGATCTGGCTTTGCTGGTTTCCTGACTGGAAGCATTCGGCCATACATGCCCTTAGCCTAACCCACACATGGCTGTAGAGAAGGTGAGGAGGAGCAGACAGACATGGCTGTAGAGAAGGTGAGGAGGAGCAGACAGATATGGCCGTAGAGAAGGTGAGGAGGAGCAGACAGACATGGCTGTAGAGAAGGTGAGGAGGAGCAGACACACATGGCTGTAGAGAAGGTGAGAAGGAGCAGACTTCCACTGGACTTCCACCTATGTAACACAATGGGATTGGCCACACACAGACTAATATGGTGCATGTAGACAAGTGTGGAGTTCTTCAGGGGAAAACACTGCCGGCGTGATGAGGACACTCACATCATGGTTTTGGGGCATTTTGTTGCTTGGAGCAGGTAATATTATGATGGCTTTATCTACCTATCTGTCTTCATAATGGAAACATGTTATCTATTCCCGTGTCATTTCTTTCTGTCCTTGATGTCAAGGAAACAAATAATTTAGTGTACTGTTTATTCAGTTTGATAGAAGCAGCTATCCAGCTGTTTTTTTTAAATCATTATAAGCTGCTCTGGTGTTGCTATACAGGCGTTATAGATGTTGTTTTACAGTATGTGAGAATGATGTGAGGTACATTCATTGCATTCCTTTTAGATTTTAGATTTCAAATTGATGTGTGGAAAATTACAGTATTGATGTTATACACTAATACAGGATTCATAGCATAACAAAACATGCACTTTACTGTACTTCCAGGGACAAACACATGGTGGCAATGTTAAGAGGATGTGGCCTGTGACAAGTTTCTTTTATTTATTTATTGACAACAGTTCAATACAATGTCCCTGTGACAAGTGAGGTCACTGATCACATCCATGGCATCTACTGATCCAGTAAAACCTGATCACATCCATGGCATCTGCTGATCCAGTAAAACCTGGGGACATGTTGGCACTTTGCCCATTTCATGTAATGTGCATCTTTTTTTAGCTGCAAAGTTCTACAAGTCACTCTGTTGGTCAGTTGGTTCTACTTCAGGAAATAGTGTGGAATCATGTTTCTGTGAAACTTGGTACAGTCATGGGTCGCATCCTTGGGTGTAATGACGCATGACTTGACCCGTGCTTGAACAGACCCACACATTGCATTTTTAGCTCTGCCACTAGTGGGCGCTACAATGTGCTACGATATGTTACAGGGGGGGGGGGGGACATGATTTTTGAAATCACCATAGCTTGAAATCACCATACGTACATAGATAGATAGATAGATACGTTATTGATCCTTTGCAGGAAATTGATGTGTCACATGATGCAGCCACATTGAAACAGTCAGGACAACAACAGGAGACAAAAACTGACACTGAAACATGTAGCTAGGCACAATAATACCAAAAAAGGTTGATAAGAGTACTACGTACTAGAGTTGCTAAATCTACTACGGCAATAAATAAATACTTAGTGAACAGCCCAAAAATGACAGTATCTTGAAAACTGAGCACACAGTCGATAAAAAAAAATCACAATGACTTTTTTCCTCCTCTGCTCACAGGCTCCCTCTGCCAGGAGGTCATAAACCACTGTGACCCGAGCCCGTGCCAGCACGAGGCTAAGTGTGAGAGCCACGTCGGAGGCTACGCGTGCCACTGCCTCAAACAAAGCCAAGATGGCGTCCTGTACGGCGGCGTGCACTGTGACGTGAGGCTGCGGGGCTGCGAGGGCCACGAGTGCCAGAACAACGCCGCCTGCTCTCCGTTCCTGGAGAGCGGCACCCACGGCTACTCGTGCTCCTGCCCGCCCGGCTTCACCGACCCCCTCTGCCACACCTCCACCGCCTTCTCCTTTGAGCGCAGCGGCTACGTGCTGCTGCAGGGCCCCCTGGTGGACACGGAGGAACACGTCAACATCACCCTGAGCTTCCGCACCGTCCTGCCCCGGGCTGTGCTTTTCCATCGCACCAGCAGGGGGCTGCTGCTGAGCCTGGTGCTGGAGGAGGGGGGGAGGCTGCGTCTCACCCTGAGGAAGGAGCTCTCTGCCGGGGCGGAAACGGAGACGGAGGGGATGTCTCTGGAGTTGCCGCAGAACGTCACAGACGGAGAGTGGCACTCTGTGGAGGCCGTGCACGGGACGCGGACGCTCAGTCTGAAACTCTTGGACGATGCAGGGCGCTGTCAGGAGGACCAGGGCTGCCAGATCATGACCATGATCATGAGGAGCCTGGACGGACTGCCGTCGCCCCGCCAGAAGACCTTCATTGGAGGAGTGCTCGAGGACTCAAAGGCGCTCCCGGCGTTCATCGGCTGCATGCGGGACGTGTTGGTGGACGGGCAGCTGGGCGTCCCGGGGGAATGGCTGAGTGAGTCCGCGGTGAACGTGTCGCTCGGCTGCAGCCACAGGGACCGCTGCCTGGACCTGCCCTGCCAGAACAGAGGCCGCTGTGTCAACCTGTGGCAGAGCTACCAGTGCAGCTGTCCCAGGCCTTACGAGGGACACGACTGTGACGACGGTATGTTCTAGTCATCGGAAAGTCAAACAGCGGAGAGAACGCTTTGGTTTAAAGATACCATTTAGTAAATGTCATTGCCTAGGTTGTCTCTATTCCTACTTCAGCTCACTGGGCAGATGTTTTTTGCAGCACCAGATTTGCTCAACTACTTGTCTATCTATGCTTCACCGGTAGATTTTTGGTTTCCCACACCGGAGTCCCAGGATCACCTCAGACTTGTTGCACAAACATGAATAAGGTTAGGTTTAGGTTTGTCCATTTCAGTCAGGAATAGTTCAACACAGTGAAAAGAGATAGATGACCCTACAGAGAGCTTTAAGCTACACTGATTCATTGAAATTGGAAGAGATGTGAACTAGGTCACCTTTACTCAATTTCTTGATTGGCTAATTAAATCACTCCCTGCCTCCTGATGTGTGACAGAGGTGAAGAGAGTCGAGCTGAGCCGTGGCGAGAGGCGGAGATCCTCTTATCTGACTGGATCATGTGACATGCACAGTTGCACACACACTTACTCACACGCACGCGCGCGCGCACGCACACACACACACACACACACACACACACACACACACATTTGGACGGCACGGTGGCTCAGTGGTTAACACTGTTGCCTCACAGCAAGAAGGTCCCGGGTTCGAACCCCGGTCCGTCCCAGGTCCTTTCTGTGTGGAGTTTGCATGTTCTCCCCGTGTCCGTGTGGGTTTTCTCCGGGTGCTCCGGTTTCCTCCCACCATCAAAGAAAGACATGTATGTTAGGGTTAATACTCCTGTCAGTGCCCCTGACCAAGGTACTGGCAAAATAACTGGAGTTGGTCCCCGGGCGCTGCACAGTGGCTGCCCACTGCTCCTAGTTCTAGGAAGGTTCCTAGTAGAGGATGGGTCAAATGCAGAGGATGAATTTCCCCATGGGGATAAATAAAGGATAACTTAACTTATTTACTCACATGCACGCGCACGCACACACACACACACACACACACACACACACACACACTCTACTCAGAATATGTCAGTGTCTGTCCATTTGGCTTCTATCTGAGATGTGAGCTGTCAGATACATTGTGTGCTCTCCGTGGTGTCTGTGTGTTATCAGTGTCCTGCCTGCCTGCCTGCCTGCCTGCCTGCCTGCCGGCCTGCCTGCTGCCTGCCTGCCTTGCCTTAGGGCGAGCAGCCCACAGGGGAAAGTGCTGACACTGACACTGGACACAGGGCCATGCATGATGAGGGCTAGTAGCCGCTTCATTTTCCTCCTCCTGCGCCACTTCTTCTAGAGTCACTAGAGATTGTTGGGCTTATAAAACCCTTTCAAACCCCATTGGGGGGTGGGGGGCACACAGGGTGGGGTCAAGCATTAAAAAAGGCTGCTTTTCTTAGCTCACCCAACAGTGACCTCACTCCTTTCGCCCTGTCGACACCCCAAAAAATGATCACCCAATCGCAGTTTCCTCATCTTTTACCTGATGAAACTGAATATTCTCTTGTCCTCCTCTTTCCCTCTGTGTGTAGAATATGCGACGGCGCGCTTCGGGAACGAGGACGCACAGAGTTTCGCCGCGTTCACCATCACCGACGACGACGACGACAACGACCTGGCACACAGCCTCACCGTCTCCTTGTTCCTGCGCACGCGGAGGCGCAGTGGACTCCTCCTGCTGCTCGCCAACAACAGCAGCAGCAGCCACGGGTACCTACGCTTGTGGCTGGAGGACGGCAGGGTCAAAGTTCAGCTCGACTCGGAGAGCCTGAGCGGGCGGAGCGCGGTCGACGACGGGGAAATCCACTTTGTGAGCGTGGAGGTGGCGGGGGAGCAGATGACGCTGTCCGTAGCGGGCCAGAAACAGAAGGGCCACGCGGGGGTCAGGACAGTGGGCGTCGGGGCCGGCGATGTGGTGTACGTGGGGGGTTTGTCGGAGGGGAGGACCACTTCGGCGTCCGGGGGATACTTTAAAGGCTGCATCCAGGACCTGAGGATCAACGACAGGAGGTTGCAGTTCTCTGGGTCGGACACATCCGTGAGATCCTACCCTCTGGAGCTCATGGAGAACGTGACCCTTGGATGCTCCGGGGACAACGCCTGCAGGGTGAGGGAAAGCGCGCAGTTGGTGTCCCGCAGAAACCTTCTGTCTTCAGTTGGTGTATCAGTCTTGTTTGAGGCCCTGGCAACAGGCCAAACCACTCATAATGCATTTTACGTTGTATCTAATACTGTCAGTTACTGAACAGTTAATGTTTCAGCAGGACACTGATGATAAGCAGCTGCCTGTAGTACACATATAACCAAACATTCACTTCCAAGGGAAGAGTGATTGAGGCCCTGTGATTTTTCACTTTCTTTCCATTTGTTTCTATTCACCTTATGTTGCCACGCCCACTTTTTCTCTTCCGTGTCGGACGCAATTGTATTTGTTCTTCTGGTTCAGCGTTAGCCGGCCGGCCGGTAAAACATCGATAAACTGTAAACTATGAATGAAGTTTGGCAACATTCAGAAGCTACACTGCGGCCAACTTCAGTTACATGCTCATAGCGTTACTGCTGCGAGGAGCCGATGGCTGTACCCGGTCGCCATTTAAGTTAGTTACAAAAGCACGTCGACAGTGTTTTCTCACTGCCAGTACAGTAGGGGTTGACAGATACTAGCTAGTCCGACCGGTCACACAGCCAGCGCTCCTCGCTGCTCGTTAAAAATGTCCAAATAGGCGTTATTCTGATAAACTGGTCACATATTTGGAATGTTACGTTCTCATCTGAAAAAATACTAAAACTTTATAACTTTTTTTGCTTGAAAACAGCTTTTTGGCAAGTCTAAAAATGATAAAGGTAGGAGTAATCTACTTCCGGGTCTAAAACAGAAGAACGATTACAAAATGACGTAATGCAGAAGCGTCCTCCTGATATGGGAAAATGATAAGGTGAATATTACACAACAAAGATTAGGGGATGTGCAGACATGGATTAAAGCCTATAAAAAGCTTAGGAATTTCTTTTATCACAAGTGGGCCACTAAATCATTTGCAAAACATTACCATCTTTGTGTTATTATGTACTGTATGAGAATGCATTTTGCCATTGTTGATTGATACCATGATTTGTAATCAATTATTCGTTAATTAGCCTATTGCAGACAGCCCTTCACGTTTAGTTTCTGATTTGGGTGTGGGTTACCCTCATGAGACCCTCATGAGACATGATGCAGTATTAGGTCAAAGTAAGCGCCTCTGTTTATTTCCTCGCCCTCAGAGTAACCCTTGTCTAAACGGGGGGATGTGCTACACCTTGTGGGACGACTTCACCTGCACCTGCCCACCCAACACAGCAGGGCGGCGCTGTGAGGAGGTCAGGTGGTGCGCGCTGTCGCCTTGCCCGTCAGATGCAGAGTGCAAGATGCTGAACCAGGGATATGAGTGTGAGTGCAGTCCAGCTTGATCATTTTTTATTTAGATTTATTTAACAAAACTGAGACCTGTCTTTACTTAATGTGTCTTTTTCCCTGACCTTCTAGGCTCCTCCAATGCAACCTTCTTCAATGACAGCAGTGTGTTGTCCTACCGGGGAAACGGCCACATATCCCGCAACCTAACCAGCCTGTCGCTGAACCTGCGCACACGGAAGCGTCACGCAGCCGTGCTGCACGCAGAGAAGGGCTCGGCGTTCCTCACGCTCTCCATCCACGATGGCCTGCTCTCAGTGGAGCTTCAGAGCAGCACAGGAGACGAGGAGGAGGGGGGGCGGGGCTTGTCTACGGAGGGGCGGGGCTTGTCTACGGTCGTCAGCCTGAGCAGCCGGAGGAGCGTGAGCGATGGCGAGTGGCACAGCGTGGACCTGTTCATGGAGGAGCCGTGGGCACAGCGCTCCCGGTGGACGCTGGTGCTGGACAAGGAGGCAGAGGAAGCCAGCACCTCCCGCAGCCCGGCGGGGGGCAACCTGGACTTCCTCAGGCAGGAGGTGGACATCTTCCTGGGGAGCCGGGGCCCCGACGACGCCAACTGGCCCTTTGCCGGGTGCCTGGGCACCGCGGAGCTGGGCGGCATCGCCCTGCCTTACTTCAGCTCCTCCGAGGTGAACCTCCCGCGCGTTCAGGAGGAGCAGTTCGTCCGCACGTCGCTCAGCCCGCCGCTCGCCGGCTGCAGCGGGGGCCCCGTGTGTCGGCCCAACCCCTGCCAGAACCGGGCCGAGTGCCAGGATCTGTTCAACCTGTACAACTGCAGCTGCGCTCCGGGCTGGGCCGGCCGGCGCTGCCACTTCTCCACCGACGCCTGCGCCTCCGGGCCCTGTCGTCACGGCAACTGCAGCGCGAGCGGCCCGCTGACCTACGAGTGCGCCTGTGAGCTGGGCTACACGGGGGTGGACTGCGAGGAGGAGGTGGACGTGTGCGCGAACCACCTGTGTGCCCATGGAGGCACCTGTCTGCACGGGCCGGACAGGTACGCCTGCCTCTGTGCCGAGAACTACACCGGACCCTACTGCAAGTGAGTCAATGAGCAACCTTTTCTACAAAGTTTCGTGGTGTTGCGTGAATCCGTTTGGAAGTTAGAGTGTAGGCGCCTTTTTGTGATTGGACATTGGATTGCCACATCCCCTTTTGGCCAGTTGGCGTGCAAAGGCAATCAGTTCTACGTTTTCTACCAAGTTTTGTGCAAATCCATACATTTTGAGATATCCTGCTGACAAACAAACATACAGACAAACAGGAGTGAAAACATAACCCAAAATAACCCAAAACCCAATATATATCAACCCAATATATAAACTAACTATAAACTAATATATCTCAGCCTGTCGTAGTAGAACCACTACACTGGGTTCTCTGGTTCAGCCTGTCTGTAGTAGAACCACTACACTGGGTTCTCTGATTCAGCTTGTCTGTAGTAGAGCCACTACACTGGGTTCTCTGGTTCAGCCTGTCTGTAGTAGAACCACTACACTGGGTTCTCTGGTTCAGCCTGTCTGTAGTAGAGCCACTACACTGGGTTCTCTGGTTCAGCCTGTCTGTAGTAGAACCACTACACTGGGTTCTCTGGTTCAGCCTGTCTGTAGTAGAACCACTACACTGGGTTCTCTGGTTCAGCCTGTCTGTAGTATAACCACTACACTGTGCTCTCTGGTTCAGCCTGTCTGTAGTAGAACCACTACACTGGGTTCTCTGGTTCAGCCTGTCTGTAGTGGAACCACTACACTGGGTTCTCTGGTTCAGCCTGTCTGTAGTAGAACCACTACACTGGGTTCTCTGATTCAGCTTGTCTGTAGTAGAACCACTACACTGGGCTCTCTGGTTCAGCCTGTCTGCAGTAGAACCACTACACTGGGCTCTCTGGTTCAGCCTGTCTGCAGTAGAACCACTACACTGGGCTCTCTGGTTCAGCCTGTCTGGTCTGTAGTAGAACCACTACACTGGGCTCTCTGGTTCAGCCTGTCTGCAGTAGAACCACTACACTGGGCTCTCTGGTTCAGCCTGTCTGGTCTGTAGTAGAACCGCTACACTGGGCTCTCTGGTTCCTTCCCCTCTGTCATCTGCCGTTTGATCTCGCAGAACCATGAGGGGAACCAACGCCTCCCAGCATTTATCCTGTAAACACACAGTCTCTTGTCTCTTGTCGCCTTTTGCAACTGACTCGCTGAGCAAGCCAGCAGACAAGGTGCACATCTCCCTCTACTGGTGAACATCTATTCTGTCAAGGGTTCATCCAAACCACGTCTTCTTTTTGTTTGTGACTCTTGTTTATGTCTTTTCCCCATCTTTCTGCTTCCTCTCCAGCGATCGGGTTGCAGAGGTTCCGTGGTATATTATTGTCAGAAATGCGTAAGTTGTTTTTCTTATTTCTCGGGTGTTTCCTATTTGTTTTGTGTTAGACATGTTTCTCTCATTTGCCACGCACAAGCTCCCCTGCTTTTTTGTAGGAGTACTTGCAACAAAATGCCAGGCAAAGCTAATATCACGTCTCCATGTGAAAAGTTGTGTTCTATAGAATGAGATATCCACCATTTGAAAAGAGTGACACACGTCTGATAGTACAAAATGATTGCTGGCATCTAAATGAAAGATTTAAAATATTTGCCTCACAAATAACATTTCGGTCAAGACCACTTGCGGTATGGCTCTGTTCTGGATGCTCCCTGCCCTTCCATGAGCATACATGGAATAGCCTTAAGGCAAGGAGAGCAGCAAAAGACCCCCAGGTACAGAACAGATCAGCAACAATGACAACAGAAATGACATTAAGTCAGACACAGCATGAAAGGAGGAGCTGTGGAGGAGGTGGGCGGCAAACGGCTTGCAGAGGAAGCAGCCATGTTAGACAGGCAGACCGAAGCAGAATTAAAGAGGGCGCCCTGTTTGAGTTGAGCCAATTGAATGCGTCCGCTCAGCAGTCAGCTGATGTGGGCTGGGTTTGAGATCAGCTCCTAATCAGCTGTGGGGCTAGCTAGGTTTAAGCTGGGCTTGACCACGCCATGTCCTGCCTGAACTATCGCCATGCTCCATTCTTCAAAATGTTATGACCTGTATTTTTTTTTCATTATTGACTGATGCATTTCAAGTAAGAGTTTAGAACCAAACTATTCTGCTCTAGCCGAGGCACATTGGAGAACAGTAGGCTTAAAGAAGCTGTGGGGAATTTGTTGTCATTCCTCCTATACATGTGATTTGACGTGCTGCTGCTGCCGAGTAGTTGCCACAGGCCTTTAATCTTATTATCCTGGTCTCCTCCTAAGCCTCTCACACACACACACACACACACACACACACACACACACACCTACACACACACACACACACACACACACACACACACACACACACACACACACACACACACACACACACACACACACACACACACACACACACACACACACACACTCTTAACAATGTGTGCCTCTGTCCTCTACCAGACGGCCCAAGCTGCCTGTCTCTGTGTGCGGCGATGACACCAGAAACTACACCTGCTTCAACGGAGGGAACTGCACTGAGCGAGAGCTGTCCTGTGACTGCCTGCCCGGCTTCACCGGACACCGGTACGATATGACAACAAAACAAGAGAAGAAGAGTCTTATATAGAAGGAGAGGAATAGTATTAAACGACACGACACGAGGGTCGCAGGTTCGAACCCCTGTGTTACCTCTGGCTCAGTCTGGGAACCCAGAGTCTATTTTAATTTGAAAAATAGACTCTGACTGGGACAGTTCTACCGTTTTTCCCAGCTTCCTGTACAGCGCGCCTCTCCTGCCGCCGTCACTTCCTTTTCCGCGTCCGTGCTCCACTGTTTACAGTCTAAATAGCAACTTGCGCCGTGACTACAGTAATTTTCCACTGTTGTTGTGAGACGAGTTGACGTCTTCTATGCAGTGTGTTTATGCGTTAACGCTATTAGTGAAGAGCCGAAACGGACCCGGAAAAGGAAAGCGGAAGTGACGGAAAAGCCACCGTCACTTCCTTTTCCACGTCCATTTCGGCTACTAATAATATTAATCCATAAACACACTGCATAGAAGACGTCAACTCGTCTTACAACGAAGTGGAAAATTACTGGAAAGTCGCAGCACAAGTTGCAATTTAGACTGTAAACAGTGGAGCATGGACGGGGAAAAGGAAGTGACGGTGGCAGGAGAGGCGCGCTGTACAGGAAGCTGGGAAAAACGGTAGGGCTGTCCCAGTCAGAGTCTATTTTTCAAATAAAATAGACTGCGTTCCCAGATTGCCTCTGGCTTGGTCGGGCGTCTATAGAGGCACAATTAGCCATGTTTGCAGATGGGGAGCCCAATTAAGTGTATGTGTCTTGGTTGCTGCACTAGTGCCTCCTCTGGCCGGTCGGGGCGCCTGTTTGGGGGGGAGGGGACCTGGGGGTAATAGCACGATCCTCCCACGTGCTACATCCTGCTGGTGAAACTCCTTGGTGTCAGGTGAAAAGAAGCGGCTGGTGACTGCACATGTAGTGGAGGAAGCATGTGCTAGTCTACAACTCTCCCCAGAACGGCAGAGGGGGTGGAGCAACAGTCGGAACAGCCTAACAGGGGAATTGACCAAAGAGAGAGGGGAGAATATGTGGCCAGAAAAGACAATAAGTGTCTGTTTCTGTCCTTGTGTGTGTGTGTGTGCGTGCATGTGTGTGTGTGCGTGTGTGTGTGTGCGTGCGTGCGTGTGCGTGTGTGTGTTTCACAGGTGCGAGCAGGAAGTGGACGAGTGCAAGTCCAACCCGTGTCTGAACGGAGGCTACTGCCGCAACCTGATCAACAAGTTTGTGTGCGTGTGCGACATGAGCTACGCGGGAGACGTGTGCCAGACGGACGTAAGCGACCTTTACTTTTACGTGGCGGTGCTGATGTGGCAGAACCTCTTCCAGCTGCTGGCGTACCTCACGCTCCGGCTGGACGACGACGACGAGCCCGAGGTGGACTGGGGAGACGAATGAGTGGGGGCTGTCATAGGCCCATTTCGCGAGCAACCGCTTTTTTGAGGTGGTAAATCAGGAAGTAGAGCAGGTGTAACCAATAGCATTAATGAGGAACACCTCAAAGGAACGGAACCATCATTAATGGTATTGGTTACAGCTGCTTCACTTCCTGCTTTATCACCTGAAAACGATTGCTGTGAAAAGGGTCTGTAGGCTACTTTAAGACCAGTTAATTGGGGACGGCTTGTCCAATTGGGGGCAAAAGCTGCGTCATCCAATTTGGAAAAAGCAGATTTTTGGGGTCAGTGGTTAAGGTTAAGGTTAGGGTTAGGGTTAGGGTTAGGTTAAGGTTATGGTTAGGTTAAGGTTAGGGTAAGGGTTAAGTTTAGGGTTAGGGTTAGGTTAAGGTTATGGTTAAGTTAAGGTTAGGGTAAGGCTTAGGCAAGTAGTGGTTATGGTTAGGGTTAGTCTCCAGGGAATGTAACGTCCCAAAAAGTGACCACGATCTGATGTGTGTGTGTGTGTGTGTGTGTGTGTGTGTGTGTGTGTGTGTGTGTGTGTGTGTGTGTGTGTGTGTGTGTGTGTGTGTGTGTGTGTGTGTGTGTGCACGTGCGTCATTTCAAGATGTAAAGTGCGGGGGAATGATCAGTATAATGTACTGGTTAGAGTTGTTTTGTTTTGTTTGAATTCAGTTCAGTAGTAGGAGAGGAGAGCTGTTTCTGTGCCTTAACATGACACTTTGCTATTTGGCAGAACCTCCTTTCTTTGTACAAAGTGCTAAGACAATCCTGGTGTCAAACAGCAGCTCTCTTGGGGAGCGCAGAGCCAGAATCTGTACAGACCGAGACGGAAACCCAAGTACAGTTTTGCGATTGCACAAGATAATGATTGTGTTGTAAAGGGAGTGATATTTCACATGCGATGATGCACTTTGTTGGTGAGGTGAAGAATATTGTAGCATATGTGTTATTTTATTTATAATGTCTCTGGCTTAAGATGTCTTGTCAGCCTTTCTGGATGTGATATCGGGAGCCCCATGTGGCAGAGTGTGTGTACTGTACTCTCAAAGACTGTGTTGTAGCTACAAAGGTACTTAGAGAGCCTTGAAGGTGGCAAAATATCTCACTTTGCTCCTGAAGTGTGTTCAGATCACCGTGGTGGCTGACTGACTGACTGACTGACTGACTGACTGACTGACTGAATGCAATGTGTTGTTTTGTACCAAAGAGGCAGCTTCTCTTGTATTATGAGGAATAGATATGATGGCTCTGGTTAGGATTCACTTTGGATATGTGGTTATGGTCAACATCTCACACACTCCTCACTGCTAACCATGTCATGTGAAGAAACTAATCATTGGTCCAAGTCAGTCCCAAGTCCGTCTGTCAGCCATGTTGTCTCGTAGATGATGCAGCGCTGTATGTATCATCTATGTATGTGTACAGTGTCTCTGTGTTTGTCATTCATTCATCAGTCAGATTGTGTCCTCATGTGTCTGCCTGTCCTGTCTCAGTTTGAGTCCACTCTGTCCGTCTGTCTTGTTTTCAAATAAAAAACTACTTTCGTGGCAGCCTTGATCTGTTGTCTCTTTTCATCTGTCGTCTTTCTCCTCAATCATCACATGCTTTGTTTTGTGTTCATTTTCAAATCCATCTAAAGCACAGACCATGCTGTGGCTACTGTATATAGCACTATTTCTCCCTTACAGCACTTTTTCCACTGTGTATCACTGTGTGTATGTCTTGTCTGCATGTGTGCGTGTATATCACTGTGTGTATGTCTGCATATGTGTGTCTATATTAGAGCTGCAACGATGATCGACAGAAAATTAATCGACTAGATTAGATTAGATTCTTTGATGACCACACAGCCAGGCTGGTGGAATTTGTTTTCAGTACAGTTCATACGTACTGTAAGCTATGGTCCAACATTGAACATCGTAATACATAAAACACAATAAAGTACACAATACAGTCATAGCAGCAGTGATATGGGGGTTGTTATAGAGAGTTCAGTGTCCTTATAGCAGTGGGGAAGAAACTGTTTTTAAAACGGGTTGTCTTGGTGGACAGAGACCTGTAGCGCCTCCCAGAGGGCAACAGCTGGAAGATGTGGTATGCTGGGTGAGTGGGGTCAGAAATGATTTTTTTTAGCTCTATTTATTGTCCTTTGGCGTTGGAGTGATTCAAGTGACGGAAGGGGGGTGTGGATTATTTTGGAGGATTTATTTGCTGATTCTCTGTACCGGTAGTTTGTTTTTGGAGTGAGTGTCCAGACTGCTGTACCAAACTGTTATGGAGAAGGTGAGGATGCTTTGTATGATGGCCAGGTAGAACCGGAGCAGGAGATGTTTTCTTATTCTGAATTTTTTGAGCTGACGGAGGAAGAAGAGTCTCTGATTGGCTTTTTTGTAGATGTGGGGCCCTAATCTCCCACAGGCCTTCGGCGCTAAAACGGGCCTTAAACGCAAAAAAACGTGCCTTGCGCCTGTTTTGGGACGATATCAATATGGCTTTACGCTGCCAAATGCGCTTTAGGCCGAATGGGCGTGGCGCAGTCCCAGAATGGGCCAAAGTGGGCGTGTCGGCGCTAAATACCGGCGTACTGCTATCTTCCGAGCTGGCGTACATTTAGCGCTTTGCGCCTTTGAAAAGCAGGCCTATTCAGTGCGCCAGTGTCAAGGAGTGCTCTTCTGCCTCTCCCCTGTCACCCTTCTCTGTCTCTCTCTGAAACCAGGCCTATTCAGTGCGCCAGTGCTCTTCTGCCTCTTCTCTGTCACCCTTCTCTCTCTCTCTCTGACTCCCTCGCTCAGACAGACACAACACATAGCAGCACCCAGCTTCCCATAGGAAATAGCAGTTGTAAGTTTACTGCCTGTGAATGTCCCTGTCCCAGCATGCAATTGGGTCCTCCATTTCGCTACTAAATAGCAACCAAATGAGCCGAAATAGATATAAAAGGTAGATCTAAAATAATGTGTAATGGTAAGACAACCTGCAATTGTAGAACATTTCAATATTGGACCAAATAAAACATCGAAATGAAACACCACCCTATGTGAAACATATATGTCCTCTTGAGCCTATATATACCCTGTGTGGATTTAACGTGATTTAGATAAGTGACAGCGGAACGCGCTTCGGAAGCTTCTACTGTCATCTGCTATACTGTGATGTCTGCTCCAATAACTTGGCCCTACTCCACATTTAGTTTTACAATAAAAACACATTTATG
>NC_139632.1:8228870-8243870 GCF_964638095.1 Poromitra crassiceps | reverse complement strand
GGTGGGGGGGGGGAGAAGTTGAGAATCACTGTGCTAAAGGCACTGCCCTCTGTGCTAAAGTCCCTCTGCGCTAAAGTCCCTCTGCGCTAAAGTGCCTCTGCGCTAAAGTCCCTCTGCGCTAAAGTCCCTCTGCGCTAAAGTCCCTCTGTGCTAAAGGCACTGCCCTCTGCGCTAAAGTCCCTCTGCGCTAAAGTCCCTCTGTGCTAAAGGCACTGCCCTCTGCACTAAAGTCCCTCTGTGCTAAAGTCCCTCTGTGCTAAAGGCACTGCCCTCTGCGCTAAAGTCCCTCTGCGCTAAAGTGCCTCTGCGCTAAAGTCCCTCTGCGCTAAAGTCCCTCTGCGCTAAAGTCCCTCTGTGCTAAAGGCACTGCCCTCTGCGCTAAAGTCCCTCTGCGCTAAAGTCCCTCTGCGCTAAAGTCCCTCTGTGCTAAAGGCACTGCCCTCTGCACTAAAGTCCCTCTGTGCTAAAGTCCCTCTGTGCTAAAGGCACTGCCCTCTGCGCTAAAGTCCCTCTGCGTGCTAAAGTCCCTCTGCGCTAAAGGCACTGCCCTCTGCGCTAAAGTCCCTCTGTGCTAAAGGCACTGCCCTCTGCGCTAAAGTCCCTCTGCGCTAAAGTCCCTCTATGCTAAAGTCCCTCTGTGCTAAAGTCCCTCTGTGCTAAAGTCCCTCTGTGCTAAAGTCCCTCTGCGCTAAAGTCCCTCTGCGCTAAAGTCCCTCTGTGCTAAAGTCCCTCTGCGCTAAAGTCCCTCTGCACTAAAGTCCCTCTGTGCTAAAGTCCCTCTGCACTAAAGTGCCTCTGTGCTAAAGTCCCTCTGCGCTAAAGTCCCTCTGCACTAAAGTCCCTCTGTGCTAAAGTCCCTCTGCGCTAAAGTCCCTCTGCGCTAAAGTCCCTCTGTGCTAAAGTCCCTCTGCGCTAAAGTCCCTCTGCACTAAAGTCCCTCTGTGCTAAAGTCCCTCTGCGCTAAAGTCCCTCTGTGCTAAAGGCACTGCCCTCTGCGCTAAAGTCCCTCTGCACTAAAGTCCCTCTGCGCTAAAGGGACTCTGCGCTAAAGGCACTGCCCTCTGCGCTAAAGTCCCTATGTGCTAAAGGCACTGCCCTCTGCGCTAAAGTCCCTCTGTGCTAAAGTCCCTCTGTGCTAAAGTCCCTCTGCGCTAAAGTCCCTCTGTGCTAAAGGCACTGCCCTCTGCGCTAAAGTCCCTCTGTGCTAAAGGCACTGCCCTCTGCGCTAAAGTCCCTCTGCGCTAAAGTCCCTCTGTGCTAAAGTCCCTCTGCGCTAAAGTCCCTCTATGCTAAAGTACCTCTGTGCTAAAGTCCCTCTGCGCTAAAGTCCCTCTGTGCTAAAGTCCCTCTGCGCTAAAGTCCCTCTGCGCTAAAGTCCCTCTGCGCTAAAGTGCACTGCCCTCTGCGCTAAAGGCACGGCCCTCTGTCACCAACTCACCCCAATCCTTTCACTGATCCTCTCTCTCCCTCCAGTTGACCTCGGAGGGTTTGTCCTCTGACCTGGTGCTGCCCATCAGCCTGGTGTCCGTGGGCCTGCTGCTGGCTCTCGTCCTGACCTCCGTCGGCCTGGCGGTGGCGCTAAACCGCCGGGGCACCCGCGGCACCTACAGCCCCAGCCGGCAGGAGAAGGAGGGCTCCCGGGTGGAGATGTGGAGCATCGCCCAGCCGCCACCTACAGAGAGACTCATATGAGATGTTCACATCCACCTGCTATAGCCGGCCTCAGAAATAGACCTAAAGCAGACCAGACCAGACTGCAATAACCGGATCAGAACTTCAACAGTTCATCCATTCATCTCAGTTCATCCTGAAACTACAAATGTGTTTTGTATAATTATGGTAGAGGATCGTATGATATGTTGTGACAGTGTTTGTTGATTCCATTTTCTATTGCTTCTTCCTGTGATGTACTGCACCTGCTGTCGCCCATCCTACACATCCATCTAAACTCATAGATTTGGTGCGGTAGTTCCAGTTCCAGTATCAGATCTATGCGTCTGATCCAGATCCACCATAGATTGACGAGTGAATAGATTGACGAACTTCATTTTCGCCCATGAAATACAATCCAGGTCTGATTTATCAAGGGAAAATTCCTTTCCAATTATTTGTGTGTCCTGTTCTTTGTATTTCCCATGTCTATACCCATGTCTTTACTCTTGAGTGGTGCCAGTACGGATTTATTTTTCAGTGAACATTCCTACTGGACTTTTCCTACTATAGCTCTTTACTAGCAGAATCATGTCCTTAAGGAGTTGGATATCAGAGTCGTTGCACTAGTTGAGGATAGTTATTTTTATGGGTTGACTCTTACATGACTACATAAGGTGTCCAATCAAGTGTATATATTGTAATTATTTTGATTTTTTTTTAACTGTGAATTGAATTGTGCCATTTGTTGATGCCATGTGTAAATAGAAGACACCTTGCAATTAATGTACTTTGATTTGTGTTAATTTATTTAATTTCTATGGACCATTATGCCTGTTGAAGAACAGTGTAGAGCTAAGAATGGATGTTTTTTTTATTACAAATTTGACTAGGTTTGTCTAATAATAAATGCGTCAATAAACCCATATTCAACCCAATGCTCGACTAGTCAATAAACCAGCATTCTTTAGGTATTATGTGCTGTGTGAGAATATGCCTCGCTGACTTATCACTAAAATCCATTGACAGTGCGTCTATTTTGCCATATACTCGAGATATGTTTAAAAAAAACTAGTCAAAAGTTAAACATGAATATGTATAGTATAATTTATTTTCAGTTCACAGTGCATACAGTTGTGTATCATTGTACCAAGTTACTCATCAACAGCACATTAAATTGACCTCAGATGTTTATTTAAGACGTTATGTTTCCGCAATGAGAACATGCAAGTTAGGAAGTGTGCCCAGAACCAGAAGATCACTAAATGACATACCGAAGAGTTCATCATCATGACAGTACCAGAACACAGGATCAAGACAAGTTGCCCAATGTAACTTCATAGTTTATCACTATACTGAAAACATGAGACACTTTTAGAGGAAGTGCTGCGTCTTTCTTCATTGAATTCATATCTTTCCAAAGGCCTTGAGTTTAACTTGTGTTCCCATACAGAAGAAAAAAAAATCAGTATTAGTTGCTACCTGATTTCAATCACCTTCAACTCACTCCAGTCTTGCAATTTCAGGACAATCATTCTTATCATGAGTGGCTACATGTACAGGATTGATCATTTACTGTAAAGTACATGACATTGTGTTGTCAGGAGAGTAAAGAGACTAGCTATAGAGAGAGACGCACACATACGTTTTGTCTGCATCCCTAGTAGATCAGTCAGTCAGGAGGGCGACAGACATCCAGCGATCAGAACACTAGCTTCACAGCACGCAGGCCTGGTTTACAGCGAGCTGTACAACACTTTCTTACCTACCGTACTTCAACACAGGCACAACTCCCAACAGTTTGGCAGTTCCCAACATCTTCCTAGCTCTTATCTTGAGCCTTAAAACATTGAAATGCCTGACAGTAACTTCTTCATCGTTGTACAACATTAGTGGAAACAGGACCAACGTTACAACTAGGGATGGATATCGTTTCGTATCTTTCTGCTACTGGTGCTAAAACAATACTTTTAAAATTGTACCGGTGCCTAAACTGAGCTAAACCTAAAAACTAAAATTTCAAGTGCCAGTTTTGGAGCACCGGAGGGTGGATATGTCATTCAGCTGCTCGGGCATGGCCCCTAAATCTGTGTTTTAATTCGGTACCGGTAGTGCCGGTTGTAAAGCTACCGGTACCATAGTGATACCGGGTTTCGGTACCCAACCCTAGTTACAACACCCTCGCCCAGCTACAGCAGCTGCTGGTTAGACACTGCTCAAGTATTTCCCCACAAACCTCTATGGTTAGATTGACAGTAGTCATGGGTGTGAAAGAAACCCACAAATCAAAGTAGAAATGTTCTCTGTATAACACTAAAAATGCAAGGCAGATGACATGTACTTTTACCATACCCCAATGCTAGGCAGAATTATGGGGTTTCCATCACTCATGATTTGATGGTTGTGCTGAATACTGGAACAATTCTTAATACCCGCAGAAGAGACCACATTTGGAAGAGGGGGGAAAAATGAAATAAAACAAAATCATAGCATACAACACATATACTGTACATGCAGATATAACAGGAAGCAGGTATGCTGTACCATGTGCAAGCAAGTCTCAGTCCATTTTGATTAGAAGGTGTCAAATGCTTAGATGGGACATGCATTAATATTCTATCAAAAAAATATTGTTTTCTTCCAAAAAAATAAAATCTAAAACATTAAAATATTGGGTGTCATTTATTATTAATGGATTTAACACATACAACACCAATCATATATTATCCATGTAAAATATACTCAAGACGGCAAAAATGTACTTGTCTAGTCATCATAGCTGAAAATAATTTGTCATCAATATGAAATCAATATTGATGTTTAACGAGAGAAACCCTTTTGGATACATTTAGCTCAGAATGAATGTTCAAGGGATTTACAAAAATAAAATGAGAACTGAGAGACCACAAACTATCATCACAAAATAGTCAAATTAAAGAAAGTAGCTAACTAACGTACAAAAAGAGGAATACGGCGATAGAGATGTTCTCTTGGTGACAGGCAGTGGTGTGTCTCCACACCAGCAGTGAGTGGAAAACACTTCAAGTACCTAAGTTCACTTCGGTCCCCTCGTCTGCTCTCTCCGTCCTAATAAATAATATTTGTGAAAATGTAAAGAGGACCTTAACTGTGTTAAAGTGGCCCGAACACATCGTCTCCCCTCCTGTCTCTAATACTGTAGCTTATAATAATAATTCATTTATTTTATAAAGCGCTTTTCAATGACCCAAAGACGCAGACATCAGTACGAATACCTTGTCCTGGGTGGTATTCATATAAGGCACGCTCAGTCATTAACACCCATATAGACATGCTTCAGCTCTCACTCCGCTTAGCTTAGTAGCTTACCACACACAAATATCTTTCATACATATTTTAGCCATCATAGACTGAAATGAAGCTTGACTAATTAACTAATTGATTATCCCCTCAGTAAAATCATGCAATCTGATGTAATAATCGGTCTGTAAAAAAACTGACCGTTTGGACCATTTTACAGTTTTTGCATAGTAAATTATTTGAAAGGAATTATTAGGACCGATTCCTGGGCGCTTAGACGCGTGCCAAAGACTTTATGAGCAAATCGTTAACGCAGAGCAGCACTCAAAAAGTGGAGAGAGTGCTGCTGTTAAACCGCCACACTGACGGGCGTCTGGCATAAATCATAAGAACAACGCACCATAAACATCATCATCCCAACACAGGCGCATGAAAACACTTTCTTCTCCTCTGTGTTTGTGGCAACACAGGGAATCACGGGGGAACCACAGTCTCTGGACGCGGTGTTCTCTCCACGGGCGAGAGAGAAAAGTGTCACTTTAGTCCACGTTACATCCATACAGCTGCTCTCTGAGGAGAACCCTATTGCTTTATTACAGTACAATCATCACGCATTGCATTTAACCCATTGATACCTGATGCAGCATTTGTGTGTATATCCCTCACTTGTGTGTGTATCCCTTTAAGACCGCGAACCGCGTCTTAAAGGGATACACACACAAATCCTGCATCAGGTATCAATGGGTTAAATTACAGTGGGACTCTAACCTAGGAGAAGGGCATAGCTTGCATTTCCTGGGGGAGGGAGGGAGGGAGAGAGAGGAGAGGGAGAGAGAGGAAAAGAGAGAAGGAGAGAGAGAGAGGAGGAGAGGAAGAGGAAGGGAGAGAGGATGGACATGGGCATTTTCAGGTCATTCATTTTTAACTACCTGCACTCGTTTCCCCCGCCCCATCGGACCGACAGACAGACATGTCCTGAGAAACACAAGAGAGATTCTACACACGAGCGTCTGATTATCTGGAATGCTAAAAACAGCACCTCAAAGCGCATCATATAATCTAATGTTAATTAATTAATTAATCAATCTAATATAATCTATAATATTAAACTATCCTCTATTGATGCAGAGATACAGTGCTGGGTGAGTATTGTTAAATCTGTTCACCACTTTTCAGTCTGTCACACATTAAAAAGCTTTGCATTTGTGACCCGATGGCGTCAATGATTCTTTTTTTGTGTGGATATTCACCCCTCCCCCCCCCCATTTTCTACCCAATTATACTTGGCCAATCCCCCTGCTGTCCCAGTCATTGCTCCGCCCCCCTCCGCCGATCTGGGGAGAGTTGTAGACTAGCACATGCCTCCTCCGACACATCTGCAGTCACTAGCTGCTTCTTTTCACCTGACAGCGAGGAGTTTCACTGGCAGGACGTAGCGCATGGAAGGATCACACTATTCCGCCCCAGTTCCCCTCCCCCGTTACAGGCGCCCCGACCGACCAGAGGAGGCACTAATGCAGCGACCAGGACACATACAGCACCCATAAATCTGTCTTCCCACCCGCAGGCGGGGCCAATTGTGCTTATATGGAGGCAACACGGGGGCTTGAACCTGCAACCCTCGTGTTGGTAGGCAGGGGAATCTACCGCTGCTGCACTACCCGGACGCCCGGCATCAATGATTCTGATCACATAGTATCTGTTAACAGATTAAGACAGCGCAGCGCCAAAAATAAATTACATCTCCATTTAAGGCATGGTGAAGAAAAAACTATATTACACAGTGTAATAATCACTTCCAAAGGCCAGTGCTGACTGACATTTCTGATCATGTTTTTTTGTTGTTGTTGCTCAAATGATCTTAGTACCAGGCTGATCTTAGTACCAGGTTGATCTTAGTATCAGGCTATCTGTTCATCTACAAGTGCAAATTCAGTTTGATCGTGTGAAATGCTTGGAACACTGAGTGTGAAGACTAACATGACGAGGAGAGATCATCCCTTCTTAATCCTGTCGAGGTTCTGAGCCCGGTCTGCGTTCCTTTAGGACGAGGTAAAGACCCGTCTCCGTTACTGGTCCGGTCCGCTACTCATATTTCCCACAAAATCACATTTCATTGGTCTTTGTTTTCTTCTGGTTGTGCGGCGTTCGTGTTATGAGAGGAAAAAGATCGACGCATGAAGATACCAGTGTTGTCCAGAAATCCATATAAGACAGAAATACTAACCCAACCCATCACTTCCTGCTCTGGAGGCTGTGACTTCCTGTGCAGACGATGACATCGGATCGGTTCATAACACCCTCTGACGGCGGAGTGTTTCAAAGAAGAAGAAACTAACCCCATCTTGCTCTTTGAGGCAGCTGAACTCGCAGAATTACAGTGATCAAGATTCAATAAAACCTGCGTCATGTGACAGGCCATGTGACAGGCCATGTGACAGGCCATGTGACAGACACTGGCTGTTGTTATCCCGAGCCGCCTGGGCGGTGTTTGGCCTGGGCGGTGTTTGGCCTGCCCTCAGGACTGGTCTGTGGCTCTGCCCTGGACCTGCTCATGGCCGTGGCTGTTGCTGGAGTTGCAGTGGCCCTGGGGGAGCTGCAGGTCGTTGCCCAGGAAACACATGGACTCAATCTCCTCCAGGAGGCCTTTTTCCACAGCGGCCACCTCAGAGCCTTCGCCCTGACCCGGGCACAGGCCCGGCCCTGGAACCCCCTCCTCGGAGACCTCTTCCCTGCGGGGGACCTCCGCGAGCGCCGGGCTGATCTGACTCTCCGCCCGCCCCATGCTGCTCTGCCTCTGGATGGCTTTCTCCTGGTACTGCCGTGCCGTCTCCTTGGACAGCACCTTCCTCCTCAGGATGCTGGTGGAGGAGGCAGCCTGGCACTGGAGCGGGGGGGGCTCGGCGCCGCTGGGCTGCAGGTCCGACACAGCGCGGGCCCGGGCCAGCAGAGGGGAGGAGCTTGATGGAAGGTTGTAGGCATACTGGGAGAGAGTCGGGGACGGCGGCGGGGTGGGTGAGACTTTACAGGATGGCGAGGGCGAGTAGGAGTAGCGGCACGCTGGCGGTCGTCCTGCGGGGGGGAAAGGAGGAGGGGCGGGGTCAGAGGTGGGCCGGTTCCGGGCGGGCTCAGATTGGGGCTGATGCTGCGATGGGTACTTGGCGTCCTGGGCTGCCGTGTGGCTCTTTGGCCCCTTCAGGCTGATCTTGTTGGGGTGTCTGTGGGGGGACGGGGGCAGGTGTTTCCCGTGGAGCGCCGTGTCGTCCTGGCCCGTACCAGAGCCACTCCCACCTGCGGGTTTAGACTCGCCCGACGCCGCGGACTTGTTCTGGAACACAGCAAACAGGAAAAACACCATGAGACAGATGCCTTAACAGACACAGCACACAGGAACCCCTACCAGCTCCAGGGATGCTTATCAAAACATAAAGTATCCTAGTATTACTATAGTTGTATTAATATATGCTGTAGTATGTAGTGTTCTTGTGTATCTTAATGGGTAGCACATGCTGCACTCATGGTCCTCATGGTGTTTTGGATAAAAGCATTCCACACAAAACAAAATCTATTAAAATGTAAAGTCCCATTCATCGGTGATATAGGGAGTTACTGACTGTGTATCCCCCTCCCACCTCCCTTTGCATACCCGGGCGTAGGTGTCTAGATCATCCATGGACCTGAAGAAGTCCAGGCTCTTGGCAGTGCTGAGTTTGCCTTGCTCTATGGCCGTGGTGTTCAGAGAGTCCAGGATCTCCTCCAGTAGATTCATCTGACCGGCGCGAGAAGAGTCCATGTCCAGGTCCAGCGAGTAGGAATCATCGCTGTCCTCGGTGTAGGAAGGAAGCTCACCGCTGTCCTCCGACGAGATTCTGTGATCACAAGAGACGTGAAGAACAGCACTAAATCAATCCCGTCACAGGCCGAGAGGATCTGTTTACGCTCAGGTTTATACAGAACATCCTATCTCCAGGGAAGGTAGGGATTTCAGGTGAGGCCAGCCATACATCACACATGTAATGCACTGTACAGTGACACTGAGAACAGATCAACAATAAGAGGATGTGAATGAGAATGTGCCTGTTCTAAGGAACATTTCTGTTTATGCTGTTACTAACTCTGTCCACATGGGGGCAGTATTATCATGAATAAAGAGGATTGACTGCTTGGAAATTAAATGGACTTTTCAAAATGCTCTAAATGTAAGTTTTTTTTCTTGAACAAATGGTCAATAAAAATTAAACATACACTGTACAGTATCATATCTAGATGTGGCATACATACTGCCATATTGAAAATATATGAAAATATATATGAAAATTATTTCAAATAACAAAAAAGGTATTATGGTGCAATATGACATAAGTAAAAATGAGTCCGGCCTTACTTGCTGGCAGAGTCCAGTTCATCGTCGTCGTTTCCAAACCCCGGGCCCAGATCCCGATTGCCCACGCTCACCGGAGACTTGCCGAAGTTCTGCTGTTGATGAGAAGGACACAGTGTTGATGAGAAGGACACAGTGTTGATGAGAAGGACACAGTGTTGATGAGAAGGACACAGTGTTGATGAGAAGGACACAGTGTTGATGAGAAGGACACAGTGTTGATGAGAAGGACACAGTGTTGATGAGAAGGACACAGTGTTGATGAGAAGGACACAGCAAAACGGTTGTAGGAGACATCAGGAAAACAAAGGGCTAAAACAGTAAAGTGGAGTAATGGGGAGTGTCTCAGATCAAAGACAGCGGGCTCCTCATAAGCGTAACGTGTTTGCAGCCTGGGTAGAACATGCTGTTCTGTGCATACTGAAGTAGGCTACAGCCTTTCCTAGAAACCACGGCATGAGACCCAATAGGAAGAATAAGATGCAGGTCTGCTCCTGGTGGGTCCCCATAAGACAAGAGTGTGAGCTTGTTTTTTAATGAGCTCGTGGACCCCGAGGGTAGAGACTAAATTTGTCAAATTTGGGTCTAGGGATAAAACTCTTTAAAAATCCCCCGGAGTATTTTATCAAACACGGCGTTGTGTGTGAATCACGCACAGCTACTGTAGCTAGGCTAAGGCTAACCGCAGTCAGTGCCATCACCACACATCATCTAAACGTTATGATGCCAAGGTGTGTTGTCATGGTGGAGCAGTGAAAGATCAGTGTGCGTACTGTAGCTGTGTGATAGAGCTGTCACTTTTTCCCAAAATAAATGTCGAACGAACTTTAATTGCCCGCAAAATGTTCGAATATATTCGAACATTGGTTAATTTTGGTTAATAAAAAAAAAATCGCAGGCGAGGCCCGATTATGCAGTCCGCGCCTGCCGGTTACATCGTATAAATATATATAATATAAAATATTAAACGAATATAAAAAAAAAAATCCTCAGCTGTCCTCATGGTCCAGTCAGTCAGCTCCTCTCCGCTGCTGTGTTAGCTTGGACGCTCACAGTCACAACACTGCCTCACAAACTTGGCTGCATCCAACTCGAGACAACTTTTCAGACCCTCCTGGAGACAATCTTTCACAGAAGAGACTAACGAGACAAATCTGGAGACTTTTTCTGACATGGGATTAACATTACCAGCAAGCAGCAGTAAGCAGGCAATGACGATAGCTGGGTAAGTCCCGTGAGCATCGATGCTAAGTTAGAAAACTTTTTTTTTTTTTTTATTAAAAAAAATCAATAATTCGAACAGGTCCATTACATTCGAACATGCCCCCCCTCCACCACATTCAAAGTTAAATTCGAATTTCGAATAAAAAGTGACAGCCCTACTGTGTGACACAGTGAAGCATCAGTACTGTAGCTGTGTGACACAGTGAAGCATCAGTACTGTAGCTGTGTGTCACAGTGAAGCATCAGTACTGTAGCTGTGTGTCACAGTGAAGCATCAGTACTGTAGCTGTGTGTCACAGTGAAGCATCAGTACTGTAGCTGTGTGTCACAGTGAAGCATCAGTACTGTAGCTGTGTGTCACAGTGAAGCATCAGTACTGTAGCTGTGTGTCACAGTGAAGCATCAGTACTGTAGCTGTGTGTCACAGTGAAGCATCAGTACTGTAGCTGTGTGTCACAGTGAAGCATCAGTACTGTAGCTGTGTGTCACAGTGAAGCATCAGTACTGTAGCTGTGTGACACAGTGAAGCATCAGTACTGTAGCTGTGTGTCACAGTGAAGCATCAGTACTGTAGCTGTGTGTCACAGTGAAGCATCAGTACTGTAGCTGTGTGTCACAGTGAAGCATCAGTACTGTAGCTGTGTGACACAGGCTTTAATAAGCCACCTGTGTACCATGTTTAATGGGCGGGTTAAAGAAGAGAGAGAGGCTTTACAGAGCGGGGGGTGAGGGGAGGGGGGGTGAGGGGAGGGGGGGCGGGGCCTCCCCATGGGAGCCCAGATCTGCCCCAGGCCGGTTATTAACATGCCTTCCACTACGACACACGTGTTCCTCTCTCCCTGTGTGTGTGTGTGTGTGTGCGTGCGCGTGCGTGTGTGTTAACACTTTCTTGTACAAATGTACTCAACCTTGCCATTTTGCGCACTTTTATCTTAGGCTCGGTCTCTTACTCTTTCCTCTTGACGCGTCCTTCATCTCTGAGCACGGTGTCTGTTCCACCATCTCATGCCTCCTTTTCTATCCCTCCACTTCAGTCAATGTCCCTCCAAAGCAGCTACCGTACCAAAGCTAGCCATAAATATACACAGGCCATAATGGGCTACAGCTAACTATGCTAGTAGCGATGCTAACAGTCTATCTTCATGCGCATTCGCATTAGAAAGTTACTCATTCTTAAAAGAGCGGTCCACCCCCCACCCCCCCACGGTCCCTCCCCCATTTGGCTCCGCCTCTCTGTGGGTCTCTGCATGTTTCTCTATAAACTCATGTTTGCCACATTATCAAAGCCCATCACTGAGGAAGGGCTCTTTACAACCGCCTGAGTGAGCGGAGGAGAGGGGCGGAGCTGAAGAGAGTGAGAGAGAGAGAGAGAGAGAGAGAGAGAGTGAGTGAGAGAGAGAGTGAGTGAGTGTGAGAGAGAGAGAGTGAGTGAGTGAGTGAGTGAGAGAGAGAGAGTGAGTGAGTGAGTGAGTGAGAGAGAGAGAGAGTGAGAGAGAGAGAGAGAGAGAGAGAGAGAGTGGGAGAGAGAGAGAGAGAGAGAGAGAGAGAGTGGGAGAGAGAGAGAGAGAGAGTGAGAGAGAGAGAGAGAGAGAGAGAGTGGGAGAATGAGACAGAAGAAGTGGAAGAACAAAAGAAAGTCAAACATTGAAGACCTAATGCAGCGGTTCTCAAATGGGGGTCCGGGGATCCCCAGGGGTCCGTGGCACTTTGCCAGGGGGTCCGCGAAAAGTTTTCAGGAAAATATAAATACAAACTTTTTTTGTGTGTGCAAAAGCTTCATAGTTCAACGAAAATATTTTATGCTTTAAATCTAAAATGGTTGATGGATTACATTCTAATCTAACAAACCTATCAATTTAAAAAGTCAAGCACGTTACCGTGGAAACAATTAAGCTTAGCCCCAAAATCACAAATCAGAATGAGGGGGTCCCCACCCCGGTATATTTTCTATCTTGTAAGGGGTGCTTGGCTAAAACACGCAGTCTGACCTAATGAACAAGGGGAAGAATGGAATGAATGAAATAAGGAGGGAGGGAAGATAGAAATAGTGAGAGGTGAAGAGAGATTCCTCAAAGCCCCAGAGAGCATGATGGGATATGGGGGGGGGGGGGGGGAGGTGGGCATCGGAAAGGCGAGCCAAAGCCGGTCTTGATTAGCCGGCACAGTGCCAGCCAGACAGGCGGAATGTAACGTGTGGCTGGCCTGGCCTCATTTAGGGCCTGTGTTCGGCCACGGAAGACACACACACACACACACACACACACACACACACACACACACACACACACACACACACACACACACACGCACACAGTACACACACATACACACAGTACACACACACACAGTACACACAGTACACACACACACACACACACACACACACACACACACACAGTACACACATACACGCACACACATACGCACCCTATTACAAAAACACAAAGAGTTAAAGTGCCATTTTCTCCATAAAAGTCAGCGGAGGAGAAATGTGTGCAGTGGCCACTTAAGCGTCTCAGCCACGGGGCTAAACACGAACACATGTGGCGGCCGTGCTGATTGGACGAGCCCGCTCCCCCCCTCCATGGTAGCCAGCAGCCATAATGAAAGAGATTTGAGAGAGGGGGCTCGGGCCTGGGATCCCTAAACAGCATTTAATGGATTCCTGTGTCAGGGCAGTAAATCTGGGGTGCGGGCGGGGCCGGGCTGAGGGGGGCACTGCAGAATGGAGATGCACCTGCGGGACACTTGGGTGAGGGGTGGGGCTCGGGTCGGGGGGGGGGGGGCTCGGGGGGGCACCAAGAGCGGCTCATTTTGGGACAGAAACACACACACACACACACACAC
Organism: Poromitra crassiceps; assembly: GCF_964638095.1. Lineage (NCBI taxonomy): Eukaryota > Metazoa > Chordata > Actinopteri > Beryciformes > Melamphaidae > Poromitra > Poromitra crassiceps. Next base: position 8,230,489 of record NC_139632.1, on the reverse strand, counting down.
ATGATGAGGGCGAGCCCCCCGCGTCCACACACACACAGGAACCCGTGCGCGTAGGTACGCTTGCAGGTATTTAGCGCGTTGCTTTGGGGCAGCGGGGGCCTCTCTCTGCGTCTAGGTGTTTATTAAAGCAAGGTGAACCCAAACACAGCCAGACTCAGGTCATGGAGCCGGGGCGAGCCTCTGATCTCGGTTACAGCCTCGGTACCGTCTACCCCGAAAGGAAGTTCCATGGGGAGCAATGAATGGATGGTACCTCACTTCATGGCTTTATCAATTTGTCATTCGCTCTCTTCACTGTGACCCCTCAGAGGGGCAGCGCAGCAGATGCAGACTATTTACAACAACTCAGTGGCCAGTTTTGACCATAGAAGCGCCACATTTGGCTCAGAGGCGGTTTTATAAGCTACTCTCTCTTTTTTTCGCAAAATGGCTGGCATATTGCATTCATTTGACTGGTGGTGTGTGAGATACTAAGTATGCTTTTTGTCAGCTACTCAATATAATTCCACTGTTCCCGAAGCATCGATCGTTGAATCCAACAACTCCACTTTGGAGAGGATTTGAAGCTCCGCACACACAAATGTATGTTGATGTACGAAAGCAGCTTCTTTTTTGTTGAGGCCACCTTCAAAAATGTAGAGATTCACAATGAGATCTTTTCAAGTGGTGTGTAAACAGGCCCGCCGTGTTAAAAGTGTGACAGCTCTGCCAGCCTCTCTCCCCAGGCCTGACAGGACACAGTGGAGAGCCCAGAGTCACGAGATAGCAAGAGCAACAGATTCTGGCGGCGCACCTTCGTTAGCTCCTCGCTGTCGGGCTAATGGGAAACTGAAAGGTGAGAATGAAAAAGGCGCTCTCTCCCTCTCTCTCTCCATGGCTTCCTGTCTCTCATTTTCTCCCTCCGTCGCTCTCCTGGCAGTGACAGATGTCACCGTTTCTGTCTGTCTGCCTCCCGCTACACCGCTACACCGTCGCTACTGAGTCTGTGCAGGAAGCAGAGAACGAGACGACTGAGGAGCCGAGGAGCCAAGAAGAAGAAGAAGACGAAGAAAAAAAAATGCAGCAGATGAACAGGAGTCAGGAAAATAATGAAAAAGGGCCCGTCTATTACGTCTATTACAGTAAAGCTGGCTGGATCCCATCGTTTGGCAGAGGGAGGAAAGCCTATTTTTTTATTCTTCTCAAACAAGCACTAAATCAAGCAACGCTTTGACATCTGAGCTCCTCTCGCACGGTAAACTCCTACTCACTTTGACTAACTTTCTAACTCAAACGCTCGCTCTTTGATTTCCTGCCAAAATGTGATTTAATTACTTTGATCCGAGTTCTGAGGATCAGAACCGAAGAAATAAATTATCGGTGATTTCCTCCCACCAAACGGACAAAAACACGCAATATACAGCCATGTTTTCCAGCAGGAGGTTAAGATGCGTGCCTTTGCGGTGCCTGCTAAACATGGTTAAGTAATCCTCCGGCCTTAAACCGCCGTGCTTTGAGCGCGTCCAATAGCAATAAGCCAAAGGTATGAAATAATCTTCAAGGGACCTTAAAAAAAAAAAAAAAAAAAAAAAAAAGTCTTCAAAAGTGATCTACATTTATATTTCATTTCTGTGCTTATT
>NC_139632.1:8213870-8223870 GCF_964638095.1 Poromitra crassiceps | reverse complement strand
ATGTTGACTGGTCTGGTCTGGTCTGGTCTAATGTTGTCTGGTCTGGTCTAATGTTGACTAGTCTGGTCTGGTCTGGTCTGGTCTAATGTTGACTAGTCTGGTCTGGTCTGGTCTAATGTTGACTGGTCTGGTCTGGTCTGGTCTAATGTGTTGACTAGTCTGGTCTGGTCTGGTCTGGTCTAATGTTGACTGGTCTGGTCTGGTCTGGCCTAATGTTGTCTGGTCTGGTCTAATGTTGACTAGTCTGGTCTGGTCTGGTCTAATGTTGACTAGTCTGGTCTGGTCTAATGTTGACTAGTCTGGTCTGGTCTGGTCTAATGTTGACTGGTCTGGTCTGGTCTGGTCTAATGTTGACTGGTCTGGTCTGGTCTGGTCTAATGTTGACTGGTCTGGTCTGGTCTGGTCTAATGTTGACTAGTCTGGTCTGGTCTGATCTAATGTTGACTAGTCTGGTCTGGTCTGGTCTAATGTTGACTCTTAAAATTGTATTTTCCTTGCCAATGGGATGAGATGATTTCAAAGTGACAATATCTTGAAATCCTTGAAACAAAATGATTGACTGGAAAATGACTGGAAACAACTAAAATGTTGTTTTAAGCAATTTGTTTGAAGCTCAACAAAATTTTAAGATAATATAAAAAAGGCTGTTTGGATTTATGAGTTTTATGGATTGAGATAGAAAGGAGCTGTTAGGCCTGCGTTGACAGACAGGGCAGCCATGTTTTGAGGACTAGTTAAGAATAGGGGTTGAGACAAGGCAGGGCTCTGGGGGGCGCTGTGTGGTGCGAGGATAGGGGGACAAATCCTTTTTAGCATTTTATTTAACCTTTATTTAACCAGGCGAGTCCCACAGAGATCAATTTCCCGCGCAAGGAACACCTGGTCAAGACAGGTGCAGGCAAAACAACAGTATAAACATTTCATAAGAGCCAATCTCAGAGAGAGAGAGAGAGAGAGAGAGAAAAAACAGAAAGAAAATGTGTGTGTGTGTGACAGAGAGACAGAGAGAGAGAGAGAGAGGGAGAGAGACACACACACACACACACACACACACACACACACACACACACAGCGAGAGAGAGAGAGCAGTAACAATAGCTATGTTTCTCTCTGACTGTCAAGCAAATTTTAAGGTAACATTTGAAATGTCACAAAACATAGCATGTGAATAAAGCGTGCTTCCATCAGCTGGGTCAGAGTGAATGCACAGTGTCGCTACTTCTGAAAACAAAAACACATCCATGAAAATACTGGAAAGGCTCATAACGCTGTTATTATTTATTCGACAAATCCATTCCCACTGCTATTTATTGCATAATTTTTTTGGCAACAAAAACTTTTCCATCTCAAGAGAGCAGGCAAAAAAAAAACATTTTTTCCCCCTCGATACTGAGGAAACTGTATTTTGTTTCCATTTCCTTTCCGACTTCATAATTCAATGTATTGTCATTTGCATATAAATACTGGAAACAGAAAGCCCATGTACTGTAATGGCACAATCCTAAAACAAACCCAAAAACAAAACTCAGTGAAAAGCATCTAGCTTACAATTTCCAGCAGATTCATCCTCTATCATCCGAGCGATTGCTTTTCATGTTTCAATCTTTGTGCAGGTTATCATGAAGGCTTTCTGGACCTCTTCTTATTGAGTCTTAGGATGTCAGACTACTCCCCCATGTTTCTGTGTGAGGGGATTACCACTGGGATTTAAGGTGTGTGGGTAGCCTACGAATAGCACTGTACTGATCTCCTCCAGTGAGGAACTATATCAGCAACGTTACAGTAGGCAGGTCCTGATAAATACTTTAGAAAGGGCAGAGCATTGTATATGGATGAAGTGAAACTGATGGACTATATGAAAACACACACACACACACGCATGCACACACACACGCACACGCACACACACACACACAAACCAGCGCTCTGGGACATGCTATCGCGTGTCCCTCCTCCAGTGGTCCCTGGGGACCCGTTACTGTGGCAATGAACAGGCCTCAATAGTGGGGACAGGGGAGTGAGTGTGTGTATGTCCTGTACTGTGCACGTTTGTGGATATGTTAACTGTTAATCTGTGTGTGTGTGCGTGTGTGTGTGTGTGTGTGTGTGTGTGTGTGTGTGTGCCGGCGGGGGGGAGGGGGTCCGAGGCACAGAGAGAGGCCTTTAGAATAGCCCTAATTGGCGTCGGTCTCGTCTCCTCAGCGGTCACACCTTCCCTCCGTGCTCCGCCTCTCCGGCCTCATCACACACACAGGAAACACTACGCTAATTAGAGCGCGCGGCTAATCACACTCTCACATGGCTATGAGCTAAATGTGTGCGCGTGTCGGCTGCATGCGTGTGTGTTTTTTTTATGTTGTGTCTTTTGAAAGGTGGGCTGTCCACTCACCTTTTAACCATTTTAGTCTTTGATTTAGAATTAACAGGAGAACAAGCTCTACAATATCTGGGGGCCCATATGTGTTTACTATAGAAGTGTGTCATTTTAATGACATGATAGTAAACTTCACAAACTATATATATATATATATATATATATATATATATATATATATATATATATATATATATATAGAAATAAATAAATAAATATTTTTTTGGTCACTGGGACCAAAACTTAAAAAATCGAAAAAATATTTTCTTTAAACCCGCATTTTTTTTAACGTTTTGGTCCCAGTGAAATGTTATGCGAGCTCTCCTGTTTCTGTACCGTTTGGTTTGAACCAGTAAAACTATTTTTATACGCATTTTACAAAATGTCTATGGGAAAATAAATGGCGGATGAAAATCTCTGGTACAATGCTGAAGCAGGAAGTAGGCGGTCACTTTGCCTCTCTCTCTCTCTATATATATGTGTGTGTGTGTGTGTGTGTGTGTGTGTGTGTGTGTGTGTATATATACGTATATACGTGTATATATATATACATATACACATATATATATATATATATATATATATATATATACGTATATATGTATATATGTGCATAAATAGACAGTGCAGTAGCTTATCATTACACGGAACATTCTTAATGATCTTCATAAATCCGGTAATGAATGTGTGTGTGTGTGTGTGTGTGTGTGCAGTGCACTGGCATATCGTATGGCAGCTCTGCACACGGCAGAGAGAAACGTGCTAGAGCCACTTATGGTGCACAAGCAAATTCTTCAGGGGAAACTGCTGACCAGCAGAGGAATAGCTCCTAGTGTCCATACTGTTCAGAGACAAGATGTACAACAAGAGCAAAGAAAAATGCTTATCATTACATCTGGCACCCTGACAAACTAATGTACTTCAAAGAGCTGTTACAACAAAGAGAGAGAGAGAGAGAGAGAGAGAGAGAGGGAGAGAGAGATGTCTGGAGGGAGAGCGATGCAGGGATGGAGAGAGAGAGAGAGTAGCGATGAGAAGAAACGTGGTCGACTGTATCCATCCCATAGTGTGTCAGATGATAACCACGCTCGGGCAAGATCAATGTACACACAGCTAACTCATTTAGCGACATGCATCTGGGAGTGTGTGTGTGTGTGTGTGTGTGTGTGTGTGTGTGTGGATCTTACCCGTCTCATCTTCTGCAGTCTCCTTGGAGACAGGCTCTTGGTGCTGGTGGGAGACCCAGCACAGAACGTCATCCCCTCTTCCTCCTCTTCCTGAGAGAGAGAGAGAGAGAGAGGGAGAGGGAGAGAGTGGGGGAGAGAGAGGAGGGAAAGAGGCAGAGAGAGAGAGAAAGAGAAAGGGAGAGAGGCAGAGAGAGAGAGAAAGAGAAAGGGAGAGAGAGGCAGATAGAGAGAGAAATGGAGAGAGAGGCAGATAGAGAGAGAAAGGGAGAGAGAGGCAGATAGAGAGAGAAAGAGAAAGGGAGAGAGAGGCAGAGAGAGAGAGAAAGGGAGAGAGAGGCAGATAGAGAGAGAAAGGGAGAGAGAGGCAGAGAGAGAGAGAAAGGGAGAGAGAGGCAGATAGAGAGAGAAAGAGAAAGGGAGAGAGAGGCAGAGAGAGAGAGAAAGGGAGAGAGAGGCAGATAGAGAGAGAAAGAGAAAGGGAGAGAGAGGCAGATAGAGAGAGAAAGGGAGAGAGAGGCAGATAGAGAGAGAAAGGGAGAGAGAGGCAGATAGAGAGAGAAAGAGAAAGGGAGAGAGAGGCAGATAGAGAGAGAAAGGGAGAGAGAGGCAGATAGAGAGAGAAAGAGAAAGGGAGAGAGAGGCAGATAGAGAGAGAAAGGGAGAGAGAGGCAGATAGAGAGAGAAAGGGAGAGAGAGGCAGAGAGAGAATGTTAGATGGTATAGGGACTAAAGGGACTAAATGGCCAGCAGTGTGTGCATGCATTCCTGTGTAAGGCCACAGACCACAGCACACTGAGTGTGATATTCACACATTTCAAATGAAAGAATCCCGTCACGGGCGTTTCATTCGGTTGCAGGTGCATTGCGTTGCGTTGAACTGAAGCTAAGTGTTGTTTCGCCCAGTTTTTTTGCACGAGTTCTCAGTGACGTTTTCATCATGAAAAGATTTCGTCAGAAGAATCAAAGTTGCAATAACAAATTTAATATGTTGTAATACTACAATTGATCAGCGCGTCATCAGCGGTTTAATCTGGGTACGTTTGTGCCTTGGGCTCTGCACACGGCTCGCAGCAACAGAAATGCATCAGCGATTAAGTTGTGATCCCAGGCTAAAGAGACTTAAATTGAAAGTACACTGACCCAGGTCAAATTATCTTTTCTTTTGAAGGCACATGAAATCTGTGTTAAACTACTAAATCCACTACTTTTCAGCACTTCCCTTCACTTAGTGCTGAAGAGGTGTGTGTGTGTGCGCGTGTGTGTGCGTGCGTGCGCGTGTGTATCTGCAGAACATTGCCTCCTCCTGTTCATCAGTGCTCTCTGTCAGGTTCACACTGACAGACGGAGATGCGATTGCCTCATCGGCTCCATCAGGCTTATGAAAACATACAGCTCGTTACATTAAGCTTTGAGCCAATCACAGGCTCACTGATGAAATATGCACACAATGAAGGCGAGCGAGGGGCGTGGGCTCCGGTCACATGACAGGCCGTAGCCAGAGGGGCGTCGGCTCCGGTCACATGACAGGCCGTAGCCAGAGGGGCGTCGGCTCCGGTCACATGACAGAGCATAGCCAGAGGGGCTGTTGGTTCAGAATGTAACAGCCCTGAACAAAGCTCTAAGCAGGCTTCAGCGCTCATTAACAGCCTCTGTGTCGGAATCACAGGCTCCATGTAAAGCAGCCTTCCTGTCTGTTCCTATGAGCCTACCTATGTGCCCCGGAGAAGACGTGTGTGTGTGTGTGTGTGTGTCTGTGTGTTTGATGAGTGTGTGTGTGTGTGTGTGTGTGTGTCTGTGTGTTTGATGAGTGTGTGTGTGTGTGTGTGTGTGTGTGTGTGTGTGTGTGTGTGTGTGTGTGTGTGTGTGTGTGTGTATGTGTGTGTGTGTGTGTGTGTGTGTGTCTGTGTGTGTGTGTGTGTGTGTGTGTGTGTGTCTGTCTGTGTGTGTCTACCTATGTGCCCCGGAGAAGACGTGTGTGCATGTGTGTGTGTCTGTCTGTGTGTGAGTGTGCGTATGTTTGAGGAGTGTGTGTGTGTGTGTGTGTGTGTGTGTGTGTGTCTGTTTGTGTGTGCGTATGTTTAAGGAGTGTGTGCGTGTGTGTGTGTCTGTGTGTGCGTATGTTTGAGGTGTGTGTGTGTGCGTGCGTGAGAAAGGTGTGAAGGTCCTTGTTGCTCACCCTGGCTTTGAGTCTGCCCTTAATGTCCCGGATGCCCCTCTTGGCATGACTCTTGGCCTACGAGGAAAAACAACACACAAGCACACACACACGCAGAACACACACACACACACACACACACACACACACACACACACACACACGCAGCACACATACACAAACACACACACACACACACATTACTAATCAAAACATGCTGCATTAACATTTTGCTGTGGTTTCATGTAACATCAAGAAATGCTTTGATCCCTGTGGCCAAAACACAGAGACAAAAGCCTGGATAAGAGCGCCTCAAACACACGTACAAGACACTAGAGACACGTTCACTCATTCACTCACTCACTCACTCACTCACTCACTCACTCACTCACTCACTCACTCACTCTTCCCATATAGTGTTGATCATATAGTGAACTATATGGGGAATGATCTAAATGAGTTTGGGACACTACACAGATTGTTTTCCTGGAGATCATTGCGTCACCAGATGTGCCGGGTATTAACGTGACGCAAGCAATCCACGCCCACTATCACATAAACAACTGAGCTCACGAGCAGATTGAGATGTCCTCAGGTAGTATTGATGTTGCATGTTTTGACTGCTAAATCCTAACTAAATCGTTGAAATTCTAATTACGTGCATGTGTGGTTTTGTCAACTATGGTGCTGTCTGCTAATAGCAAGCTTTGCTGGTCAAGTAGCTCACAAGCTTGTTAGCTCGCAAGCTAATGACTTTCTTCTTCTCCTTCGGTAAAGACAACCGCATTGCATTGTGGTATACCAGTGAAAATGTAGGGTACATTCTCTGTTCACTAGAAATCGCTGTGCATTGTGGGTATTTTATAGTGGACTAAATAGTGAATCAAATTAACAGTTGAGAATTTGGACACTATAAAAAAAACGTGGCGATAAATAGTCCACTATTTCTGTCATAGGGACCGATTCCGAACAGGGTTATTGATAGCACGAACGAGCACGCTGAGCACCTACAGTACAACACATCCTGAACGAGCACGCTGAACACCTACAGTACAACACATCCTGAACGAGCACGCTGAACACCTACAGTACAACACATCCTGAACGAGCAGGCTGAGCACCTACAGTACAACACATCCTGAACGAGCACGCTGAGCACCTACAGTACAACACATCATGAACGAGCACGCTGAGCACCTACAGTACAACACATCCTGAACGAGCACGCTGAACACCTACAGTACAACACATCCTGAACGAGCAGGCTGAGCACCTACAGTACAACACATCCTGAACGAGCACGCTGAGCACCTACAGTACAACACATCATGAACGAGCACGCTGAGCACCTACAGTACAACACATCCTGAACGAGCACGCTGAACACCTACAGTACAACACATCCTGAACGAGCAGGCTGAGCACCTACAGTACAACACATCCTGAACGAGCACGCTGAACACCTACAGTACAACACATCCTGAACGAGCACGCTGAACACCTACAGTACAACACATGCTGAACGAGCAGGCTGAGCACCTACAGTACAACACATCCTGAACGAGCAGGCTGAGCACCTACAGTACAACACATCCTGAACGAGCACGCTGAGCACCTACAGTACAACACATCCTGAACGAGCACGCTGAGCACCTACAGTACAACACATCCTGAACGAGCAGGCTGAGCACCTACAGTACAACACATCCTGAACGAGCAGGCTGAGCACCTACAGTACAACACATCCTGAACGAGCAGGCTGAGCACCTACAGTACAACACATCCTGAACGAGCAGGCTGAGCACCTACAGTACAACACATCCTGAACGAGCACACTGAGCACCTACAGCACAACACATCCTGAACGAGCACGCTGAGCACCTACAGTACAACACATCCTGAACGAGCACGCTGAACACCTACAGTACAACACATCCTGAACGAGCACGCTGAACACCTACAGTACAACACATGCTGAACGAGCAGGCTGAGCACCTACAGTACAACACATCCTGAACGAGCAGGCTGAGCACCTACAGTACAACACATCCTGAACGAGCACGCTGAACACCTACAGTACAACACATCCTGAACGAGCAGGCTGAGCACCTACAGTACAACACATCCTGAACGAGCAGGCTGAGCACCTACAGTACAACACATCCTGAACGAGCAGGCTGAGCACCTACAGTACAACACATCCTGAACGAGCACGCTGAGCACCTACAGTACAACACATCCTGAACGAGCAGGCTGAGCACCTACAGTACAACACATCCTGAACGAGCACGCTGAACACCTACAGTACAACACATCCTGAACGAGCAGGCTGAGCACCTACAGTACAACACATCCTAAACGAGCACGCTGAGCACCTACAGTACAACACATCCTGAACGAGCAGGCTGAGCACCTACAGTACAACACATCCTGAACGAGCAGGCTGAGCACCTACAGTACAACACATCCTGAACGAGCAGGCTGAGCACCTACAGTACAACACATCCTGAACGAGCACACTGAGCACCTACAGTACAACACATCCTGAACGAGCACACTGAGCACCTACAGTACAACACATCCTGAACGAGCACGCTGAGCACCTACAGTACAACACATCCTGAACGAGCAGGCTGAGCACCTACAGCACAACACATCCTGAACGAGCAGGCTGAGCACCTACAGTACAACACATCCTGAACGAGCACACTGAGCACCTACAGTACAACACATCCTAAACGAGCAGGCTGAGCACCTACAGTACAACACATCCTGAACGAGCACGCTGAGCACCTACAGTACAACATATCCTAAACGAGCAGGCTGAGCACCTACAGTACAACACATCCTGAACGAGCAGGCTGAGCACCTACAGTACAACACATCCTGAACGAGCAGGCTGAGCACCTACAGTACAACACACCCTGAACGAGCACGCTGAGCACCTACAGTACAACACGTCCTGAACGAGCAGGCTGAGCACCTACAGTACAACACATCCTAAACGAGCAGGCTGAGCACCTACAGTACAACACATCCTGAACGAGCAGGCTGAGCACCTACAGTACAACACGTCCTGAACGAGCAGGCTGAGCACCTACAGTACAACACATCCTAAACGAGCAGGCTGAGCACCTACAGTACAACACATCCTGAACGAGCAGGCTGAGCACCTACAGTACAACACGTCCTGAACGAGCGGGCTGAGCACCTACAGTACAACACGTGCTGAACGAGCACGCTGAGCACCTACAGTACAACACGTCCTGAACGAGCAGGCTGAGCACCTACAGTACAACACATCCTGAACGAGCACGCTGAGCACCTACAGTACAACACGTCCTGAACGAGCAGGCTGAGCACCTACAGTACAACACATCCTGAACGAGCAGGCTGAGCACCTACAGTACAACACGTGCTGAACGAGCACGCTGAGCACCTACAGTACAACACATCCTAAACGAGCACGCTGAGCACCTACAGTACAACACATCCTGAACGAGCAGGCTGAGCACCTACAGTACAACACATCCTGAACGAGCAGGCTGAGCACCTACAGTACAACACATCCTGAACGAGCAGGCTGAGCACCTACAGTACAACACATCCTGAACGAGCACGCTGAACACCTACAGTACTGCACCACAGATCCTGACATAGAACGACTCCAGAACAGGAGGCTCCGTCTCTCCCTCCTTCCTCCCAGACAGAACATTCTCAAGCGACACGTTTCAAATTATTTTTCAGCATATGTAAGCATTACAGGTTCCACTTTTCACAATGGCTTGCAACACATGTCATCATCTCCGCTTCTATCGCCGCGTATCTTCTCCGGCGTTCACATTATGGATGTGTTTCAACCAAGTGCTGTTATTAAGCAGCGTGATGCGGAGCCATATTATATACACTAGGGGTGGGACAAAATATCGATACCCACGTTATCGCGATATTTCCACCCGCGATACGTTATCGATACACTGGCGCCAAGTATCGATATGTTTATTATTATTATTATTATTATTATTATTTTATTTTTATTTTTTTAATAAACAGGCTAAAATATTATGCTGTGTGTGGTAGTTGAAACATAGTTTCAAGTTGACTTTATTTATGTTTGTAGTTGAAACAAAAACATAACTACTGTAGGCTACATGAATGGAAATGTTTGATCATTAATATCTACTTTTAGAAATTATATAGGTAGGTAGGTAGGTTATATAGGTTTTCTTGTTTTAATAGTAATAATAAAAAGACTTAATGTGTAACTTTTCCTCCGTGGTATCG
>NC_139632.1:8201423-8213670 GCF_964638095.1 Poromitra crassiceps | reverse complement strand
TGGCATCTGCGGATGACCAGGGCATCAAGAGTATCAGCAGGGCTGAGGGAGGAAGGGGGTGCGGGCGTGGGGGGACACGAGGGAAAACGGAGAGAGAGAGAAAGAGAGAGAGGGAGAGAGAGAGGGAGAGAGAGACACAGAGAGAGAGAAAGAGAGAGAGGGAGAGAGAGACACAGAGAGAGAGAGAGAGGGAGCGAGCACCTCTCACTTCATATTTCCCCAGCACCACCCCAGCGTGCCAGCCAGCCTGCAGTCTGTTCTCCTTTGAGCTTCTATTCTACCACAGAACAGAACAAAAATCAATTCATATTTCCATAATCCACACGCCTGTCTGTCTGCATGTCTGTCTTCGCCTCCCCCTCTCCCCCCTGCCTCCTTCTCTCTCCCTCTCCCCTGGGGTAGACTAACCCCTCCACTCTCCTCCCCTGCCTCCTTCTCTCCCCCTCTCTCTCCCTCTCCCCTGGGGTAGACTAACCCCTCCACTCTCCCCCCTGCCTCCTTCTCTCTCCCTCTCCCCTGGGGTAGACTAACCCCTCCACTCTCCTCCCCTGCCTCCTTCTCTCCCCTCTCTCTCCCTCTCCCTGGGGTAGACTAACCCCTCCCCTCCCCTCTCCTCCTTCTCTCCCCCTCTCTCTCCCCTCTCCCCTGGGGTAGACTAACCCCTCCCCTCCCCTCCCCTCTCCTCCTTCTCTCCCCCTCTCTCTCCCTCTCCCCTGGGGCAGACTAACCCCTCCCCTCCCCTCTCCTCCTTCTCTCCCCCTCTCTCTCCCCTCTCCCCTGGGGTAAACTAACCCCTCCCCTGCCTCCTTCTTCCCCCTCTCTCTCTCCCTCTCCCCTGGGGTAGACTAAACCCTCCGCTCTCCTCCCCTGCCTCCTTCTCTCCCTCTCCCCTGGAGTAGACTAACCCCTCTCCTCCCTCCTTCTCTCCCCCTCTCCCCTGGGGTAGACTAACCCCTCCCCTCTCATCTCCTCTCCTCCCCTGCCTCCTTCTCTCCCCCTCTCTCTCCCTCTCCCCTGGGGTAGACTAACCCCTCCCCTCTCCTCTCTCCTTCTCTCCCCCTCTCTCTCCCCTCTCCCCTGGGGTAGACTAACCCCTCCCCTCTCCTCTCCCCCTCTCTCTCCCTCTCCCCTGGGGTAGACTAACCCCTCCCCTGCCTCCTTCTCTCTCCCTCTCTCTCTCCCTCTCCCCTGGGGTAGACTAACCCCTCCCCTCTCCTCCCTCCTTCTCTCCCCCTCTCTCTCTCTCCCTCTCCCCTGGGGTAGACTAACCCCTCCCCTCTCCTCTCTCCCCCTCTCTCTCTCTCCCTCTCCCCTGGGGTAGACTAACCCCTCCCCTCTCTCCTTCTCTCCCCCTCTTTCTCTCTCCCTCTCCCCTGCGGTAGACTAACCCCTCCCCTCCCCTCTCCTCCCTCTCTCCCCCTCTCTCTCCCTCTCCCCTGGGGTAGACTAACCCCTCCCCTCCCCTGCCTCCTTCTCTCCCCTCTCCCCTGGGGTAGACTAACCCCTCCCCTCTCCTCCTTCTCTCCTCCCTCTCTCTCTCCCTCTCCCCTGGGGTAGACTAACCCCTCCACCCCGATCCTACGGCCTACAAATGTCATTGCGCTGAGCAACAATAACAGCCTAAACAAAAGGAGGCCTTGCTGTGAGATGTGAGCCGCTCTGTGGAGACTGTTGGCTGCTGCTGCCATATGCTGGCCAGCCCGGGCCACAGACAGGCTACAGAGGAGGCCAGCCCGGGCCACAGACAGGCTACAGAGGAGGCCAGCCCGGGCCACAGACAGGCTACAGAGGAGGCCAGCCCGGGCCACAGACAGGCTACAGAGGAGTCCAGCCCGGGCCACAGACAGGCTACAGAGGAGGCCAGCCCGGGCCACAGACAGGCTACAGAGGAGGCCAGCCTGGGCCACAGACAGGCTACAGAGGAGGCCAGCCCGGGCCACAGACAGGCTACAGAGGAGTCCAGCCCGGGCCACAGACAGGCTACAGAGGAGGCCAGCCCGGGCCACAGACAGGCTACAGAGGAGGCCAGCCCGGGCCACAGACAGGCTACAGAGGAGGCCAGCCCGGGCCACAGACAGGCTACAGAGGAGGCCAGCCCGGGCCACAGACAGGCTACAGAGGAGGCCAGCCCGGGCCACAGATAGGGCTTTCACACCGGCAGGGCTCCGTGCCGGTTCTGGTTCCCGAACCCAAATTTGAACCGGCCGGCGCGTTCAGACCCGAAAAAAGAATTGGTTCGGAACCTGAAAAGTTGGTTCTCGGAACCAAAAGATAGTTGGTTTTTCCTTGGGAACCGTGACATCATCAGTGGGCGTGTCTCATTCTAGGCTGTGAAACCGAGCAGGAAGGAGAAGAAGGCAGCGACAACATGGAGAAACATAATTTGCAGTGGTCTGCTGAGGTGATTTGGGCATCTACCGAATTTCAAGAAAAGCTAGAAAGCAGTACAAGAAAGAGCAAGTCGTATGGCGAACTTGCAGAAGAGATGGCCAAGGCTGGGTTTACTCGAACGCCAGACCAAATAATGAATCAACTTAAAAAACTGAAGAAGGACTACCGAAAAATGTCCTCCCACTTTGGTTCCGCTTAAACTGGTGTGAACGCGGGCTGGTTCGCCAGAAAGCACCAAGGTTCCGAGACTCCAGAACGGAACCAGAACCGTGTCTGTCTGAAAGTGGTAAGAGAGACAGAGGGACTGTGGCTACGGAGGACCCCAGCCCCCAGCCCACAAAGGAGCCCTAATCCTGGTAATGAGGCCCGTGAATACAGCCTTTATGTATACGGGGGAAAGGGCCAATCCTTCTATACACAGAACGCTAACTAGCCATCTTAAGGGCTAACTAGCCATCTTAAGAGCTAACTAGCCATCTTAAGAGCCATCTTATCCACACAAACAATCTGCTCCACAGCAGAATGAGAGAATGGTGAGGGGTGTTGTGAAGAAAACACTTGGGAGAGAAGAAGGGGATGAGGCAGGTCCATCCATCTCACCACATCCAACGTGTTGCATCATCACGCATCATATCATAGCTTTTTTGTTTTTCTATTTCAGATGTTCTTCTTGCTACTGTAGCTTTCCTTCCACCTCCCCTCTTCGTCGCCCTCTCTCTGTTGAAGGCTGTAATTGTCGCTCCACGCACTTGTTCGCTCGCTCACTCTCTGTCTCTCTTCCACTGATGCTAGCGTAGCGTAGCGTGCTCTGGTTCTTGTGGGGCAGGCAGACATCCCCTGAAGCGTCTTTTCCTATACTAACCCGTTGATTCCTCAAAGTGGATGATAGAGGGCCGCGGAGCTGTTTCAACTCAGTGGAGAGATGGTTTAGCCTACGCACATATACAGCGCTCTCTCTACTTTATTCATTTGTCCATTTCTTGCCTTCTCGCAGTCACGGGCTGCTGCGCTCTGCTGCCCGGCGCTTCGCTTCAGGACCTGTGTTGTGTCCTGCGTCATCGATTACTCCCAAAACGTAGTCGACTAGTCAACTCATCGAATAGTCACGGGATATTTTTTTCGGCCAATAAAAACAATACATTTTTGACTTTAACTAATGTAGGCGGGACCAACCTTGGGATCATGTGAAATAGCACAGTCCTCGATTGGCTCTGAGAGACTGTTTACAAATGAGCCGCGAAAGCCCAGCTTCCTGTCTGAGCTGGAGATACCCACTGTTTGACTCAGGTAACAACATGGGAGTCTTTCCCTCTCTAAAGAGTTCAACCCCCACTTCGGTCAGGGTTCCTACCTGTGCAACCGTTTATGTTCTATGAAAACGTACATGTGCGCGCGCTGTATCAAATTGATAGAGAATAGAATTCTATACATCCGCTTAAATGTATATGTAAATGTATATCACAGCTTATCTAATACCAAATGAATTGAGCCTTGAGTCCAGGACTGTTTAACACAAAAGTATATTTAATAGCTTACATTCTCTGCAATACATGTATATTGACAGAGGGCTGAACCTCAATGTACACAATTCTGATATGTCATACAGAGTCAAATATTCAGCCCTATGGCCGACAGTGTAACATAGATTTATAGGCAGAGGAGGAAAAGGCAGAGAGGGGGGGGTGTGTGCCGTGCAGGCTCCTGTCTGTATCAGCAAGTGTTCCTGTCTCATGGCCATTGTCATGCTGAGTTTCTGAAGGCCAGAGCAAAGGGGAGAAATCTCCTGCTTGATAAGCTAGTTATGTGTCTCTGCATAGTGCAAATATGCATTTGTGAGATGTCATGGGTGAATCTATATGTCAGATGTCATGTCATAATGTGTATGTCATGTCATCGTTTATAGCATTAATTATGTGTATGCAATTATAGCTTATTGATTAGGAAATGGCAATGGAACTTATATTTTTCTCCAACAACTAATGTAGGCGGGACCAACCTTGGGATCATGTGAAATAGCACAGTCCTCGATTGGCTCTGAGAGACTGTTTACAAATGAGCCGCGAAAGCCCAGCTTCCTGTCTGAGCTGGAGATACCCACTGTTTGACTCAGGTAACAACATGGGAGTCTTTCCCTCTCTAAAGAGTTCAACCCCCACTTCGGTCAGGGTTCCTACCTGTGCAACCGTTTATGTTCTATGAAAACGTACATGTGCGCGCGCTGTATCAACGCACGTCATCATTTGCGTTAAAGAACTTAAATTGATACGAACCGAAGCTAATAGCTTGTTCCACCCATTATTCCACTTTAGCATAATGACTGCAGCGCTGTTCTCTATATGTCTGTTCTCTCTTTGCTCAACTCTTTGTCTGCGCCCAGAGCGGAAATACCCGAAACGGTCGCCGCCATGACAGTCTGCCATGAGCCAACATACATCAGAGCTGGTGGGCTTTATGGAAAGAGCGTGACTCAAACTGGTTAACAGTTATATCAAACTGGTCATTCAGTGGCATTTTGCACCCACGTCACTAACGTAGCTCACAGCTAACAGCTAGCTAATGCCAGAGGCTAACGCCAGCTATTTACCGTAACTGTAATGTATTATCTGAATATCATACGTCAGTCGTCAGACCACTACAATGTCTGACGTCATCACCCGTTTTTACCAGCAGTTTATTTTGAGGACTTTGAGACCTAAATAAGGTGATTTGTCAACAAAATACACTGGCGAACACTGTGGCTAATCAACAGAGCAGGGCAGGACCCAGCAACACATGATATATCTTGAAAATGACTCAATACACTGGAGGAGGGCTTTAAATTCTCTTTATTTAACATGTATAGATATAATGTAGAAAATGATTGTTCAAACAAATCTATGTTCAATTAATTAATTCATTAATTAATTAATTAATTAATGTTTATTCCTAAAACAACAGGGGAGCCGGAGCGATTAGTTGACTACGATGACGCACAGTGTGGACTAGTGCTTTTGACCGTCGACTAGTCTGTGACACCGCAACAAACCACTACAACAACACACTGCCTGAGACGCCACAACAAACCACTACAACACACACACTGCCTGAGACGCCACAACAAACCACTACAACACACACACTGCCTGAGACACCACAACAACAAACCACTACAACACACACACTGCCTGAGACGCCACAACAACAAACCACTACAACACACACACTGCCTGAGACACCACAACAACCACTACAACACACACACTGCCTGAGACACCACAACAACAAACCACTACAACACACACACTGTCTGAGACACCACAACAACAAACCACTACAACACACACACTGCCTGAGACACCACAACAACAAACCACTACAACACACACACTGCCTGAGACACCACAACAACCCCTACAACACACACACTGCCTGAGACACCACAACAACAAACCACTACAACACACACACTGCCTGAGACACCACAACAACAAACCACTACAACACACACACTGCCTGAGACACCACAACAACAAACCACTACAACACACACACTGCCTGAGACTCCACAACAACCACTACAACACACACACTGCCTGAGACACCACAACAACCACTACAACACACACACTGCCTGAGACACCGTCCACAACAACAAACCACTACAACACACACACTGCCTGAGACACCACAACAACAAACCACTACAACACACACACTGCCTGAGACACCGTCCACAACAACAAACCACTACAACACACACACTGCCTGAGACACCGTCCACAACAACAAACCACTACAACACACACACTGCCTGAGACACCGTCCACAACAACAAACCACTACAACACACACACTGCCTGAGACACCACAACAACAAACCACTACAACACACACACTGCCTGAGACACCACAACAACAAACCACTACAACACACACACTGCCTGAGACACCACAACAACAAACCACTACAACACACACACTGCCTGAGACTCCACAACAACCACTACAACACACACACTGCCTGAGACACCACAACAACCACTACAACACACACACTGCCTGAGACACCGTCCACAACAACAAACCACTACAACACACACACTGCCTGAGACGCCACAACAACAAACCACTACAACACACACACTGCCTGAGACACCACAACAACAAACCACTACAACACACACACTGCCTGAGACACCACAACAACAAACCACTACAACACACACACTGCCTGAGACACCACAACAACAAACCACTACAACACACACACTGCCTGAGACACCACAACAACAAACCACTACAACACACACACTGCCTGAGACACCACAACAACAAACCACTACAACACACACACTGCCTGAGACTCCACAACAACCACTACAACACACACACTGCCTGAGACACCACAACAACCACTACAACACACACACTGCCTGAGACACCGTCCACAACAACAAACCACTACAACACACACACTGCCTGAGACGCCACAACAACAAACCACTACTACACACACACTGCCTGAGACGCCACAGCAACAGAGAGCAGGAGTCACCCATCACATGCCGGAGCGACGACAGGAGAATGATTCGTCCTAATCTATTTGCAGAGAGATGTGCACGATATAGATGGATATAAATACACATTATTATACGATACAGTTGGATATAAATACAAGTTATATGTTTGTGTGATGGTTTTGATCAAGTTGGACAGAAGTACACACTACTGTCATTCTCTAGGGATGAAGTCCATGAGAGACAACATGAGACACCCAGAGGATTTGGTGGCGTGTGTGTGTTTCTTCCTGAGGCTAAAGAGCGGGCCTTTTAAATACGGGGGAAACTTAAAACCACTTTTATATTCATCCAAAAATATATTTGCACACGTTACGTGCGTGCTTGTGATTTGCCAAAATGTCCTCACCCAGAAGGCAATATTTGAACCACGGAGAGATGCTGAGGTGTGCGTTAACATTGCGATACTTTACCTCGGACTGGTGTTGGAAAGAGTGAACATATACAGTAATAGTGTGCCAGAACCATCGTTCAAAACGGGCTTTTAGGCTGAAAACGAGCACGATAATGCTGCACACGTGAAACAAAAGGAAGCAGGGGGAGAATGTAAAAGAGAGAGATAAGCAGATAATGAGAGAGAGAAAGAAACAGAGAGGAGGGGGGGGGGGGACAGAGGGGTGCATTCCTGTCACGGTTGCATGATAATTACTGATTCGTCAGTTATTGAAGACCTGCTCACTGCCTTACATTACCAGTGAGACAGCGATAGAGAGAGAGAGAGAGAGAGAGAGAGAGAGAGAGAGAGAGAGAGAGTGGAGAGGGGAGGAAGAAGAGAGGAGGAAGAGGAGGAGGAGAGTGGTGGGTGTGGTGGTGGGGGTGTTGTTGGTGATGGGGGGAGTACCACAGGATGGCAGGGTGAGTGAGGGCATGAGGAAAGGGAGGGAGAGGGAAGAGGGAGGAGGTGGAGGTTGCCTGTAACAGTGAACAGGTGAGAGGAAGACAGAGAGGAGAGAGAGAGAAACAGAGAGGAGGAGAGAGAGACAGACAGAAATGAGAGAGAGAGAGAGAGAGAGACAGATAGAAGGGAGAGAGCCAGAGAGAGAGAGAGATGGAGAGAGAGACAGAGAGAGAGAATGAAAAAGAGGAGTGTGTTCCAACCTGGTGTGTGTGGTCCTGGGGGAAGCTCCACAGCACGGCTGGATCTAGAGGTAATTGACAGACAGCATTAATCAGCGGGTGAGAAACACAGCGTCTTCGCTAGCTGCCTCAGAACACATACATATTCATGAGAGGGGAGGGGGCAAGGTGGCTGCTGGGAGTCGGCGCACGCACACATACGCGCACACATACACGCGCGTGCACGTGCACACACACACACACACGCACACACGCACACACACACACGGCACACACACACGCACACACACACACTTACTGTATGCTCACACACCACACACACACACACACACACACACACACACACACACACACACACACACAGAGTAGCATACACAGTGAGAGACAAGAGTGTCTAGGCTCTATGTGCTCTAAATATGCAAATCTATATCCTGCATGTAGATATGATAGGCTCTATTATACAACACATCATGCATGTTTGAGAAAATCATATCCACACACTCAAGTTAATTCGCTCATTTATTGATATCCTAGTCTGGTTATTATGGATAAATGTAAGTTCAGCGAAGAAGGTTTCTAATGGTAACGGGGGCGGCCTGCGTTTGTGATCATTGTATTTGTCTTGGCAGTAAACTATGACTGCACCTATGGGACAGAAGGGATCTTCATTCTTATTTAGTCATCTTCAAAGGAATGTACTATTTATGAAATGCTTCTAATATGTCATACAAAATGGGCTAATTAAAACAAAGAGTATTACAAAGGCTTCTTAATTGTTGTCTTATGGCTGGAGGGATGATATTAGGCCAATACTATATAGGCAATGTTAACCAAAGACAGAATTGGCAAATAAAACTAGACTAATTCCAAGTAGTAAATTGGCAAAAATTACAATTTAATTTGCCTTAAAAAGCTGCCTGTCTACTGTTAAATCTAGTGTGTAATTATTGGAGCTAATTTATATGCAAATGATCACCTCCAAACAGCCAATCATCTCCCTGAAAAGTAAGCCTGGCTTCTCTTAGGCTTAGCCTAGCATGTAGTTGGAAAGTAAGCCTGGCTTCCCTTAGGCTTAGCCTAGCATGTAGGTGAAAGGAAGCGGCCACCCAGCCAAAGCCTGAACACAGGGGTCTCTGGTAAACATGGCTGCCACGGCTGTGAGGTCACCCTGTGACCTCAGCAGGAACAGCAAGGAGTTGAAGAGACACGCCAAGTTCACGGTCATGGCAGACCATGAGCCTCCAGGCTTCTGGGCCAACTCACCATCTGCCTCCAAACAAAGTTGGCTGGTTGAACCAGAGTGAAACTGTTATCAAGCCTGATGATGATATTCAACATATTTCAATCCTGGGGAAAACAACACCCACATTTTGAACAGGCGTAAACCATGCGAGATGTTTGATGTAGACCCCTTCGTTCAAAAACCTTCTTTATAACCATTTCAACATGGCCTATATGCCTAATAACCTGCGTAGTTATTTATGAATAGCCAACACCGGGGAGATCACCTGCACTTTAGGAAGGAGGACATGCAAGAAGACACTTACAGTAGCTTCATGACTAACAACACTGGACGCCAGACAGAGAGACACACACAGTGGACATACGGATGACAGGATGCAGCGGACAGAATCAAGGATGCCTTACATAATCCTATTGGATAATTTCACGGGCCCCATCTTGAAAAGAGCGGTAAGCTCTCAGCTCTATACTCCACACCCCCAACCCCCCTTCACCCTACCCTGTGATCCGCCACAGTTAGGACGATTTTATGCTGATTTTCTGGGTGAGAGGATGGGAACCACTGCCTGAGAGAGAGAGAGAGAGGGAGGACAGAGGGAGAGGGAGGACAGAGGGAGAGGGCCTGGAGGAGAAGGAGGGAGAAAAGAGGACAGAAGAGGGCAGATGAGGTAGAGAGGAAAGATGTGAGAGAACAGAAGAGGACAGATGAGGTAGAGGGGAAAGGACGTGAGAGAACAGAAGAGGACAGATGAGGTAGAGGGGAAAGACGTGAGAGAACAGAAGAGGGCAGATGAGGTAGAGGGGAAAGACGTGAGAGGCAGTGTTGGGAAAGTTACTGAAAATTGGTAATTAGTTACAGTTACTAGTTACTTCTCTCAAAAGGTAATTTAATTACTTTAAAGTTACCAGTTACTTCAAAGTAATTAGTTACTAGGGAAAGTAACTTTTGCGTTACTTTTAAAAGTCTGCTTCGATTGTTATTAATGCACACATTATGTTAGTGTTGCTGTGCCACAGTGTGGCATTGAACATTCGCTTATTGGGGAGGCTTATAGCCTATCAAGGTCCTTAGCCTCTGGGGCTCTGGCTGCAGCTCTCTCCCCGGACTAGGTCTGAGGATCAGAAACTGGGTAATCCTCTGAAGTTGTCCGTTATTTTCATGTCCTAAAGTAACTAGTAACTAGCCCAGTTACTATTTTAGTAACTGTAACTGAGTTACTGAATTTGAAAAAGTAATTAGTTAGATTACTAGTTACTGAAAAAAGTAGTTAAGTTACAGTAACTAGTTACTTAGTAACTAGTTACTCCCAACACTGGTGAGAGGACAGAAGAGGGCCAGTGTTTCCCACAGGATTTTGAGAATTTGTGGTGGGGGACCGCAGACCCCCTAGGGGGGTGCGGGGGCATGCCCCCCGGCAAGATTTTTTTTAAACATTTTAAAGTAAAATGCATGAATTTGGTGTACTTTGAGAAAGCTTAAGAGCAAAATTAAAAGGCTAGATCTATGAAGAACATGTCATCATTACTGTGCTGTGGGTTTACAATGACAAACTAAATTTCTCCCTATAGGTCAGGGATACTCAACTTGCTTTGCCACTTTCGTGAAATGATAGAAGGCGAGGGGCCAGTTAATAAACAAACAATATACATTTTTCTGTAGCGGATTGTAGGTTTTTGGGGTGTCAGCCGGAGTTTAGGCTGACAGTGTTGTGCACACCGGATAGTTAGTTAGGTTAAGTTAGTTAGGTTAAGTACATACATAAGTGCCTGGGTAGCGAGCAGATGGTGGTATTTGACAATTTAGCAGCTAAATCATAGATTATTGAAAGATATTCCATATTCCAGACTGAAATGCTATAACAGAAGTATTGGCCAGAATGACATGAACATTTATTGGACACTTATTCAGCGGATATCTTGCATGTTGCGTTCAGGTGCACTGTAAAAAAAAAAAAAAAAAAAACATCTTATTGTGGCGGTCCAAATATTATTGTGGCGGCCCGCCACAAATTCCTTTATGTATGGGAAACACTGGAGGGCAGATGAGGTAGAGGGGAAAGACGTGAGAGGACAGAAGAGGGCAGATGAGGTAGAGGGGAAAGACGTGAGAGGACAGAAGAGGGCAGATGAGGTAGAGGGGAAAGACGTGAGAGGACAGAAGAGGACAGATGAGGTAGAGGGGAAAGACGTGAGAGGACAGAAGAGGGCAGATGAGGTAGAGGGGAAAGACGTGAGGGAACAGAAGAGAAACAGAAAATAGAAGAAGGCAGAGGAAGAAGTTGAAGGAGGAGGGAAGGAAGGCGTACTATCTAGACGTAAGTACCTCGAGGCCTATATGCCACCTCTAAGAATAGGAGTACTGATGTAAGATCATGTCACGTGACCGAGTGAACTCCACTGCTGCTTAAAAGACAAACCCGCCACAAATCAGCACTCCCATTCCAAGACCTTTTCATAAATATGGACCAGAGTATCTCCAATCCAGCAGACTCAGGTGGAGAGAGAGGAGGAGGGAGAAGAAGGTGAGGTGTGTAACAACACAGCAAACACTTCAGTCGTCTCCTGCACCTAAGGACATGTACGAGATTCAGAGCACTCCTCCTGAGCATCTGCCTTTCTTATTCTTGTGTGCTCTTTCTCTCTCCATCCTTGTTGTACCTCCAAACAGTGTTGTTGTAGTACTCGAGTACAGACCTCGATTCAGTCCTGGACTCATTTTCGGGGGGTGGCTGGTGGTGGTGGTGACTGCACATGTATCTGAGGAAGCATGTGCTCGTCTACAACTCAGACGACCACAGATCGGCAGAGGGGGTGGAGCAATGAGCGGGACAGCAGGTAGGGATTGGCCGAGAAAACGGCGCGGGGGGGGGGTTTAGGGGTCGGAAGAAAACTTGATCAAAAAAGAAAAAGGAAATGGATAGATAACTCTTTTTTTTGTAATGATTATTACGATTTATTTGTCCTGTCACAAAAAGGGGAAC
>NC_139632.1:8161423-8196423 GCF_964638095.1 Poromitra crassiceps | reverse complement strand
GAGCTGGGACGGAGTAGACACGCAACGCAGCAGAGTAGGTGGGAGTTGACACAAGTGAAAGTAAAAACCTCTCGCCCCATGCCGACTAGAGCAGCGTTTGTCAGCAGCACGGGTATCAGGCGGATACATTCAATGCCACTGCCTGGCAGCTCGTAGCTGACAGCCCCACACACAGCCCCACACACAAGCGCCTATACTGAAAATGATATTTTCAGTAGAATCCATGTGGAAGGCGCTTGATCTGTCTAAACACTGAGCGAACGTAAAAGTGCTGTTGCTCCGCCTCGCTCATCCTCGTCACAGTCAGTCACTGGCACCAGGCTACACCGTTTCTTGTTGTTATTTTGTAAAATGAATGAAGAGGCAAGGGCGAATGTAATCCCGCCTGTAACGTCGTTACTATACCCCCGTTACTGTAATCTAGATTACACATCTTAAAATGTACTGTGACAGATTACAGTTACCGTTTTTTTGTAATCAGATTACGTAACGGCGTTACATGTAATCCGTTACTCCCCAACCCTGGTTGTCAGTCATGCACAACAGAAACAGTTGTGGCCAAAGCTAACGTGTCCTATAAAGTGGATTCTATAGTCATAGGTTGATGTTGCCGCACGGACCGGTTTATGTGACGGACATGTAACTTCCTGGTCAGACGTTACTATATTCTGCTCTCAGTCTCGTCATTATGTGATCTTAGAGGCATAAAGATTACACAACATAACATAGCTAGCTAATACTAGCTAGCTTCTCCGCGTTAAGCAGCCAACGTTGGCCGACTTTGTACTTGTCGTTTTAACAAATGTCTTATTAGTTACTGCAGCGTACGATAAAACTTATTAGTTACTGCAGCGTACGATAAGACTTACGCTAAAACGACAAGTACACTACAAAGTCGGCCAAAGTTGGCTGCTTAACGTGGAGAAGCTAGCTAGCATTAGCTAGCTACGTTAGCTTGTGCTTGTGACTAGCAAGACAGCTGCGGCTGCCCTGCCGATTGGTTAGGGAAGACCGAAGCCCCGCCCCCTCATAGAAATGCTCTGAAGTGAGCGCAATCTCAGACGAAGAGGCAATGAGTTTATGAATCGACGATGCAGGTTGAATATCAGGCTAGGGCAACCATGGATGTGTCAAAGAAACTGGATAGGGTATAGAAAATGGCCGCCCACTCATTCGAACGTAAGCTGCTCACCAGCGCATGAAGATTCTGAAGGGGTTTTTCTAACCTGGACCTTCCGTGATGTGCGGCAGCCCAAGGTCGTGTTCATGTTGCCGCCCACATGAACAGTTATACTGGCCAGAGCCATAGAGAGAGAGAGCGCCACAAAATGCCTCTTGGTGGTCTTGACCTATAATGTAAAACTTGAGTACCAAAAAAAAACTTTAATTGCCGATTTTCTCCATTTGTTGTCTGCGCAGCCCCACCACACAACAGCTTTTAGCTATGTTTAATTCAAGGGAAATGACGCTGGTGTATGGAAGTGAATGGAGCGCTTTCCCCCGTGATGGGCGTGGCCTATTTCATGCAGTGTCTCTTATGGAAGTGGATGTGGAAAAACGGTTTCTGGGCCGCAGGGCGTCAGGTGACTTGCAATACTGATGTCGGGGGGCTGGGGGGCAACAGGGAAGGAGTGGGAGAAGGAAGGGGGAGCGAGGGGGGGGGGGGGGTAAAGGAAGAGATGGGTGGATTGAGTAAGGACAGGGAGGCAGGTAGACTAAAGAGACAAAATGACCAAGAGCCACGTATTTGCACGGGCGCGACAACAAATAAGCCTACGTCTTCGGCGCTCCTTCTCCTCTGTGCATAAATTTAGGCTTCCTGGCACTTCCATGTAGGCTAAAAATGAAACTGTTGGCATCTCCATCTTGGCAGGGATCTATGCTTCTTCTCGGGACTTCCAAGTAGGCTCAGATGACTCTGCTGGCAGAGAGGATGTCACTTGCAATGCTGCCGGCGTGAGGGAACAGTTGGCTCCTGACACCAGCGTGTCAAAAAGCTCACACTGTCCTGCAACCGCGTGGTGGCAAGTTAGTCAACTTTTAGCCATTTCATCAGAAAAGTAAAAAAGCCAGCAGCTACTTCCGTTAAATGACACAGGGTCGTATGAAAATAGAAATGACAAAAGCATATGACACATAATGCAAGACATACGCCCACGATGCAGAAGGTGCTGTGCTTGTGCGTAGCGTTTCTATAAGTTCATCGTAGGAGCGCAACTGCAGGGCATCATTCTGTCTTCTTACCAAAAAAAAAACTCGTGAGATTTCAGCGGCCCCCCAAAAAAAGACCTCGTCCTAAATCCAGTGTGAATACACATTTAGATGAAGGCCCCTAGCCTATAATTCTATATACTATGTGAATCAAACAGATCCAGAGCCCTCGTGGCCATGCGATGTTCTAAAGGCATAGAAAATGCACTTTTTTCACCTTATTCCGTGAACTGGTGAATTGTGTGTTGTGAGTGAATAGGGGGCCTTGTTTGTTAAGAAAGGCCAGATCCCATATGGTGAACAGCAGCTCCTCTGGTGAAGAGGAGAGGCTCTGAAAGCCACCGGCGGCCCCTCTCCTCTCCTCTCCTCCCGTCCATGCGCTGCTCCGGAGATGAAGGGGATGTTCCTCCTCTCCTCCCCTCTCTCTCTTGGCCAGGGGTTAAACTGCTGCACTCTCACCTTCCTTGGCACTGATTTCATTCACTCGCGCTTTTCTCTCCCCTGCTCTCATCTTCTCACAGATTTACTCCACACCACCACACTATGTAGTGGATTAGGCTCCCCTCGCATGCCCCCGGACAAAAGCATTGTTTTAGCACCGCTAAAGTAACGGAGGAAGCTACGGCTAACTTAGCCCCCCTACAATACGCCCCATTGTGGACACAGGGGCTTGAGAAGGACCCT
This sequence comes from Poromitra crassiceps, assembly GCF_964638095.1. Classification (NCBI taxonomy): domain Eukaryota; kingdom Metazoa; phylum Chordata; class Actinopteri; order Beryciformes; family Melamphaidae; genus Poromitra; species Poromitra crassiceps. Next base: position 8,193,528 of record NC_139632.1, on the reverse strand, counting down.
GCCTCGGAGGCCGTCTAGACTTTGAGCCCGGGTTTCGGGGGGTTGACGGAACAGAGGGAGAAAATCCCATCAGCCAGTGGAGTGAAAGTTAACTAAGGTAACCTGCTGTGAACCTGATGAAGATGTCAAGCCAACATATGGCAAAAAATGTCTATTGTCAGAACAAGGGGGTTTCATCCCCTCCGAGGGGAGGGTACCGCAGAGGAGGAGGAGGAGACGAGGGGAGGCTAAAGGACGAGTGGTGGGAGGGGGGGAACTGGGGGGGAGGGTTGCAGAACCTAAAGGAAGGAATAACTGTGGTGGTCATCGTTTTACTTCTGGATCAGTAGCCTTATTCTGGCTGGGGAGGAGGCCCAACCCCTCCACTCACAATTAAAGGAGTAAGCAGATTAACTGGCATCTTTCAAAGGCCAGCAGGAAGAAGAAAAACACACTCCACGCACACGTTTAAAACTGTTTTTTTTCCTCACCCTTTTGCCGTCGACTCTCACACTCGCACACTGCAAATGGCATTACATTTCATGCCGATTTAGTGAGCATAGCTTTCGAGAAAGGAGAGACGTCTTAAACGATGATATGGTCCTTAAGTTTACTAATACTGATTGGTCACACCACCGGGCTGTTACAAATGAGAACTGGGGGAACTGACAGAAGCGGTGATAGCATGAGGTAAGCAATGCACTTATAGCACTGCATTAAAATAGGGCTGCGACTAACGATTATTTTCATAATCGATTCATCTGTCGATTATATTCTCGATCAATCGATTAGTTGTTTGTAGGGATGGGGCCGATCCGATCCAATATCGGTATCGGGTGCCGATATTGGCACTAATTCACGGATCGGAATCCGGAAAAAAAATAAAAAAAATAAAAATATTGCAATTCCAGCGTGGGTCGCACAGGGAACTGGCCGTAATTTGCCTATGTATAATAGTATCCTTCTTTGCCTTGTATATTTTCTTAATTTTGTCTGCTTTTTGCAAGGTATATTTAAAAACAAAATCTTTAATTGGCCAAATCTTTGCCTATACTGTATATTCAAGAAAAATATTGGTATCGGCATAATATCGGTATCGGCAGATACAGAAATTCAGGTATCGGAATCGGATCGGAAGTGAAAAAAGTGGATCGGTGCATCCCTAGTTGTTTGGTCTATAAAATGTCAGAAAATGGTCGCAAATGACGATCAGTGTTTCCCAAAGTCCAAGATGATGCTCTCAAATATCTTGTTTTGTCCACATTTTTTATCTTAAAATTGTACTCAAAACGATTATCAAATAGTTGTCGACTAATTTTTTGTCGATCGACTAATCGACTAATCGATTAACCATAGCGAGCTCTACATTAAAATACAAGAACAAAACTACGTTTGATATCAAATTAATATCAAACTAACATCTGGGCTTAATTATATGAAAACTGTAACACGTTTGTGAGTAATGCTGACAGAAACGACTCTATAAGCTCAATAGTTTCATAAATCATTAACAGGCACGACAGACTGGGAAATATACGGTAACACAGAGAACTTGTTCAATTTAAAATCTTCCAAAAAGCTCAACACTCAAAAAAAATAAGGTTGAGATTTGCAAATTCAATTCAACGCTTGAACATTTGAATAAACCAAAAGGAAAAACAAGCTCTCAGGTAGAGCCTGCCTGCCTTCGCAGCCAGAGAATCAACTGGCACATGTGAGAGAGGCGCTGGCCTGGGGGATTTCTACATCTCCATGTGAAGAAGAGAAACAACATCGTCCTCAGCCTCACTGGAAGGAGAAGAAAGAGAGAGAGCTGCGCCGAGATGATGTGACCCTATTAATGCCACATTAGTTGTTGCGTCTTCCCAGCTATAAGGGTGCTGGATGGAGATGAGCGGAGAGAGAGGAGGGCGAGGGAGGAAGGAGGAGATGGCGAGAGAGAGAGAGAGAGAGAGAGAGAGAGAGAGACAGAAAGAGAGGAGTGGAAGCGATCCTGTCTCCAGGCTAGTTGGGACGCAACCCAATTTCACAGCTTCACGAATGAGCGGCGCAGCATATGGACGCAAGCTTTGTGACAGCCTCTGTGTATCAGCACATATCAGCGTTGATGTTCCCAGTCAGATTCCATACTGGTCCAACATTATGTCAGACACCGGCGCCGCATGACTGCATCTTCAACACAACACACAAGGCGGCGTGTTCGCCTGTTTGTTGGGGGGGGAGGGTTGGCCTCCTACGCTATCAAAAAACAAACTGCATATCTCCCAAGACATGAGTTCTCTTCGTCTACTACACACTTCTCTCCAACTCTCTCTCTGCACCATCAAAATGTGATGTTCGCTCGCTGCCGATTCCTTTTAGAGGAGGCTAATCATTTTGAAAGATACGTCACTATGAAATGGTGTGCTCAGATTAAGCTACAGTCATCCCTCTTTGGCAGTAAGGCACCCTGAAATCCAAGATTTAACCTGCATTTTTACTGCCACATAGGGAAGTAAATATATTATAGGCTAGACTACAGGAAGTAAATATATTATAGGCTAGACTACAGGAAGTAAATATATTATAGGCTAGACTACAGGAAGTAAATATATTCTAGGCTAGACTACAGGAAGTACGGTAAATATATTATAGGCTAGACTACAGGAAGTAAATATATTCTAGGCTAGACTACAGGAAGTAAATATATTATAGGCTAGACTACAGGAAGTAAATATATTATAGGCTAGACTACAGGAAGTAAATATATTCTAGGCTAGACTACAGGAAGTAAATATATTATAGGCTAGACTACAGGAAGTAAATATATTCTAGGCTAGACTACAGGAAGTACATATATTCTAGGCTAGACTACAGGAAGTAAATATATTATAGGCTAGACTAGAGGAAGTAAATATATTCTAGGCTAGACTACAGGAAGTAAATATATTCTAGGCTAGACTACAGGAAGTAAATATATTCTAGGCTAGACTACAGGAAGTAAATATATTATAGGCTAGACTACAGGAAGTAAATATATTATAGGCTAGACTACAGGAAGTACATATATTCTAGGCTAGACTACAGGAAGTAAATATATTATAGGCTAGACTACAGGAAGTAAATATATTCTAGGCTAGACTACAGGAAGTAAATATATTCTAGGCTAGACTACAGGAAGTAAATATATTCTAGGCTAGACTACAGGAAGTAAATATATTATAGGCTAGACTACAGGAAGTAAATACAGGCTAGACTACAGGAAGTGAATATAGTATAGGCTACACTACAGAAAGTAAATACATTATAGGCTAGACTACAGGAAGTAAATACATTATAGGCTAGACTACAGGACGTAAATACAGGCTAGACTACAGGAAGTAAATATATTATAGGCTAGACTACACTAAGTAAATACAGGCTAGTAACAGGAAGTAACTATATTATAGGCTAGACTACAGGAAGTAAATACATTATAGGCTAGACTACAGGAAGTAAAAATATTATAGGCTAGACTACAGGAAGTAAATACATTATAGGCTAGACTACAGGAAGTAAATACATTATAGGCTAGACTACAGGAAGTAAATACAGGCTAGACTACAGGAAGTAAATATATTATAGGCTAGACTACAGGAAGTAAATACATTATAGGCTAGACTACAGGAAGTAAATATATTATAGGCTAGACTACAGGAAGTAAATACATTATAGGCTAGACTACAGGAAGTAAATACAGGCTAGACTACAGGAAGTAAATATATTATAGGCTAGACTACAGGAAGTAAATACATTATAGGCTAGACTACAGGAAGTAAATACAGGCTAGACTACAGGAAGTAAATACATTATAGGCTAGACTACAGGAAGTAAATACAGGCTAGACTACAGGAAGTAAATACATTATAGGCTAGACTACAGGAAGTAAATACAGGCTAGACTACAGGAAGTAAATACATTATAGGCTAGACTACAGGAAGTAAATACAGGCTAGACTACAGGAAGTAAATACATTATAGGCTAGACTACAGGAAGTAAATACATTATAGGCTAGACTACAGGAAGTAAATACATTATAGGCTAGACTACAGGAAGTAAATATATTATAGGCTAGACTACAGGAAGTAAATACAGGCTAGACTACAGGAAGTAAATATATTATAGGCTAGACTACAGGAAGTAAATACATTATAGGCTAGACTACATGAAGTAAATACAGGCTAGACTACAGGAAGTAAATACAGGCTAGACTACAGGGTTTTAATTGAAACAGCATAGGTTAATGGTGATAATTCCGTTGCTGGTTGATGGCTGGCTGGCTGGCTGAAAAAGCAACATTTCTTCAGGTAATCTCACACTTCTCTCCATATGGTCCAACCATCTGCCTCAGTTAAAAAACAACATCTATAAAAAAGACACAGGAAATTAATAACTGTATTAATTAATTAGAGGTCTGCAGCCCGACCCGAACCCGACGGGACCCGAGACTGTATGTCAGGTATTAGCCGGGCCGGGCTCGTCTAGCCTTTTAAATAAATAATCCGGGCTCAGGTTGGGCACACACAGTCTCAGTCTCAGTCTCTCTCTCTCTCTCTCTCTCTCTCTTTTTTTCATTTCTATTTTACTACGTCATTTTCTGTTTTTCAAATGAAAAAGGGAAAATCAAGTCCTTTATAAAATAAATGCTGTTGTCGGCTATCTGCCGTTTCTGACCAGCAAAACAGAAACGGAAAATGCCTTTTTATTTCCATTTTACATTTGTGGATTTTGAAATTAAAATCAAATCGGCATTCGTTTAAAAATATATATATATATATTTCTGTTTCTGAAAATAAAGTAGAACGCAAAGAGTACACGGACCACGAGGCTATGACTTTTAAATAGGAATGTTTTGATTCTGGGTTTGGGGTCGTGTTTGGGTTTCAAATGTAGTATTACAGTCAGGCTTAGTCTGGGGTCGGACCTGAACGTTGCAGGCTCGGGCTGGGCTCAGGCTTCATGTCCAGGCCCGTGCAGACCTCTAAAGCTAATATGCATAAAAACAAGATATGAAAATAGCAGGTAGTGAGAGAGTGTAGCTTTCTTTTACAAGATTTGCTTTGGCTTTACCAGGCTCCATGGGAAAATGATTGAGGAAATGATTGGAGTGGGTTTTTATGACTGGGCTCGATATTATTTTGGTTAGCCAATGAGCATAGGGACTTATTATTGGGCTTATTATTGGTTATGGTTACACAAGCTTGAGTGGCGCTTTCACAGAACATGAGACTTAAAAGTCTTCTTTGGGTTCCCGCCCAAAACAGTTAAAGAAGGCAGGTCACTGTCAATCTGCTATTGATGCTATGGGGGGAAAAGTTGCTTTTCTGGTCTTTGAGGTGGTGGTAGCAGTATCTGAGACGAGATAGAGAGGATGGATCTCAGTCAGTGTCATCTGGCACAGCAGCCAGAGGCAGCTGCGTGGTGCTGATGAGAGTGCAAAGCCTCGCCTGTGGCGTCTGCACGCTCCGCGCCGCTCGGCTGTGATGTGAAGTTCACATGCAAAGGCTGACAGACAGACAGACAGCTCCGTCAGTCAGTCAGTCAGTCAGTCTGTCACTCAGTCAGTCAGTCAGTCAGTCAGTCAGTCAGTCAGTCAGTCAGACAGACAGTCGATCTTTCTGCGGGGATGTCGACGCATCTGTATCTGTTAAAAGCCAACAATAGTGTCTGACTCATCCTAAACACAGTCACAGGGGTCTCGGGCGCGGGATTGATGGACGAATATCTGACGGACAACTACTGGGCAAAGTCCATCCACCCAGTAACACACCTATCCACACCCAGATACATACATACACATGCCTTAATATGAACCCAATTATCTTCAATGGAGAATGTGGACATCAGCTTTTGGAGAACCAGAACTTTCGAGGGAATCATCTTGGATGCCCCATTCGAGGAAAAGGGCCATTGTAGTTCAAAGCATGAAGCAAGAGTATTTCAAGCATAGACTTGGCTCACATTATCATAATTCTCTCTTCTTGGCTATTCTCCCTTCTGAAGTTATTTCACTCATCACACAAACTGACTACAATTAGTATTATCACAATAATTGGATACATGAATGGCTTAAAAAGTGCTTCTTACTACAGTTTTGGCCCCTATAGGGTTGTAGGCCTGTTTCTTTTGGGTATCCCCATAGGGCAAAGATATTAATATGCTGCTTAGCTTAAGTACCAAGAGAAGCCTAAATGTTCTGAATCAATTTGGTTCACTTCCCAATGTCTAACATAATTTACTTAGGCTGCAGAGGCGCAGCTTGTGAACAGGCAATGCAGGCAATTGCTTGGGGTCCAGGGCCATTAGGGGGCCCCCGATGGCTGAGAAACTTTACAGTGTTTCCCATACATAAAGGAATTTGTATTGTTTTGGTTTTTTTACAGTGCACCTGAACGCAACATGCAAGATACCCGCTGAATAAGTGTCCAATAAATGTTCATGTCATTCTGGCCAATACTTCTGTTATAGCATTTCAATAATCTATGATTTAGCTGCTAAATTGTCAAATACCGCCATCTGCTCGCTACCCAGGCACTTATGTATGTACTTAACCTAACTAACTTAACCTAACTAACTATCCGGTGTGCACAACATTGTCAGCCTAAACTCCGGCTGACACCCCAAAAACCTACAATCCGCTACAGAAAAATTTATATTGTTTGTTTATTAACTGGCCCCTCGCCTTCTATCAATTCACGAAAGTGGCAAAGCAAGTTGAGTATCCCTGACCTATAGGGAGAAATTTAGTTCTTCATAGATCTAGCCTTTTAATTTTGCTCTTAAGCTTTCTCAAAGTACACCAAATTCATGCATTTTACTTTAAAATGTTTAAAAAATATCTCACGGGGGGGCATGCCCCCGCATCCCCCTAGGGGGTTTGCGGTCCCCCACCACAAATACTCTAAATCCTGTGGGAAACACTGCTTTACTCCACAGCAATGACCGCAGCTCCCTCTCCATAAACAACCAATGGACGATTTGCAATGACATTGAAACCCCCCTAAAGAGGCCCCATGTCATTGCCGTCATACTCGTGTGGTTCATGTACATTCTCTTGAATTGAAAGTGAAACGTAGATTCAAGAGAATGTATTTGAATCATGCACGTCATTCACTTTCACCTTCAATTCAAGAGAACATATGTGAATCCTTCCTGTCAAACTTGCACGATTCATGTACTTTCTCTTGAATTGTAAGTGAAAGAAGAACAATGAAGAAGTTATCTGGAAGTCAAAAAAGAAAAAAAGAGGGTGAGGAAAAGGAAAGCCAGACAGTAGAGCAGAGAGGCCTACTGATTAAGCAGTTACATAGTAGGCTAGTGAATGCAGACTGACAAGTTGTGAATCAGTCCAGCAAGATCACTGGACACAAATGCCAACTCCAGGACTTATTCTCTCAATCAATAAGCAGCAAGGCGATCTAGATCTACAACAACCCCACCCACCCTCTCCACAAAGCAAATAATTCACTTATAGTGATCAATACTCCGCTTACAGTGATCATTTTGAGCCTTGGCACACCTGAGAACAGTGGAAGAAATGTTTAAAACTACATTTTATCATTTTTTTTTTACTTACAATAGCTGGAGGCCTAACTTACTGTCTTTTTTAAAGTCAATAACATTGAGTAAATAGCAAAGCAGTCCATTTCATGACTTTATATGTACTGTGTTCATGTAATAAATATACAAATGTCAATTACATGGTAATCTGCACGAGAAATAAAGAAAAAGGAGAAAATCTGTTATAATGATCATCTGCTTATAGTGATCAATTTGACCCATCCCAAGGTGATCACTATAAGTGCACTGTATAATATATAATGTGACAATGTTGAAGTCATTGGGTTATTTATTGAGGTTTTTATTGTTTTTGAATAAAGAATGTTTAGATTTTGTACTTTTTTGACCAATTATTTCTAAAATAATTGTGATGAACGCTGGTTGGAAGGGGCCCCTTGGAATCTTTGTCTAGGGCCCCAACAGACTCTAGAATCGCCACTGCTGAGCTGACAACACTGACTGCTCTCTCATATCTCACCTCATAAAGCAGTCATTGGGCTATGCACCTCTAGCACAGACTCAGACACCAGAGATACTGTACTTTCAACATGTATCATCATTTCACCTTGCCTCATTAAGCATATTCTCTGAATCACAGAGACATTTGGAAAAGTGGGCGTGGCTAACGAGTGATTCAGCAGACTGGATTAAGGCGTGTCGACATGGCCGACTGAGAAGGAAAAAAACATGTCTTGCCTCACCTTAACCAATGGGCCTTTTTCACAGCCGCCATTTTGTGTCTAAAGGGCAGGGTAAACACAGGTGCAACCAACTCACTAATTAGGGCCCCAGGACTGGAACACCTAACTGGACTGGAAGTTGGAAACCCTAATTCATATTTTGGTGCACCTGTGTTACTTCCTGCCTTTTAGACACAAAATGGCTGCTGTGAAAAAGGTCTATAGGTTAATCGGTCGAGTGATATCATGGAGGAGCATTGCCTCTTCATATTATGAACACGGAACTCCAAAAAGGAGTGAAACTGGAAGTTTGGAAGTTGGAGGGAAAACTAGAGGGTGAGGGAATTTGAGTGTGCGCGTCCATGGAGCGTGCTCAGCCCCTCTGGGCCAATTAAATGAGAGCATGCAGCGTGTGTGTGTGTGTGTGTGTGTGTGTGTGTGTGTGTGTGTGTGTGTGTGTGTGTGTGCGCGACGTGTGTGATAACAAAGACCTCGTGGATGAGTCACATGATTTGCAATGACAAATGGTGATGCAGCTCAGACGTTCACAGAGGCATCAAGATTGACCTACATTTTGTGTCTTGAGAAATGGGCCAGATCCCAAATGAAAGGCCAGTAGGGCTCCTACTAAACGCCATCGTCTCCACAGTAAGTGTGGGGTGTGAAGCAACACAGGAGCAGCCTTTGTCTCTAGGGGTGCCCCAAAAAATCGATTCTGAAAGGATCGCGATTCTTAATGCCACGATTCCTGGATCGATTCCAAACTCCCAAGAATCGATTCTTCTTTGTATTGTAAAAAAAAAAAAAAAAAAAGTGCACATGAAGGCAACATGCAAGATACCAGCTGAATAAGTGTCCAAATGTTCATGTCATTTGTGTACTGTACTGCCACGGTGCCACCACCTCTTGCACTTAAGAACTCTGGTTAATGTATTCCCCCCAATCTATAAATCCTTCTCAAAGTCTACAGATCCCCCCCAGCCTATAAATCCATCTTATCTGAAGAACATAAGGGGGGAATTCCCCCCTAGTTTGCAAAATGAATTTAGGCCCCGACTGTAATACTTCAGAAGTTGAATTTGAAGTTCAGCATTAATACATTTGTCATTTTTTGTCTTAGATTTACCTTTGTGTGTTATTGCTATATAAAACTACATAATTGAGAATCGATTCTAGATTCTGGAATCGAGAATCGTTGGAATCGAGAATCGTTGGAATCGAGAATCGATTCTGGAATCGGATCGTGACCCCAGGAATCGGATCGGATCGTGGCTTAGCCGGATCGGAGCACCCCTAATTGTCTCCACAGTAAATGTGGGGTGTGAAGCAACACAGGAGCAGCCTTGACTGGAGACACGTACCCTGAGGGCATAGAGACACTGCGGAGCGCGTCATCATTCAGAAACCAACCACGCCCAAAAAAGGGGGACAACACAAACTCCCGTCCAATCCTGGCGTTCTCCTATGTCGCATGCTGTTGCACAAAAAGATCGTATATACGGAAGATGAACACTCCAACTTACTTCATTGACAGCAGCAACATCCACATTTTTCTTCTCGCCAATTCTCAATGGCTTCCTTGTTTTCCTCGGGAGTACAAAAAAACTTGAACTGGCGATTTTTTACATTTGTTGTGTGCGCAGCCCCACCACACAACAGCTTTTAGCTGTTTCATTCAAGGAAAATGACGCTGGTGTGTGGAAATTAACGGAGCTTTTCCCCCCGTGATGGGCGTGGCCTATTTCATGCAGTGTCTCTATGCATCCTCAAGGCGACCGCGCATCCTCCACTGCAAAATCAACAGTCACATACAGTCATTTCACTAGTACTGTTTATCATTTGATCATACTAACAGAATGAATGAGACGATGCATTTCTGCACACTCAGTGCTATCTGAAATCAAATAAAAAGATTCACGCATGGAGGTTTCCTGTGGGAAACATCTCCAAGAGATGGTGGATATGAAAAGGATTGACAGCCTCTGGTCTTAGCCATCCCTCCCACCACGCTCAATACAAGTGTGCCTGTTGATGGAGCCACGAGTGCTGAGTCAAACCGCTCAAACCCAAATCCTGTTACAATTCTGAATGAATGAATGAATGAAAATGTATTTCAAACGTTAAAAAAAGGAAATATACATGTACACATATACAATAAAATAAAATAGAATAAGAATTAAAAACAGACAAACAAACAAAAAAACTAATCAAATGGTCATGTCCGAAAAGGAGTAGGAGGAAGCAGATGCTTGTCTAGTCCAACCCCTATTCTCTAATATACTCTGTTCCAGAGTTTAGAACTAGACTAAATTTACATAGATAATTATCAACATTATAACACAGTTACTCAATCAACAACCATATTCATTCATGAATGTAAGAAGAAGAAGAAAAAATGTTTTTATAGAAAAGCCGACACTATTAACTCATTGAATGCCATGGACGGACATGTTCGTCATTTCAAATAGTAACGTAGAGTGCCAAGGACGGACATGTTCGTCAATTGCGTTTTTTGACGGTGGGGCGTCGATCAAAGCCTTCTGCCTCTCCTGTACAAATATTATAGCTATTGGAGGTCTATAACCTATTTTACAGAACCCTTAGGTGGCGACAGTGCTCTCCACATAACAGAAAGGCAAGGAAAAAACAAAGAAGAAGTCGTTATGGAAACGGAAATCGCATCGCATCCGTATGCATCGATATGCTGAAGCACGTTACTGCAGCTGTGCCTGCAGCAGCCAATCTGCTCCCACAATTGAGCCGCTCCGTGTCGGTTGCGACAGCACATCCGCACATCCACACCGTGGAGTTGTTATTATTCTCAACTGGAAGCATCGTTGCCGGTGACAAACACACGCGGAACGCTGTAAAAAAGCTGGATGTCGCGCACAGCAAACTCAGCAGAGAGCCACCACAGACAGGAGGAGGAGTGTGCAGTTGAGGCGAGGCGAGGCGGGGCGGGGCGGGGCGGGGGGGGGGGCACGCAGAGCAGCACGCAACACCCAGACAGACCCAGGCAGCAGGACAGGATTGACAAACGCAAGCCAGAATATCCGATGCCCACCAGCAGCAAGCTTCAGAGTCAGTGATGTGCTTGAAATGTTTAATTTCACAAAAGGCCAATTATCTCAGCTTCTAGAAAAAAATTGCTGTTTTTGGATGAATCAAGCTATTTTCTCCGGCTCATAACTAAAGAACGGAAAATGGGATCAATATACTTTTTTTTGCAGATGATAGAATAGAGTCTCATCGTTCTTTGTGCGTGTTCAGTGTTTACATAGTAATATCACACAATATTCTGTGGGCCTCGAGAAATCACTGAAAACGCTCTGAAACTCTGGCACTGGGAGCGTCCGTTCTCCAAAAGTGGCTGGCACTCAATGAGTTAAGATGATTGTGCATTGCACTCCCCTTCCTCATTACTATTCCGTCATGAGTGCTGAGTCAAACCGGTCAAACCCAAATCCTGTTACAATTCTGTCATCACAAAATCTGCTCAGCGTGACGGCCACAAACGTCAACATATTTTACAGCACTGCTTTTTCATGAAATCCCATTTGCCAGAGTAGAGGCAGATTAGCACCACCGAAGCTACATTAAAAAGCTGTAGCTACGCTAATCCTGTTCATTTGCGGGTTAAACTAGGCCACATTGGTATTACTTAAGAACCAGCCAATCATTGTTCTTTGACTCAGAATGAGTGTGTGAGTGTGTGTGTGTGTGTGTGTGTGTGTGTGTGTGTGTGTGTGTGTGTGTGTGTGTGTGTGTGTGTGTGCCATCTGCTGTGCCATGACCTGTTACATACATACTCGTGGGCATCCATTCTCATCGAAGGGCTTAGTCATAATGACTAGAGATGCACCAATTGCAATTTTCTTGTCTGATTCAGATTTCCAAATTTGGTAAAGTAATACTAAATTAATGCTTAATAAGTATTAATTAACCCATAATTAACAGTTAGCTAATGTGTCTACTAATCATTTACTAATGGTGTTCATGTTAACTATTAATTTACACATTGTTTAATAGTTCGGGTTAGTTAATGGCTAGGTTGTTTCTGGATGTGTACCAGAGCCCTGAACCGTTATAAAAGAACAGAGGCTAGGGTTAGAGTTAATCATCATTAACTAATGGGTAGTAAGCATTAACTAATGATTTATAATGCTTATTAAGCATTAAAGAGCATGGGGCAGGTTAGAGACCCCAATCAGTCAATGTGTAGGTGAATTATGGAGGAACTTGATTTTCACATTAAGACACTTACATATACACTACAGTGACTTCTGGGGTCGTTTTATTTTTTGAACTTTTATTTTGACATCTTGGACCCCAAAACTCTGACGTCAGAGTGGGGAGTCGCCAGGCATGCCCGTCTGTCCCTCTGTCTGTCATCACTTAGGTCAGGGCTGTCAGTCACACACTATGGATGCTAACGCCGGTTTTCAGGAGGAAGAGGAGGTAGCAAATGTTTATGTACATGAATACGATGGCCTCAGCCTAATTTTGACAGTGAAAGAGAGCAGGAACAGCCCAGCTATGAAACAACGGACCGCGGAGAGAGTTGAGAAAGCAAGCGAGGCGAGCGGAGGCGGGCCGAGGTGCGGACTGTAATTCGATACGCACACACACACACACACACACACACACACACACACACACACACACACACACGCAAAAGTGACGTATGTGTCCAGCCATCTGGCCGAGTTTTCGAAGTCCCGAACACAGTGAGAAAACCTCCCGAAGCTGCAGCGGGGTGCATATTGTCCGGCCAGCCGACCGAGAGGCATGCGAGCCGGGCACAGTTGGGGTGTGTGAGGTGGCTGGCTGTGGAGGTGGCGGTTTCTCCTCCTCCTTCTTTCTCCCGCACAGCAGAGCAGACCCCAGGCTGCACACAGCCCGGCGCAGAGCAGAGCAGAGCAGAGCAGAGCAGAGCAGAGCAGAGCAGAGCAGAGCAGAGCAGAGCAGAGCAGAGCAGAGCAGCGGTGCTGTGCTGTGCTGTGCGGGGAGGAAAGAGCCGCAGCCTCCCCCTCCCTCGAGTGAAGAGAGAGCGTGTCACACAGCGTAGACACACACACACACACACACACACACACACACACACACACACACACACACACACACACACACACACACACACACACACACACACACACACACACACACACACACACACACACACACACACACACACACACACACCCGAGTGAGAGAGAGAGAGGGGGACTGACGGAGGGCCCCTCCACTCGCTCTTTCCCCTCCCTCCCTCCCGGAGCGAGTGAGAGAGACGAAAAAGAGAGATAGAGAGCGTGTCACCGCGCAGACAGCAGGTACACACACACACACACACCGAGTGAGAGAGAGAGAGCGAGTGAGAGAGAGAGAGAGAGAGAGAGAGAGAGAGATAGAAAGAGTGTCACGCAGACAGGCAGCAGCAGCAGAGTGAAACTGACTTGTTATCTGCATGCAGGAACCTGGCGACACCCGACCCAAAACTCACTGACAACGACTTACTACAGGCAGCTACTGACTAAATGACTAACTATATACTAAAAACGAACTAGTGATTAACCTACCAACTAACCGACCGACTAACTGGCTGACTGATTGACTTTGACTAGCGTAGTACCTGACCTGACTATCTGTCCTGAATATGCGACTGATTTGACCATGCAGTGGGAGGGGAGAGGGACACACGCACGCGGGAGCCACTCCCCACTGTGACGTAGCAGACTTTGTCTTAACAGAATAAAAGTCTGTTATTTCCTTCTGAAAAAGGAAGGTGTTTTTCTCCATATTTTTTTTCAAACTTTTTTTTTTTTTTTTTTAATGATGCATTAACTTTTCAAATATACATAGGGACAAGGTTAAGTATACATTTAGCAAAGGAATTACCCTGCTCCATGCTCTTTAAGCAACCATTTATTTAGTGACCTTTAATTATAGTCTGACCTGCCGATTCCGATTGTGGCTGATTATGATTTTCTTTCTTTCTTTTTTGTACGGTTTTCTTTCTAAGCTGGCTCCTACTAAGAGACATCAATTAGTATTAGTGAACTTCCCAGCTCCAGTTTTCTGCAAATGGAACGCTAACAAAATGGATGTGACGTCATTTAGCCTCCACATCCCAGTTATTTTGCGATAAAGGAAGGCACGATATGCTCCGCCTCTGCCTGGGAGGTTTTCCGCATCAAAACCGAAACAGTCAATGGTCCATCATCTGAAAACCGTCGGTTCTGGTCACCTGCCGGTCGTGCTTTTTGGAAATACTGCAACAGGTCATTTTGGCTTGACTGTCACCCTGCAACTTGACTACTGGTTTTTGTTTTTAACACATGGAATTCTGTTAGCTCTCTGGAACCCACAAACTAGCCACACACACACACACACACAAACAATGCTATGAAGCTGTGATGAAACTGTTCTGCCTTCATCAAAATCATCTGCTTTTAAATTATTGATCGGGTCCCTTACTTCCCCCACTTTTTCGCCGTGCAAAGGGAAGTCTAAAAATAGGCTGTGCGCGTCAGTGCCGAGAAGTCTTTCCATGTTCTCCCAGTCTGGCAGCATCCGTGAATTCAGATGAGCCTCCTGCAGCTCTCACAGCTTGTCTCTTGCCTCTCGCGCACGCGCACGTCTGCAGTGTGCACGCACACACGCAGCCACACACACACACACACCCACACACACCCACACACACACACACACACACACGGCCACACACACGCACCCAAACACACGCACCCACACACACGCACCCACACACACGCACCCACACACACGCACCCACACACACGCACCCACACACAGCCAAAAATGCATACGCTTGCACTCGCACACACACACACACACACACACACACACACACACATGGTGAACATATACACTTAAACCTGTACCTGCTAACACACACACGTACATTGTGTGTGATTGTCCCTAGAGTTTCAGTACTGCATCATGGAGTGGGAAAGCACAGCCAGCAAGCCCCCACAGTATGTCACCTCTCAGCTTACTACTGCCATCAGCATATTCTCTCTCTCTCTCTCTCTCTGTCTCTCTGTCTCTCTCCCCTCTCTCCCTCCCCCTCTCTCTCCCTCTCTCTTTCTCCCCTCTCTCCCTCCCCCTCCCCTCTCTCCCTCCCCCTCGCTCTCCCTCCCTACCTGCCCCACCCATCGACATATCTCAATGGCCGCACCCTGTGTGTGTGCGGGCGTGCTTGCGCGTGTGCGTGTATGTAGCGCGTGAGTGTATGTAGCACGTGCGTGTATGTGTGTGTGTGTGTGTGTGCGTGTGTGTGTGTGTGTGTGTGCGTGCGTGCGTGCGTGCGTGTGTGGTAAAGTGAAAATATTCACCTTATTCAGAAAAGACCGTCTGGCTTGAGAGGCTAACAGGAAGTGTAAATACACACTTCCTGTGACTCGTAAACCTAGTCTGACACGTAGGGCCTGTCTGATTCTCAAGTGAACAAGCAATATACAGTAGGTGGCATTTGTAGGTAAGAAGTTGTAATTGAAAACAGTTTGATACACAAGTTCACTGAATTTGCAACCTTTCTAGGTACCTGGTTATGGATAATTTTCGAGGAACCATACGATGGTACCTTTGTTTTGTTAGGATATCCCATGGTACCTTGCGACCCTTCCAATCGACGAAGAAGAACGAAGCGAGCCCGAGCAAGCCCCTACTGGCGATGCCCACAAAGCCGACCGCATCAGAAAAAAGTGAAACAACGTTGGCTAAATAACAAATATCTGTCACTTTCTTTTCGCTTTTATTCTAGAATAGTCAATAACATCAACCTTTATTTAATTTCAGTGCAGTCAGATGTTTGTACAGTGTCAGGAAAGTCACTTTTGAACAATAGTAGGAAGCATCTTACCTGAGACTGTTCTGGACAGCAGCCGGCTAGTTAGGTTGCTAGCTAACGTTAACATTAGTTTAGATAACTTCAAGGGTAAGTGGAGTTCGTTTTAACCGTGCTGTATTAAATGACAAGCTGTCATTGCTTAAGTAAGGTTACCAATGTGTTGGTGAAATCCAACGTTCTAGTTAGCTTGGTTTCACGCTTTTAACTTGAAGGCCGAAACGGGAAATGGTTTGAGTAGATAGAATTGACACTGGTCTCTCAATTCTATAATTTCACACGTACCATTTCCTTTCTTCGCCTTCAAATTAAAAGTGTAAAAACAATGAAACGTTCGCCTGTGAAGCCTCGACCTGTTTGGATTATAATAATAACGTTAGAGAAAACAGCCATCAGCCATGCAGTTTTATACTAATTTATTGCCAAATGCTTTGGGAAACAACTTCGTCAAGCTTGGTCAGAAAAGGTCTGTCTATTCAATGGAAACAGCACCAGTGCGACCTGTCGCGTGCGATGCTACCTTCAAGAATGAGGACGTCTGAAACAAGTTATTTTTTAATCACCTATATTGAGGTCTAATTGAAGGAGGAGCTGGCTGTGAGCCACAAGGCGAAGCCTTTTGCCACTGATATGAGGTCTGTAATGATTGGTCATTGTGAAGCCAGACTCCTGTATATAATGTTTGTACAATACAATGATTCTACTCCACCTACGCACCTGCCACAAGACTTCTCAGGTGTGCAAGAGACTTTGGTTAAGCGCCTATATTAAAATGAGATACCTAATTAAACAATCATCTAGTTAGGTAACTAGATGATATTAAGCTTCCTTGCATTACAGACACAACCATAATGTGAGTTAAACTAGGTTTGACCAGGTGAGTCAGACTAGTTTGAGCAGGTAAAAAACAGCCGGCGTTTTGAACAGGAAGTTGTGATACAATGGGTCAAGTGGACGGGGCTGCATAAGGTGAATAGAGAGGTCACACAACGTCACGGTCACATCGCTCAATGGTCAGAGCTGGATCTCTTTCCCCTCTGATGTCGGTCCACACTGAAGATGGCGGCGGTTGTTTGCGACAGCATGTCATTTAGTTTGTTACAGTTTGTAGGCATCTTTTGTTTTCATGTATTGTCTGTCTGTCACTCTGTCCCACAAATGAAGGGGAGAGGGTTCATCGCAACGGAGCACTCCTGAACAGAGCATGTGGGCCGAGCGGAGCGGAGCGGGGGGATTTTGGCTTGAGCGGGGAGCGGGGACCAGAGTGGTACCGGAGCGAAAGTTGGAGCGGCACCAATCACCCGCTCAGTACCGCTCAGTCCCGCTCCAGTTTCGATCACAACATGTTCGAAACAGAACGCATTGGTGCGTGGCCATGTGCACAGCCACTATTTTCTTGCCAGCTGCTGCGAGACGAGAAGGAAGAGAAACGAACATGCAGCCGACTCTGCTGAGCTCATGTTATTTGTAGTGAGCAATGCCCATTGCCCAGGCGTTTAAACGCAAATTAAAACACCCTGGCCTTTTTATCTCTTTTATTCTTTTGAGCGGAGCGGAGCGGTGAGTGCGAGCGGGTGGAATCTGTATGGAGCGGGGAGCGGTCTGGAGCGGAGCGGTCTTGAGCGGTCTGGAGCGGGTGGAAAGGACCGCTCCGGGAGCGAGGAGCGGTAATTATCACCGCTCCGCTCACATGTTCTGCTCCTGAACCACAAGAGCTGGCTGGCCAGACAAGCTGCGTTGTCGACAGAGCTAGCTAACAGTCCAAGCTAAACCAGGTAAGCTTTGCTCACTCTCCAGTATTGACAGCTTTTCACAATACTAGGCATCGATTTCTAGGGGCTCGCTATCTCAGCTCGGCTCAGGGGCGTAAACCAACGTCTCCGTCTGGTTTCTTTTACTCCCATCACTCATGTAGCCTCAGACCGATGACATCACTGATGACATCACTGATGACATCATACGGAGACGATGGCTTCCGCCCCTGGGCTGTGCGGGTGCCCTGGCGGAGGCAGATTTTTTAATTAGGTGATTGCCCTAAGTGTGATGTCATAGAGCAGGCGAGGCGGCGACACGCAGTGGTCATCAGTGATGTCATAAGAGCAAGTGAGCTATGGATACTGTATCGATACTAGGCATCGATGCCTAGTATATAGATAGATAGATAGATAGATAGATAGATAGATAGATAGATAGATAGATAGATAGATAGATAGATGATCACAACTAGGGATGGGCATTTCTAGCAAAAACACTATTCGAAATTCGCTGGCCAAAGTCGACTTTTAATCGAAATTCGAAAATAAAAATAAAATGTAAAAAAAAAAAAAAATGTAAAAAAAAAAAAAAAAAAAAAAAAAAAAAAAAAAAAAGAAAATTGTGAGTGAAATGTTGCATTGTCTCCCCTGATTCTAAGTATAGTCGAATCGCTTGGTTTGAGCAAGTAAAACAATTTTTATAAGCATTTTAAGCAAGGTTTATGGAAAAATGAATGGCGGATGAAATCCCATGAAGAGGGAGAGGTTGCTTATAAAAATTGTTTTACTTGCTCAAACCAAGCGATTCAACTATACTTAGAATCAGGGGAGACAATGCAACATTTCACTCACAAAAAAAAAAAAAAAAAAATTTTTTTTTTTTTTTTTCAATAAACGAATTTCGAATTTCAATAATAAAAGTCGACCTTGATAATAACAACGATTATTCGAAAATTCGAAATTCGATGCCCATCCCTAATCACAACACAGCGCTCGCTGGAAGTCCTGGACAACGAGTGCCTAACTTTAATGTTAAATATTTATGCCTGGGGCGCCCGGTCCGTGACACACAGCACCAGCTGAAAAGTCCCAGTGACCCGTTCCCTCTCTCTACTCTCCCTGTAGGCCCGTCTGGCCCCGTCACAACTACAGTTCATCCCAATAAGGGTTAGAGTGGGGGGCAAAATAAGGCCTAAAGAGAAATGAAGTGGAAGAACAGGTAGAGATATGAGATGTGAGTAACACCAGTAGTAATGCCAGTATATCAGTGTGCAGTCACTTTCCCAGCTCAGGATGTATAACATTACTACTAGTCATCATGCTCCGTATCGACGGCTGTATGCGTGAAAGATGCCAGAAGATTGACGGCACAAGAGCACTGTCTGTGTATTTTTGGTCATTCGATTTTCCTTTCACAACCAGAAATGAAAAAAAGAAAACAATCATGAAAAAGCCCCTTTTGGATCTGAGAGAGTAGCCCTGCTATGCGTGTTTCAGCAGAGCGAGAGAGAGAGAGAGAGAGAGGTGCTGCTCAACACAATAATAACCTTTAATTCTGATAGAAAATATGTTCAAAGACCATTTTACTCATCCATCATCCTGTCTGGAATAATTCCAGAAAGCTCCAACACTTGGGATATTACAAAATCGCACATATCAGATGCATAATTAGACCTATCGTGCGTGATCAATCAACGGGTTATTATTAACAAGTCTGGTTTTTCTGGCAAAATAATATGTTTTATTTTATTTTTGTCCGTTTTTTTCCTGTTTCTGAAAAGAAAAGAAAAGAAAAGGGCCCAAAAAAAGACATGGACTGAACAAGCACAATGTTACTGTAGGAGGAGGAATACAGGAAAATATGGAAGTGGACAGATGGTGTAAATAAGAGAGATCCTGGCACAGCCGAGTGGACCGAGAGATGAACCTGCCGTGTGTTTTAACTGCAGAGACTCCGGCCGTCAAACAAACATTTCCGGGGGCTCACAGAGTAGAGCGTGTACCATATACAGTAAGGCCCTGCTTCCTGCTGAGACCCGGGTTCAAACCCAGCCCATGGTCCTTTGCTGCATGTCCTCCCCTCTCTCTCCCATACATTCCTGTCTCTCTCTCAAACTATCTCTGTCAATAAAGCATAATAATATAATATAATAATAATAATAATAATAATAATAATAATAATAATAATAATAATAATAATAATAATAATAATAATTTCCAGGAGATGACAACAGTGGAATGTAACGGTATGGCCAGTGCTGTGTGAATGGCAGCATTACGTTACAAAGGGGCTATGAAATAGTATACATAAACTTTACCACTATTTCTTCAGAAGTTGTAGCTGTCATAGAATGTGTTGCATAGTCGATTGCTCCATTACTGACAAAAAATGTGTTATTATTGTAAGTCGCTTTGGACAAAAGCGTCTGCCAAATGACGAAATGAAATGTAATAAAAGTGCTTTGTAAATATTTGTGGGGAATAAGTTATTTGCAACCAAATCTAATCGATGCACTCCAAAATAGAGTGATTGCAAAAAAATATATATATAATTTCCTGCAGTGGAAACTGTTGATTTGTGCTCTTACCTAGGAAACTATCAATGTGTTGTGCAGACACTGGCCAAACAGACATGATGATGCTGATTGCTGAGTAGCATTTTTCTAGTCAATATTTACTATACTGCTGAGAAATGGCTTCCTCCACGACCCGGTCCCAGACAAGCGGTTGAAGACGGATGGATGTATATTTACTATACTATTTGGGGGGGAGGGGGGGGGGGGGGGGGGACAGTGAGAAATAGAGAGACATCCAAACCCAAATAGGGGCAGGTGCTGAGCTGAACTGGAACAGTGAAACAAAAGAATAAAAACTGCTCGCACACTGCAGGGCTCCTTTTACGGTATTTATTGCACTACGAAAAAGTGACGTTTCGAGCTAGACGCTCTTCATCAGACTGATGAAGAGCTCTAGCTTGAAACGTCACTTTTCTTCTGGTGTAGAACACAACATTTGGTCCCCCCCAAAAAAAGGGAGCTGGAACTGGACCCAACAAGCAGCAGGCCACTACACAGCTTCTGAATGGATGAGTGACTGGGGATAGGGAGCTACAAATGACTAACAAAAGAACATGACTGGAGCACACTGAGAACAGCGGTAACATTCGCTCGCCAAATATGTCATCTGGATAACCTAAAATCAAATGAGTCTTACTTCCTCTATAGCTCAGTGGCTAGTAGCGTGCATGATGGCATTAAAACAGAATTCAGACTTTCTAGTTTGGGTTGTTTATGACCTTCAGATCAAGGAAATAAAAAACATAATGTCATTTTAACTCCTCGTTAACTATGGTGACTTTTGATTCTCATGTGGGTCACGCATTTTTACAATCACGTCCAATGTTACAGTAAGTCATGTCATTAACAGTGTTGGAGGTAACTCATTACAAAAGTAACATATTACATGTAATATATTACTTTTAGCAATAACTCAGTAATATAACTTATTACTTATAGGATTTCAGTAATATTATACCAGTTACTTGTCAAGTAACTCAAGTTACAAATTGAGTTACATTTTATTAAATCAAAGCACATATTTAAAAAAGATGCAATTATTTCCTAATCAAACTGTGTATTTTTATGCAAATAACCACTATAGATGACAATAACAAAGGAAAAGAATTTAGAATTTTGGACGGTTTACACTGACTTCAAGGTGGTTGAAATTATTTTTCGGGATGGTGCCATTCTGCTGCTGCTGTTGTTTTGGTCAAAGTAATGCAAAAGTAGTTATATTGTAATGTAACTTATTACTTTCAAATGAAAGTAACTAGTAATATGTAGTATATTACATTTTGAAAGTAACTTGCCCAACACTGGTCATTAAGACTGCTCGCAAAATGGAGAGGCAACAGTACACAACAGATGGATAAGAGACAGACAGTAGCCAGTGAACCCTGAATGGAGACGGTTCCTGGTGAAAGTTGGACCGTTGGTCAAACGTGATCATATGGACACTCACAGAGGAAATGGCGTGGGTGGAGATTTCTTAAAAGTTCACTCACATTGCGGTCGTTAGAGAGATCATAGCGGGGAAGTTATGAGACTTCCTCAGTTCTGTTCAGTACGAAGCAGATAAAAGGCAGAGACTCTGATCACATCTTGCTCTCTGTGAGGAAGCTAATTTAGCAAAGTTAAATGGGCGAGACAAGAGAGAGGCAAAGAGGTTGTGGGCAACAAAGTGTGAGACCCAGGGGTTTCTCCCAGGAGTGTGAGTAGAGGAGTGTGGCCTCTCTAATGACCAATCAACACCCTCCGTGCTGCCGTGGCATCTGCTAGCCCCCTCCAATGGCCTCCCGCCAGAGTGTGAGCCCACCGTGAACTCCGCACGCAGCCGGAAGCCAATCAGATCGCAGAACTGGCGTGCTCGGGGGTCAAGGAGCAATTTTGCCATTTTGCAGAATGTCAGCATTCGGCCTTCTGAAAGTTCTACCACACAGGCGTTTTGCTCTGTGAAGACCGAGGCTGGAGGAGGTGGTGGGGAGGGGGTGAAAGCCGGAGAAGAAGAAAAAAATTAAAGAGTGTAGCTGAATCTGTGAAAATGGAATATCACAGTGCTGCTCGAGGGGGCTACAGCAGAGAGGGAAGCAGATTGATAACTTAACTAGCTAGAGGGAGGTGACACTGTGGGACCTCCAAGGTCTCAGCAAGAATGTTCTTGAGATACAGAACAGAAGTAACTTTTCATAATTGGTATTTTGGACCAAGTGAAGTAGGAAGGGGCCATGTGGATCAAAAGACAAACTGCGTCGACTCCGCACTTCTGCTTTCTGGTTCCTTTACTTAGATCTGTAGTAAGACTAAGAGACCTAAAACATATCCAGGACATTGATCATTTTCATAATCAAACCTTCTCCGCAGTGCATTCCGATACCAGCGAAGAAGAGATGCCTCGAGGTATTGAAGCAGTTAATGAACTTGTCAATAATCTCACAGAAAACATGACATATGCTCAATGGTATAGGACTGATAACCGCCTCACACTGGCACAGCACAAACTGGCACATCAAAGCCAGATGACTACATTGACAGTTTCGTTTTTTTTTTTTTACGGCAAATCGTTCCCCTAATTGCAGCATAAATGTTGCTGTAAAATGGATATGCTGATCTATTAACTTTATTGCTTTGTTACTGGGAGCAATCTGGCTGGAGGGAGCGGGGCGAGGACAGGTAGCATCTGTCCCCACCTACTGCCTTGGCAGCGCTAGCGTCATCTGCTAGCTTTGGCAGCATCTTGGAAGCACATCAATATGGCTCTATGTAGCCAGGGCCCGCTAGTAGCTAGCATGCCAGTCACGCTCTCCAGCAACGCTCACTCACACAGCCTGAGCATCCACAGAGCACTGAGCCAACTGAGCTAAGCTGAGCTGAGCTAGGGGCTGCCGCCGAACAGAGAGGCCGGGTCTCCATGGACCTGCATGGGGGAAAAAGGGCCTGTGGGGGCCAAATGCAGATACGGACACACCGCCACCATTGTTAACTGTGAGCATTGCATTCTTTTTTTGTCTCAATAACAGTTTTCCTTTTTGTAATGTACTGTAGATGCCCTCATGACATCTCAATTTGCTAACATTTTCTTATTATGTGACTCATTAGAGATCATCATCACTCCAACAGGTTACCAAAATACTTTATTGGAACTATAACACATATTATAATCAAGTCTACAAGACAGGAAAAACCAAACCTACCCATGGGAGTAGTAAGCGCCAGCGGGGACCTAACAACAAACTGAGGACGGTGCCAAAGTTAAGTATCCAAAATGACACGACTCAAAACACAACGCGTACAAACTAAAATAGCATCTGGCTTGACCAGAGTAAGACAAGCTATCAACTTGATCTGGATGTCTGGACGTCAGACCTGAACTTACAGTAGGTCTAAGAAGGTCATGGAAGCTATAGCAACAAAGCTCATGGATGAATGGTCATCCAGAGTGGTTGAATGCTCCTGATGGTTGGACATGAGAAATGCTCTGGCTTCTTGGGAGGCCCCGTTAGCAGTGGGCTACTCGACAGTGAGTCAGACCTTTAAGGTTTAAGCACGTCTTCCAGGTTGGCTTACTCTAGTGTAAACAATAAACATATCACTATTGGTTTTGTTTACTGCGTATGGTAGCTTATCTCTAATCTACCATTGCTTAATATGTGTAAATAAGGCTAAGCATTTGCCGAATCATTCAGCATTCAAGTGTGAGCTAAGAGAGGCGCATAATAAAATATTAAGACGTAGGCTTAAGCCTAGGACTGTTTCTAGGCCAGGATGTTCACACCATTGCAAAGCATGAGCATTCTACTCTGAGATCACTGGCGTTAAAAAGGTCAACCTATTCACCCTGAAACCACTTACTATAAAAAGCAGGCCTGCTTTCAAGACAGCCACATGTGGGCGGGTGCTGTGGGTGTCTTGTTGGCTTATAGAGCTGCCTAGAGAAGGTGCAAAATATACAACAGTAAATGGTAAATGGACTGCATTTATATAGCGCTTTTATCCAAAGCGCTTTACAATGTGCCTACATTCACCCATTCACATACCGAAGGCGTCAAGCTGCCACGCAGGGTGCTGGCACAGCCATCGGGAGCAATTTGGGGTTCAGTGTCTTGCGCAAGGACACTTCGGCATGCTGACTAGAGGAGCCGGGGATCGAACCACCGACCTTCTGATTAGTGGACGTCGATGACCCGCTCTACCTCCTGAGCCACAGCCGCCCCCAAACAAGGTGGATAAATAAAGGAAAGAAGAGAGAGAAGCGTACTGACCACCTAAAGCCTAGAGGATCTTTACTTAACAGTGCACCTTTTCATAGCGGTAGATTCCCTGCCTACCAACACGAGGGTCGGAGGGTTCGCGCCCCCATATTTGTTACCTCTGGGTTGGCCGGGCGTCCATACAGGCACGATTGGCTGTGTCTGTGGGTGGAAAGCCAGATTACGGTCAGTGTTTCCCCTAGAAAAATGTTCAGGCCTGGAGGGATTTCGAAACGTACCCCGACCGCAACAATGGGGGCCCTCGCTGGCGACGCTAAACTTTTAGCTAACATGTTCGCATCTATGTTCGCAATGGCATCCCAAGTATCATCATACTATTATGGGATGCGATGCGAACAGTTGTATTATGGGATGTGTGTTTCCCAGGCAACGACACACGTTGACATGTTTTGGAACAGTGCTGCACGCTGGCACAATGCTCCTAAAAGCAAAATGCTTATTGTTTTGAATGATTTGGCCCACCAGGCCTGTAGAATGGTAGGGGAAACACTGAGGGTTATGTGTCCTGGTCGCTGCACTAGCGCCTCCTCTGGTCAGTTGCTATGACAATTTAATTATATAGCATGTTCGGGGCGGAAGGGAACTGGTGGGAATAGCGTGATCCTCCCACGTGCTACGTCCTGCCGGTGAAGCTCCCCGCTGTCAGGTGAAAAGAAGCGGCTGGCCTCTACGCATGTGTCAGAGGAAGCATGGTGCTAGTCTCTACGGCTCTCCCCAGATCGGCAGAGGGTGGAGCAGCGGCCGGGGCAGCAGAGGGGAAATAGTCAAGTACAATTGTGAAGAAAATGGGGAAAAATCTGAAAAAATAATAATAATAATTTTTTTTTAAAGTGCACCTTTTCAAATTCTGCAAAGCGATCATGACTCGCACACTACCCTCTCCACTTAGCTGAATACTGCTACTGTATGTCACGCGGGCGCATATGGAGCTAGTTTCATACCTGCACAACCAGGATGTGGTGAGAACTGGCAAAACATTGCTGTGGTGTGGCGTCCGCAGGATCATGGGTGCAAAGATCTAGCAACTTCTAGTCACTCACAGAAGATAGCCTTTCACAGACACATCAAAATACTGTAAGCTAGACTGCTATATGCATGCTAGAGAGGAGGTGCACAACAACTGGCATGGAAGCCAAAATCAATGTCAAAAATTAAACTCCCCTAAATTATAAGGAGATATGAGAAATAAGAGCAAGCTGAAAAACCGTCTAACCACTTCTTCAAAATGCTCAAATGCTCCACACCACGTTGCTATGACAATTTAATTATAGACTATCATGGTTGCACACACACTATTGTTTTGTTTGCCTCTGTGAAGCTGGGCTGAAGATAACGTGTGAATGTGAAGTGGCGCGTTTGGCAGAGAATCTAATGTTTGGCCAAAGGAAAAGACAGCTCGAGTTTTGCGGTGAGTGATTGAGGAGGTTTTGCTCAGCGTGGCCAAAGCCCGTCTGCTACAGCATGACTCATAGCAGTAACCCATTCCGCTAATAATAAACGTGTGTGCAAAACATTGCATGGCAGAACTGAGACAAATGCATGCAGCACATACATGAGAAATGTCAAATCGCAGGGCTTAATGCATCTATAGACATGCATGTTTAATATTCACACATAATCCATCAACTCCCTCTAAGCACAATGATACAAAGCCCATGTGGCACGGTGTGTGTGCATTTCATTTCATCCAGCCTTCAGTCAAAGCCACGTTCAAGAACGGGAAATTGATCAGCGTGAGGGAGAAGTGGGCCATTCCTCATTTGGTTATCTGAAACCTCGCCTTTAAAAGACTATCTATCAAAAAATATAAGCCCCCAACCGGCAGATACTATACATCTAGAGCTCCTGTGAGATTTGAGCAATCATAACTACTACCTACTCCATGAACAGGCAAGTTGGATGATCCAATCAGGATTCAGCACAGAGCAACAGGAGCACTTCTGTCCAATGACTGAGCAGGAGGGGGGTACGTTCCATTTGAAAAAGAGGGGTGTGCAAACGTTGCTATGTAGCCGGGGCTCCAGAGAGCGGGAGTCCGGATATGAGTCTGACCCTGGATCATACATGGGGGAAGTCAGTTTATTACAGTATAGGCCGGTGGTTTATGAGTTTGGTTTAAAATCCAATATCACAACTACATCCAAGGATAACTTTCAGTCCACTCTGGTCAACTCAGCAGCTGCACAAGTGAACCGTCCACATAACACCTCTTTAACGTCAGAACTGAGCGGGGAAAACAAGAGACCTGGTGTAATATGCAGTACAAATGTTTTGACATGATATTTGACTTAAGGCTGACATTGGATATTGATGTGAAATATAGGTTGTTTTATTTCCCATATTCATAAAAGGTGCAATATGGTGTTGCTCTTCGGTGGCCAGAGTCATTTCCTGGACTGGTCTGACCACGTTTTGTCCAGTCTGCTGGAATGTTTGACCATCGCAAACAGCAGCACAGCTCATGCAGTTTGCTGACCCGTGATCTTTCTACAACAGCCTGTCTGGTGTCACAGCTACAGGAGACATTCCTGCGATGGTTAGGTGTAATAGAATACCTTATGGCTGGGCGTGATGAAAGCATCGTTTAAAATGCATAAATGGGTCTAATAAACGAATGATGGATAATGCTAATAAAGGCTTCGTAGCAACTAGCTTCTCTGACATTGCTTGCTTCAGTCTGAACTCTGTGTCGACCTTGACTGTCTTAGCCTCAAGTTGTTCCTGAGAGGGGTCAACTAAGGAGCACACAGAACATCCACAGATATAATGATCACCCTTATTGCACTAGGCTGGAATCAGGCATGCAGTATATTTTAGCGCTTTGGCGCTAGCTGTCTGGTTTAAAATACTGTGCAAGAGCAATTGAGACAAGACCAAACACTGTTGCTAACATTGCACATTACACGTTGAGCGTATAGTCTCACAATGACTAACGCTGTAATTACGCAACACAGTCATTTTTCCAAACATAACATACAAAGACATTCCAAACATTCTGCAACGTTTTTTCTTTATCAATATCATAATGACCATGTCAGCACGAGAGCACTCGTGCAACATCCGAAGCGGGAGGTGCTGGTCACAGCAAGAAAAATCTATATAGTAGATAAAAACAAACTTGCATAATTTATGCAATAACATTTATTTATTTGCAACAGTCAGGAACAACGTGACTGTTGCAAATAAATTATACATTTTTTAAAGTTGGGTCATCCTGCGGATTTGTGGAGTGTGCTATCTATGGACTTGTTCCTGATAAGTTTGTTTTTTATCTAGTATACTACGGTCATTTAAAATGAATTTTCTTTATAAATCATGGATGCTATTATTAATTCATTTTCAGCATTTTTAAAACAATCATCAAACAAACACTGATCATGAGGTTAAAGTGACAGTCTGTTATTAGTGGCAGGAATGACCTACCGTCATTTTCAGATGTTGGACATGCCACCTGTAGAACCAGATCAAATGTTCTTTCTGGATCCTCCCTGAAATGAAGAGAACACCATTTACTGCCGGGGACGATGAGGTGAGACATCTTGTTTGAATGAAAACACAATCATTTTCAACAATTGTGCAATCAACATTAGCTCAAATAACACGTGTTCATGTTCAATTACATTACAGACTGAACAAGTGGACCTGTCTTCAATCGTTCCCACACTGTGTAGGCAGACTGTCATGTCAGTAGCTGTCAGTGCCAGTACGGGCACGTCGGGGTGGTGACTAAGCCTAGTTAATATGACGAAATGTGGACAGCTTTCTTAATATCTGTCATTAATATCTGGATCAACTTTGGGTCACTCTTGCGACCTCGGTGGCCACACTGGCCACAGAAACCTATTTAAGGCTGCCTGCCTGGCTAGCAGAGCGGCTAATTGCTTGGTGGTCAGCTTGCTAACGCTAGTAGTAGTAGTGGACAGTGCAGATAGACTGACCCAAATGCAGCCGGTGTGTGTGAGCCAGCTGGCCTGCCCGCTAAATCCACTGCTCTGGAGATGTCTCAAATTACGCCAAGCATTCCTTCGTATTTCACAGTCGTCTCCTACGTGCTAAACGTTAGCTGTTTAGCTGGACATTTCTATACGAAGCGAAAGATAGAGACAGATAATAAAAACTACGGTCTTACTTTATTCTGCTGTCCATGGTGGTTTTAGCTACAACATCGCGACAGCTCGCGGCTGTCGGCGGCAGCTCTGCTGGTTGTCCGAGAGACAGAAGATCTCGTCCGTCCTCCTCCGTTATCCGTAACTTTATGCTATCTTCTTATCTGATACCGGTCGAAAGCGACGACATGCTCGGGGGGAGAGAATGGTGTAGTAGTCCTCCTTCCTCGTGCCGGGGCTGGCTGGCTGGCCTGAATATCATTAAGAGTAGCACGGTGGTTATTTCCCACAACAAACACCACTCCAGGAAGTGCTGTCAAAGATTTAGTGACGTCAGCGCGTCAGAGGAGAGGAGCACCTTGCTGCTGCTGCTGCTGCTGCTGCCTGCACTGTCTGTCTGGTCTGGAGCAGTGGAGCATCCTCCTCAGCTGGAGGAGGAGAACAATAACAAACACAGCCGTGCTGCTTACTCAGTCAACAGCTAACCGGCGGCATCATTCATGTTTTGATTCATTCATTCATGAAAATATGTTGCCAGTGTAACATCGTATCAGTGCAATAGTCAGTAGTGAGAGGGAGAGGCAGTCTAGAGGCAGTGGTTCCCAAAGTGGGGTTCTGTTGGGGAGATCCAGGCCAGGGTGTCCCCAGAGAAATGAGAAATAGTTTAATTTCATACAAGTATTTCAGTCCCCAGCTGACTGTTAGGACAATGAGTGAATGTATAATGGTTGAACTTGTTTTTTTGTCATAGGTTTCACTGTTTCCATTGTTACCATTTATTCGTTCATTATCTATTTATGCTACATTATACGTTAGACTACATAGTTCCACACATACATGCAACAAACGCAAATGCTTCACTCTCAACAACATACAGCTCACTTATACAAGCTTTTGAATTATGGAGAACTGTCTGAGTGCCATGCTGTTTGTTTGTCTATAGTAGAAAGTCAACCTATATGAGATTGTATATATCAAATCTGTCACACACGTCTAACAGTACATGCTCATGAATAAGCTGAGTCACTGGCCACTTAATATTTGCATTGAGTCCCATGTTTATATTCGTCCCATGGTAAATTGAAAGCTTAGATGTACTTCTCTCTCTCTCTCTCTCTCTCTCTCTCTCTCTCTCTCTCTCCTCTCCAGAGAGCCTGTCTGGATCACAGCCAATTCTCTTCAGGCTGACTGGAAGGTAATTAAGTGGCAGCAGACTGGGGCATGCTGTTTCAGGCACCCGTATGAAATGATAATGGCAGGCCCGCTGCCTTACCATTCAAAAAGACAATATGATACACACACACACACACACACACACACACACACACACACACAAACAGGCATGCACGCGCACACACACACACACACACACACACACACACACAGACAGACGTGCACACACAAAGCTCTTATGAGCTTTGGGTGCTGCCTGTGAACCAGTTAGGACTCACATTACAGGGAAACATACAGGAGACAATCCACCCATAACATCAATTTAAGAAAGTCTAACACTGGGGGCGGTTGGGGCGGACATAGTGTCCTTTCCTTTGCTGGCCTGGAAAAACATAAATTTGAAAATTGTTTCAAAAAACGTGGCCTATAGCTGGGGTGCACATGATTTATCTTGCCAAGTGGAAATATCACTTACAAGAAGAAGAAAAAAAGAACAAGTGTTCCCTATGGGTCTTTTCTTGTCATACTACAGTTGTTATTCATGAATTAATTCCAAGTCAATTCAAGATTCAAATGACAACTGTTGAGTCTGCAATCATAAATTGTTGCCAGTTGTAGCTAAGCCACAATGTAGGATAGGAGTTCTGGATTTTCTTTATAACATTCTTACAAGTTGATCATACTTAAGTTAACAGACTATTATGTTATGTAAGATGAAGCAAAAATGGTTCAAGGTGGAAAAGTAAAGAGAAAAACGTTTCATGGCCAAATAAACCAGTTCAGCAAAAGACACATCTATCACTTTTTTTTTATGTCACGCGACGCAAACCCTTTTTCGGAGCAAACAAATATTTTGACCAGTGATGTGCAATTTGTTGGAATCAGGGTACTCCACAATGTCAGTGAAAAGCTACTTGTCAGGTTTCATTAGCCACAATCGTGGGCTACACTACATCATCAGAGATGGCTTACAGCGGTGGATATCCTTGCAGGACTCATTAATGTCCACTCATCAACCTTGTAGGCTAGTGCCCAGTCCAAGTCACCACCATACTTTATTTCTTAGGTCTATGTTTGTATAGTATAGGCTACTGTGAGAGCAAAGGGGTGGGCACTTACAATTAGAAATGTTTCTTTTAATACCTCAATTTGTATTTCCCCAACATCACAATGATTAATTTTAGTAGCACACAATAACGCAATAAAAACCCAGTGTTGATGTCAGACATATCTGACAATTTTCCTGTGTTTTGTTGGAGTGTTTTTTCTCTCTCTGCTTCAGTAAGGAAGGTGTAGTGGTGTATTTTATATAATGTCATCCTTGCCTCACGCCATGAGAGAGTCCATAGCTGCTTTGAACCAGCAGGGGCGCTGTGTGAATCACATGTTCGCATGGTCACATGTCAACAGAGTGACGAGGTGCAGAAGAGGAAGTAGAGTAGTGTAGCTCATGGTGTAGTAGCTGCTGAGTGAGAGATTTTAACTGAGAGAGGAGGAACGATTCGATGACATTCATTGACATAGGCGATCTTTGATTATATAACTGCAGAATAGCGCATACAGGCGTGTTTAATTAAGGGATATTTTTGCTGGATATTCCCACACTGTAGCATGCGAGTCAGTCAGCATCTAAAGCAGTTTTTACATGACCAACTAACGAGTAGCCTATGTGGTTTCACCAAAGTTACCCGAGCAACGCCTTTGTCAGCAGAATGATTCTTCTTCATGTGCAATATTATAAACGACTTGTGACCATGTCGATACTGAACCTCTCTGAAGAAAGCTCCAAGCGATTGATAAGCAACGGTGGCACGTTACAGATCAATGACAAGAAGAGTGAATCAGACTGCAACAAGCACCTGACAGAGGGTGAACTGGCCATACACAGAGTCCATAGAGAGGCATGTGAGGTAAGATGCGCAAGCGCAACAAAGACAAAACCGTGTGTGTTGTGTGTGTATCTGTGTCTGACTGTGTGTGTCACTATTTCAAATTTGTAAAAGTTTGTATAATGTGGGAACATTTAAGAATGACTACTTGGATCACAGGTTTCACTGATCTCTCCACTGGTATCTCCCCAACTATAATATAAATGATGACCTAAAAACAAAATCATTAAAAATAAATCTCAGCAGGTTGGTT
>NC_139632.1:8136423-8156423 GCF_964638095.1 Poromitra crassiceps | reverse complement strand
ATTTTCTAGCAAGCGGGACGGGGCGAAGGTGTCACACTCATCACGTACCTGGGCCCGCCCGCCTGCCTGCCGCGCGGCGCCCAGGGTTCTGCCTAGGGGACTTGTCTGTCACATTAAACTAGATGCATCGCCATTCACGGCACTCGGCGGTCCCGCAAGCCTGACCATGAAATAGGCCAACTTTCATGTCTGCCTCATCCCTCCTTGCACGTCTTCCCCCCGAATCCGGTGATGGCACAGTTTGAAATGATTTTTTTTCTCTTCTTCATGTTTCGAGAGCCTCGAGCAGTTGGTGACTGAGACCACAAACAGCACACAGCGATCCCTTAGACAGATTTATGGCAAAATTCACTCGCAGAAAGCATGGAGTATCTATCCCTATATACCCTGTACCACCAGACTCGGGTCAATCATCGTGGTAATATTATGTGTTTACCTGCGGTAAAGCCTGCTTCCAAGCGTTGCATTTTAATATATAAGTCCAATGATTGATCAAAGTAGGCTATGCCAGACAGACCTATGGCCATGAGTGTATTCAATGAAAAATTCAATGTGGAAAAATCATCTCTATGTCATATTGACCCGTTCTCCACATGGGAGACCCACCATGTCTTTTCCCGCTTGTGATACTCAAGACAATTGTTTCTATTATTCACATTGTTAATAATTGGTAGCCCTATAATTAATTCTAATAAATGTAGGCTGAGGCAGTTTATTTCCCTGAGAAGTTTGCAGCGTTGATGTTATTATACTGGGACAGGCATTAAACCTGCCTTATTCATGAATGAAATCACGCTGTTGCCTTTGGGTTGTATTATGCAATGCCAGTGAAACGATGGAAAAATAAAGAAATGATGAAAGTTCTGTTTATCTGTATGAGAAAACATCACGTGCACACATACTGTACACACACACACACACACACACACACACAGAGTGGTAGATTACCTCAGTGCAGATGCGCTCTCCCCAAGTTGCAACCGCCAGTTGGCATTTTGAAACGGAACATCTCTGACCTTCAGCCGCAGCATATGCTATGCTGGAGCCGAGTGGCAGCTAACACAGCGTATGCCTTTCTGCAGGACGATGGCACTATATTAGCCGCAGAGAAAGAGGGAGAGAGCTGTCCAGTTTGGAACCGTGGCCAGACAGACGGGGCTCCAGTCAAAACCAGTTGACAGGCCAAGCAGCCCCCCCCCCCCCCCATAAACACTTTGAGCTTGGCCCCTCCCACAGGGGCCCTGCGGCCAATGGCCCCCATCAGTTACAGTGTCTCCATCACTGTTGGCCAGAGCAGCCCTGACACTGCAGGGTTGGCAGGGGGGGGGAAACTTGAGTGTCAACCGTGTGATGGCTGAAAGGATCATCAGTCTCAACAAACAGCCAGGACACTGCTTTGTGACTGTGTGTGTGTGTGTGTGTGTGTGTGTGTGTGTGTGTGTGTGTGTGTGTGTGTGTGTGTGTGTGTGTGTGTGTGTGTGTGTGTGTGTGTGTGTGTGTGTGTGTGTGTGTGTGTGTGTGTGTGTGTGTGTGTTTGTGTGTGCGTATGCGTATGCGTGGATGCGTACATACGTGCACACATGTGTCTTGATATTCCAGCAGCATCTGAGCAGCCCCTACATCAACGTCTGCTGGTTCTACACAGACGATGTCAGCTGGCCTCGGGGCAGCAGGCTGCACAGTGGTCAGATGGACAACCAGATCTCCCTGTGGTGGAATTAGTGATAAAAAAAAACACAACACGCACAACAACTACACACACGACCGCTGAGTGACAGTCAGCACATCAGATTCCTTTGGACAGACAGGGGCTGCAAATAGCACAGAGAGGAGGAGTCTAGTCACTTTCTTTCCCCCCCCCAGACCTCCAGACCTGGTGGTCAGGCCCATGCCAGGCTGGGTCGTGGCTGCCAGATGAGCGCTCACTAACAGCACCTAAACGCCCCCCAGGAGCACGTTTTGGCCTGTTTTGTTCCCCTCTGGTTGAGCTCATCTCTGTCCTTTCTTGTCCACACTCAAAGAAGAGTGGATGTGATAGCTTTTAGGTAGCTTTGACATCTAACTAACCTCGAACCATCTCACAGTGTTCACATTACTGACTCTATAGGCCACAGGTTTTTTCAAAGTACAGGAGGCGGGCCTCCCCATGGGGCGCTCCAAGCGGTTTCAGCCAGGGGAGGCTCAGTGAATGGAAGTGGAAAAAAATATTAAATTTGTTACCCAAAGGAGATCTCATAGAATAGTCTATGTGTGTGTGATTTGGTTAAACATAGATCAGAGATACTGAGTAGTAGTAGTTTTTCGGGGAGTTTAACTGGTTTTTACTCATCTTCCCAGAGTCCCAAACTAATCAATGTCTTTCGTCCAGACACGTTTCTATGCATTTGGTGGTGTAGTCTGACATAATGTCAAAACAGCAATATCAGGCTATCTTGGCTCAATTGTTGAGTGTGTATGGGATCAAGTCACATGATCATGATCCAATAGGCCTCCAGGAACTGAGTGGGGGGGGGGGGCGCCTTTTTCCAACCTTTGTCTGGTGGGGGGGGGGAGGCCCACAGTCTCAGACTTTGAAACCCCTATGCTATAGGCTATATCTTAATGGCTGATGATGGGCAGCAAAAAAAAAAGCAATAAAAGCATTCTAAACCAGTGTGTCTACCAGTGTTGGGCAAGTTACTTTCAAAATGTAATATACTACATAACTAGTTCCTTTCATTTGAAAGTAATAAGTTACTTTTGTAATGAGTTACCCCCAACACTGGTGTCTGTCTACACATGAGAAGCTGCATTTTTCCCCATAATCTAGGTTTAAGGTTATACAGGGATGAAGAACATCCATCTATTATGTCTCCTTGTCCTTTCTAGTGTGGCCAGATATGGACTAATACCCGCACCGTTCCCCAGGAGGATACTAAGACTCCGTCCCCCATGGGGAGAGGGGTGGTGATGGGGGAGAGAGGGGGTGGTGGTAGTGGGGGGGTGGCGGTGGTGCCGTTGGAGCTGTTCTTCTGGAGGCAGGGAGGGGAGGCAGGCAGCAGTTGGTGTGCAGAGAGCAGAGGCTCAGGCTGGCTAGTTAAGAGCTCCTCTCTTCCTATCCTCCATCTGCCAGGGACCGGGGCTGTGATTTGAGCTCCAGCAGAGCAGAGCAGGGAGGAGATCGAAGGAGGGGGTGGGGGTGGGGGGGAGAGGGAGAGGGATGGGGGAGTGCAGTAGTGAGGGGGGGGGGGGGGGAGTGTGGTTGGAAGAGACACCGAGGAAAAAAAGAGTGTGGAGGAGACAGGGAGTTGGAGGAGGAGAGGGAAAAAAGTGAGGGAGGAGAAAGACCCGGAGAGAGAGAATATAGGCAAGGAAATGAAATTCAGGATATATGTGGGGACTGAGATGCCTCCAAAATCTATTTATAGATTTATTGTTCTTTATTATTATTTGTTTCAAAATCATGATTAGACGACAGAATGCTGTGCATCAACTATGAAAGCAAAGCTGAGGCTGCATTCCGTCCTTGTGTACAGTATATCACATTTGGAATATTTTATTTCCCCCTAAAAATAATAAATGAAGCCATGCCCGCTGTGTGTTTGTAAATATTTCCAGGATGTCTCACCACCCACCCACCCAACCACCATCCCTCCCTCCCTGCACCCTCCCTCCCTCCCTCCCTCCCTGCACCCTCCCACCCTCCCTCCCTGCACCCACCCACCCTGGCTCATGTGACTGGGATACAGCTTTACAGTGCTTCACTCCTCCTCCTCCTCCTCCCCCCACCTTCCCTTCCCTTCCCACTCCTCTCCTTCATTCTGTCAGTTGTTTAGCCTGTGGTTCCCTGCACCATGGTGGATCCTGGGAGAAACCCCCACACCCCCTCATCCGCTTCCTCTCTCCCACTTTTATTTATTTATTTATTTATTTATTTATTTATGTATTATTTATTTATTTATGTATTTGTTTATTTATTTATATGTAATTTTTGATTATCCTCTTGTCCTCTGCTCCCTCTTCCGGGGGGCCCCACCTTTTGGGAAGTGTGAGAGCTTCCTTGAGTGTCACCACCACTTGTGTGAGATGAGATGACCCAGAAATGATAACTCCAGATGAACCCTGGATGTGTGGTATAATCTACCACCAGTATCACCACCACCACCACCATGCCCTACAGCAGCGAGAGAGGGGAGCCAGCCATGCAGCCAGGGGAGGGAGACAGGCAGGGCAGGGCAGGGCAGGGCAGGGCAGGGCAGGCGAGGCGGGCTTCCCCGGTTGGTGGTGGTGGTGCTGCGGCTCCCACCGATGCCCACAGCCCGTCTGGGTGTATCGCTCTCTCCGTGCTGAAATGGATCTGTGTGTGCCCCGTTACGTTACTGCATTATTGATGAGATCCACTGTGATGTCAACCGAGCGGAAGGAGGAGAGCAAAATGACTGTTAGCAGTATGGCACATTATGCAAGCCGTAAGAGGTGTCATTAATTGTCGCTCCCTCCCTCCCAGCTCCCGCACTGCTCACTCACTCACGCGATATTTTATTCACTTGTTGTCAAATTGGGTTCCATGATGATGACCTCACTGTGTGAGTTCTCCAAAGAGGTTAGCATACCATGGTTTTAGGTCATCGTGTCTGCTGGATGACCTCTCTCCTCTCTCTGCCGTGTTAACTGTCAATTCGCAATTCAGCTGCTGCATGGAGGGACACGGTCTCAACTCTATTAGGCTATACGTTCTATTAGGCTATGTTGTTAATAATGTTGTTATAATATGGTAACGTGCACAGTAAAAACAAAAAAAAACACCAAAATAACATTATAGCCTATTATAGCCTAGGAGACCTTATAGCCTATAACAATATAGGCCATATGAATATTGGCCATTTGTTTTATAGCCTATAGGCCTACCTAAAATGAGAAATGATAGGCTAATGGAGCGCAGGCACAAGCTTCCATTCCTATGTTGAATAGCTAATATGCTAAAGGCGTTTTCATCAACAACTAGGCCTGTATTGAAGGATGTATGGGACCAAAAGATATGTGTAGAATACTTGCATAAATGCCCCATATTACATTAAATTAATATGACGTTTTTAGAACTTGTCCAGCTGAGAGTGAGACACACGTTACGATTCAGGGGAACGAAATATTTACCCAATAATTTCATTCTTGGGTACTTGGGTAAATATTGTTATTAGGACTATTATTTGAGAATGAATGCAATGTAACAAATTAGAAAATATATCTAGGCCTATAGAGCTGGGGTTGGGATGGGAATTCAAACGTGACATAGAGTAGGCTGTAGGCCTATTCTGCTCTTTGTTGACGATGTTGAAATTAATCATCGAGCATCAAATAAATACAGTGTCACGTTCTTATGAGTTACATTTCAGCATGGGGGTTCGTTTCGTTATGGCTACTCTGTTATTTGGCTCCAAAGCCAGATTTAAGTTATCTGAAATTATTTATTTTACCTCCTTCATTACTAATGTGATTTCGATTTGGTATAGGCTCGTTCCATATCGTATTGGCCTTTGTTGTTGTTGTTGTTGTTGTTTGTTTTTACAGTCTGTTATAGGCTCCAGATCTTTGCCAGATTTGATGACTAATTTCGTTCGACTATGAATGGCTAATGATTTATTCACACAAACCTCTGCTACGGTACCAACCAATGTAATTAGCGCTGTAATACTCATTTGATTTGCATTTCGTACAATGTGAATTCATATAAGTGCGCTGATATGAATATACATTTTGTATTAATTAATACGGGCTGTGTATGCTTGAACCGACCTAAAAATCAGTTTGCCCATCTTTTTTTATTTGCAGAATATTACTCGTCATTTTAGGATTACATCACCTAAATCATATAGGATCAAGTCACGTGAAGATGGGGCCTTTTAAGATGGAAAAAAAGAACATAAGCACACGGTTTTAATGTTCAGTAGCCTATTTTTGTTTATAATGGTTTTTGGCCCTTTGGCGTTCGCCCGCCGACTCAGGTCACAGTTTATAACACCTTTAATTAACACTGCATCACTGCTTAAAACCTATATGCTGAGTATTGGCTCATGGCTTCTCATTTTCTGTGCATTGTGCGTGCTGTGGTGCTGTGGTGGTGAGGTGAGGGCTGTCTGCATGGCAGAGAGGAATATTTAAATGCATTGTTTTAATTGACGCTCACTAGAAATAAGGAACACCCCCCATCTACACCGGCAGGCAGAGTCTCCTCTCCTCTCCACAGTGCGCACAGTCCGGAGCGCCTCACCTCACCCAGCACGCTTTTTACTTGGATCTCACACGGATACAGCCTCAGGTAAGACCATTTATATATGTCTTAATGAGGGAAATAGTATAGGAGGCTGTTTAACAAAGAACGAGAGAGCAAAGCGTGCAAAACAATGCGCGACATGCAGGCTTGATGCGAGCAGGGGGCTATAATATTC
Organism: Poromitra crassiceps; assembly: GCF_964638095.1. Lineage (NCBI taxonomy): Eukaryota > Metazoa > Chordata > Actinopteri > Beryciformes > Melamphaidae > Poromitra > Poromitra crassiceps. The sequence goes on along the minus strand of NC_139632.1, from coordinate 8,149,998 downwards.
TCTCCGGGATAGCAGGGATAGTGGAGAGGGCAAGCCCGCACCTATAAACTCAGCATACTATACGGAATAGTGTTAACGCACCTTTTTAGGCTGACATTAATCTTAATGATGTAAATTTATAGTGTTGTAGGCTATACCCCATTGTAAGTCGTATCAAATCGATGGGTGATAATGACGTGTTTTTTTTAAGAGGGATAGCCTATTGTAAATATATGCTAAATATAATTGATTTTTGTTTTTATTATGCTACAGTTACTGTTATGCCTTATATGGTGATCAGAGGTAGTTCATCCACATGTAATTATGTGCCACTGCATCATGGAAATAATGCGACATAGCTGCCTGAGAAATTTCAAACAAAAGTCAGAAGCCATCCTCATACGCCATTTTAAATGTGCCTATGGAACTGGTTAGGCTATTACTTTTTCTTTCTTTTTTTATCATCAAGATTATGGGGCACAGCATGACCAGACAGGGTGTTTTAATTTTGACCAGACAGGATCCCTGCATAATAATAAACTCAAACAAATCTTAAATTAGGGCAAATCATTCTCAATGACAAAACGAAAAATGACACAGAAACGCTCTGATTTATTTAATTTGATTTATTTCAAACCAGGAATGACATATAACATTATCCAGATCACTTAATTGGGCTGTAAGAAAGCGTTCCAAAAGAGAATGACTTCGATTCAGCCAAATGAATTAATTATTTTTTAGCTGTTTGTTTTTTTCAATCGTCACGTTATAAATGTATACAACACCAATAAGGGACATGGATAAACATAGCCTAAATAAAAAAAAGTATTTCGTCACTTTCAGGTAAAATCCCAATTAGATCAAAACAAAAAGAAACGAAACGAAACGAACAGAAAGCAACACAAAGATATTTTCCCCTCAATTCCTTGGTGTTCATTGACACATTGTTAAGCCCTCTTCAGTCAAGTGAAATGTCACTGCATGGAGGCAACGGTCTGCAGTAGTTCATCAACACTAACTGCATAACAGATGGCTTAATAAAAATGAATTTACTCAATTGGCCAATAGCCTACTCTAGATAGCCTATATCATTTATTTAAATAATCAATCGCTTTATTTAATTCCCGGGGCAGAAAAAATACACACGTTAGATTAAATATCACACGGAGCAGAGGTGACGATCTCTCGGGGCGTCTTTGTCCAGGTGAAATGAAACCCATGGTCCTTGTATGTCTTTTGGCCGCTATATGTGGTGAGACATTGACAGAGCGCAAATTAACTTTCTGCTTTTTAGAGCAGCTGCAGGCCCGTGCAGGGTTCAAGCTTAGCCTCAGCGCTGTTATCAAGGGGGCCCAATTAAAGGCAACACAACTTCATGGGGGGACAAATGAAAATGTAACACGTCTTCAGATGAAGCATCATCCACACCTGCAAACCCCACTGAGCCTCGGTAAATCTATTAATGGGCCCAAAGCCGAGTGCAGGATCCAGCCTGTATAGGCCCTGCCGCCCTATCTGCTGTTTTATGGTACATTCATCGAGCTTGCAAACGATAGCTTGATATTAGACAGGATAATAGGCTATCCTGTCTAGGCCACATGTGTGCTTGTCAAAATGTAGACTTGCAGCTGTCTCGAAACCCTCCACCCAAATATTGTTCACCATTTTATTTACGGAATTATTTCCCCACCATTTTAGACTGGCATAAATCTTTATGGTAGCCTATATAAATTCATAGTCACCTCTTCGTTAGAGAAGTTAGAATAAAACACACAAGTTTTTCTGTAAATATAACCGATTTGTGGTTTACATGGTTTTCCATACGGTTACCACTGACAGAGGAGTCTTTTATTTATTTATTTATTTATTTATTTATTTATTTATTTATTTATTTATTTATTTATTTATTTATTTATTTATTTATTTATTTATTTATTTATTTATTTTAACGTCACAAATAGGAGCATACCCACCATCATCATCATCAGATCAGCTTTTCTAGTTAAACAGGGTTTTGGCCTCATTCAAGAGACAGTGAAAAGACATGAATGCTCGTCGGCAGTGAGTAATTAGTTGCAATTGTGTGTATATGATACTTTTTAATGGAGAGGACATTGATCTCCCTAAAGAGAACACAGGGATAGGTTCCATCCATCAGTATCAATATATATCAAAACAATATTATTTATGCACTATAGCCTCCTCAGAAAAACGCATGCGTGTTTATCCTGTTTGAATAAAGAGGTTGTCATGGTACTATATAGTGCAAGTGAGGTTAAAATAGCATGGTTTATTTTTTCAAATGCTATTGTGTTATAAAACAATTTCCTATTCTTTCAAATTGGTTAATGTAACCTGTCTCCGCCCTATAGCATATCACTGATAACTGCCCCGCCCCAAACACGGGCGCGCGCACGCACGCACGCAGACACACACACACACACACACACACACACACACACACACACACACACACACACACACACACACACACACACACACACACACACACACACACACACACACAGTCCTTATTTTAGGGCAACCCAAACACCTGATTAAGAACACAATAAACCAGCAATTAGCAATTGAACGTTTTAATAATGCAATTTAATGACAAAACCTCACAATTACACATCATACAGGAGAAACATTTAACTTATATTTATGTCTCTATCAGATAAATAACATGCCAAATTATTTTTTTGTAAATAATTTAGAATAGATGCTATAGAGATTAGACAGTTTAAATAAATAGCCTAAATATAATAAATAGTAGATTTTCACACGAGCTCCTATGCAGCGCATGATGACTACCGCCCTGTCCTGTTAAGTATAAATGGGGGGGGGGAGTAATGAAAATGTCAATACCATAAAAGTAGTCCTCCGCGCAGGCAGCACCGGGGGTTTTGAGGGAAGAGTGACAGCTCTTTGTTGGTGAATCGAAATCAGTGGCGAGGGAGAGAGAGAGAGAGAGAGAGAGAGAGAGAGAGAGAGAGAGGGAGAGAGGGAGAGAGAGAGAGGAGGAACTCCTCCTACCAAATTATTCAGACTGGGCAGGCTTTGCTCTCTTCACAAATAGGACACGGTTCTCAAATCGAGGCAGTCCCAATCTGACCTCCAAGCACCAAGGAACCCCTAACTAGGAAACCGGGAGAAAGAAAATCACAAAAAACAACAACAAAACTTTGTCATTATTGTTGTTGTTGTTTTTATTTTTCATACTGCAGCCCCCACCACAATACCGCCACACCGGTTGTCGCATCATTTGGACTATATTTTTTTGGAGAGACATTTACGGAAACAAGGAAAAGCTGCAATCACCACCACCACTCCTCCCACACCATCAGCCTTTCCATCGAGTTGTAGTTTCTTCTTCTTCTTCTTCCAGTTGCCTTTGCACTCTTTTGGCGAGAGGAGGTGATCTGAGTCTTTGGGTTGTGTTGTGCTGTTTTGTGTGCCTCTCTCAGAGCCTCACAGCCCGTTTGGATGCGCTGAGAGAGCGGGGCGCAGCGCTGCAGCACATAGTATATGGAAGTTGTGGGCTGCAAGACAGAGGCAGGCAGTTGCACGTTGCGTCCAGGACCGGGAGCCATGCTTTTCCACGGGATCTCCGGGGATCACATCCAAGGGATCATGGAGGAGATGGAGAGAAGGTCGAAAACGGAGTCTCGCCTGGCCAAGGGCATGCAGCTCAACGGGAGAGAGTCGGTAAGAGCCGGGGCCACTTGTGTTTTCAATTGAATTGCTATCAAACTAGCCTATAGGTGACAACGGTAGCCTACTAACCTGCAAGGGAAAATGCAATAAGTAGCTATAGTCTACTGTTAGACCATAATGAGAATTCAGGCTACTTTTTCTTTCCTTCTGATGAAATAGCCTCTCGCTGTCAGACAACAAATTGCTTATTTTAAACTAAAAACATAACAGTCTAACACTGTTGTCACTTGGAAAGGCCCCAGTTTCATTTGATTTTGCTTTCCATAGCTGCTCAATTACCCAAAAGCATGATTAAAATAATAAATAGACAACAAACGCGCATGCAATTCTATAATCTCATTTGAAACATAATTCAATAAATCAAATAGCTCATTGGGTTGATATTAGACTAAAGTTGCAGTACCTATTATATGGTTGCTAATTCACCAGAAAGTAAATAGGCTAATTATTGCTGTGGCACACATCCTTATTTATACTTATTTATATTTGTGTTGATAAAACTGGTATATATATATTTTTTTAAATTAGGAGTAGTATTTATATATAAGGCATTGGGCTATTTGCTTTTATTATTATTATTAATATTAATATTTATTTTTTAATATTACTACTACTATTATTATTATTATTATTATTATTATTATTATTATTACTACAGGGCATATTTTTCTACTGCCTTCCGAAGTGAATGCAGTGCATTATGGACTTCAAATACAAGGGAACGGGAGCTTAAAAATAATCAAACTACGTTTTTCTTTCATATTTAATTCATAGCTTATAGCCTACTCGTAGGACATTGTGTTAAATGGACCCAGTTGCTTAGTTGGGCCTGTAGTGTGGATGGCTACACAAAGCCTGCATGTGCAGCGAGTTTAAAAGTTATCGCAAAGGACTTGTGTATCGTGTTTAGAGTTACTTTTCAATTATTATTTTGTCCAGAAAGTCATGCGTTTTTACCATGCGTTTAATAAGAATGTCCCACTTATAGTTTCCATGATGTTTCTCTCTCTAACTTCCACCACGCAGACAATGCCTTCGATGAGCCCGGAGAAGCCTGCGCTGTGTGCCGGCTGTGGGGGCAAGATTTCGGATAGATATTACCTCCTGGCCGTGGACAAACAGTGGCACCTGCGGTGCCTCAAATGCTGTGAATGTAAACTAGCGTTGGAGTCGGAGCTAACGTGTTTTGCCAAGGATGGGAGTATCTATTGCAAGGAGGATTACTACAGGTAAGAAAAATCAAGGTTCACAATTTGTTTCCTCATTTTTACCATGCTGGAGGAGAAAGGACTCTGTCTGTCTGTCTGTCTGTCTGTCTGTCTGTCTGTCTCACACGCGCGCACGCACGCACACATACACACACACACACGCACGCACACACACACACACACACACACACACACACACACACACACACACACACACACACACACACACACACACACACAGGACAAACTATTTGTTTTATAGCATATGCGATAGTATAAATGACAAAATGACAAAAATATCAAGATAGCCTACTATTGCTAGGTCTAATTGAACAGGCTAGTGGCCTATGTGTTTACCTGGATATGTTAAAAATCGGCTAGCCTAATTCTTGTCTGACCAAAACATGATTCTGCATGGGCCTGCATGTTTTGAATTAAGAAGATAGCCAAGGTGTTATATAGCCTAGATCAGATATAGGCTATAGCTATGAGTAATGTAAACAGATAGCGCTTCAGTCACAGTCAGGAACAAAGGAGTATGTGTGTGTGTGCACGTTTTGTGGAAAAATAGGCCATGACTTTTGTCAAAAAGTAGGTCCCCAGTGCTGGCATGCCCTAAAATAGGAAAACAGACAATGAAAACAATTGCTGTTATTGGGTTATCAGATGTGTTGGCCTATATTATAACAGGGTCATAAGGCGCATGTAGGCCTGCACACTTAATACCACTGTTCTAAGGTAGGCCTATATACTAATAAAATAATGACCGAAAACAAGATGCAGATATAGCCTATGAGCTATAGGTGAGGTGCATTTGTCATCTCGCCATGACGTGAATAACAATGCCCATATCAGACAATGTCCATTCTGTCACCGAGGCTGTATTGATATAGTATTGATATACCGTTAGGCCAGAACGCCAACTCAGACTGAGTAGGCCTACGCTATAACACAAAGGCTATTATTTTATATAGGCCTAGCCTAGCCTAGCCTATAGGTAGCGCCACTGAGGCTGTGCTAAAGCTAGGCTACATAGGCTTTTTTCCTTCTCTCACTGGTGGTGATGTAACTCAGCACAAATGCCAGCATGCATGTGCCAGTGACAGACAGGTAGCCTATAGATCTGGGCACCCACAGTCTATATCAGTCTGACTGATAGACTCTGGGTGCCCAGATTGCCTATAGACTTATACAGGCCTTCTTCCTTTCTCAGTTCTCACGTGATGTGTTTTTCCCACTCTGCCAGTCTTGACGGTTTGTCGTCCTTGTTCCAGAAGGTTCTCCGTGCAGAGGTGCGCGCGCTGCCACCTCGGTATATCCGCCTCGGAGATGGTGATGCGCGCGCGGGACTCCGTGTACCACCTGAGCTGCTTCACGTGCACCACGTGCAACAAGACGCTGACCACGGGGGACCACTTCGGCATGAAGGACAACCTGGTGTACTGCCGCCTGCACTTCGAGACGCTGGTCCAGGGCCCGGGAGGGGACTACCACCCCCAGCTCAACTACGCCGAGCTGGCGGCCAAGGGCGGCGGCCTCGCCCTGCCCTACTTCAACGGCACCGGCGGCACGGCCCAGAAGGGACGGCCGCGCAAGAGGAAGAGCCCGGCCATGGGGATAGACATAGCCAGCTATAACTCAGGTGAGAGAGCCCGCCAGCCCGGCTATGGGGAGAGACATATAGCCACCTATAAGACAGGTGAGAGAGGGCATGCTGAGCAGAGCAGGGCTTCTCCAAACTGTAGGCATAGATGGACTAAGTTAGCCCGGCTAACATACTAGCTATCACGCACCCTATGTGGGCATTCTGAGAGGGGTTTTAGTTGCTGCTAGATAATTTGCAGAATTAGCCTATCTATAACTGTCTATAGGGAGTGAACTAAAAGAGAAATTAAACATTAAACTATTCCCCATTTTGATAGGGACCCCATGTACCCCCCCCCCCCTCCACACACACACACACAGACCCATAATGGTCCCTGGACCCCAGTTTGTGAACCACCTCGAGTGTTCCTTATGCATTATTTTTATTTTTAAAATAAATAAATAAATAAACAAATAAATAAATAAATAAACAAATAACAGATAGCCTAATCGATTGATAGATTGATTAAATGTGATACATCCAGGCTAAATACATATAAAAACGTGATCGAATGAATGTATGATTTTTGAGCAGTTTTTACCATTACGCACAGTTTAGCCTAGCTTTTTTAGCGTGGCCCGTGGCCGTGGCGTCTTTTACGCATGAAAATAATCCATATTTCTCCACTTGGAACTATGGCGTGTGTTGTATCGAGAGTGATCGAAATTTGACCCCGTTGTCAATCATCTCATCGACTTTTATAATTACAGGTCAAAATAAAGGTATAAGGGCCGGTGTATAGGGGGATAGGCTTACTGCAGTTATATCGTTGCGTAAAAAGTGCAGCTAATTAAAAAGCGATAAAATATTTCACTCTCTTTCACTTTCGTTGAAAAAAAACACACTAGGCTACTCGCCGTAGGCAACATTAAGATGCTGTTAAATTTAGATTTTTTTTCATCTAATCTGTGGTATTGAAGCGCTGAATGTTCACCCCCGACCCCCCTGCAGCGTCCCCTTTTTGTTGTCGCTTTCCGCGAATTAGTGGCCGGTTGAGAAAGTTTGTCATTGTGCTCCAATTTTCCCCTGTTCCTGGTGAATAGGACGAATAAGGGTAATCTGCCCGTTAATTGTTCTTCGTTAATTGAAAGTGACGTTGGAATCCCAGGCCTCCGGTGCGGAGGTCAGCAGCTCCGAGGGACACCAGTGTGGAAAACACTGTACCGTCCATGACCGGGTTTAAATGCCTGGTGTAGTGATGCCTTGGTTTGTTACTTTTACACATAATCCCAAGAGATTTAGTAAATCCCTGAAGGTGTAAGCATTGTTTCAGGAAAATAAATAGCCTAACCACATAAAATGCAATGGATGCTTTAGAAATATCACAAAACTTTAAAAACCAAATAAAACCCTAGTAATTCATGAAGAAGGTAAAAAAGAAGAAGAAATCAAGTCCCAATGGGAATATAGTATAATTTTTGTTATGGGATAATGTTATTCGGATGATTTTCTAAATTTAACTCCAGAGTAGAAATGAAAGGAAAGAAAATAATGCAAAAGAAAATTAAAGTAATAGTTTATGTGTATTTATTTTGTTTTGGGGTCGTCGTCGTCAACCCCCCCCCCCCCACACACACACACACACACACACACACACACACACACGCGCGCGCGCACGCACACGCACACACACACACACACACACACACACACACACACACACACACACACACACACACACACACACACACACAGAGCACACAAAGTGGCTTCGTGATTTATATCCATAATTTCACGACATGCATTTTTTTTCTGCTTGGGCGAGAGTCTCATTTTCTGTCACCTGAAACGATCGCTGCTATTCTTTTCGTAATGAATTCCAAACCACCTTACCATAATTCAAGTTAAGAACAAGAATGAAAAATATATTATCCTAACGACTGAAATATTTTGTCTTGTGCTCTTTTTCAGAGTGCTTTGATCCCAAACACACACAACTTGTCTTTTCAGGACACATTTTGAATTAACATGTCGTTTTATAGACCAGGACACTCATATTCAGGACAAATAGAGTAAGGTTTTTATTCCTGCTAAAAGTGAGGATGTTTAACCGTTTTCGCCAGGGATAGGTGTAGGTCTACTGTGTATCCCATGCCACACAGCAAAGCTTGGTATTTGTGGCTATAGAGACCCCTAGTGGATAATATCTGAGTCAAACGCAATCCTACAAAGGCAACAGACGATGCAAATTATTATATTAATTGGGCACATAGGTGTCGCAGGAAAAAAGTATTTTTTATTTCAAATAAATTATTTTCATATAATAAAATTAATACCATGTAGTGCCATGACAATGCCAAGCCATGTTTATTTCCTATGCTCCTAACTGCCCCATGAGATTAAAATCAAACTAATTTTGCATTTAATTCTTGCATTTGCTTCATGAAATATCTATATAGTCACTATAAGTCATCTGTCTTATTAAAATTGGTTTGCAACTTTCTATGACCCTGTTGATGAGTGAGACAGTATTTGAAAAACATCTTGATGATGATGTTTTCGTGTAATTAATCTGATATTATATCAGCTAAAGAAAAAGAAAAAGAAAAAAAGAAAAAAGAAGATTGTCAGTGCTATGGTTATGTGGAGAAGAGGAATTTATCATGTAATGTCAGCATCCTATTAAAACTATATGCTAATTATTTGCTGACTACAGTCGCCCTCTGCATAAATATACAATAAGTGAATAATGAGCTCTAAAATCACAATCAAATAATAATAATAATAATAAAAAACAGTTGTTATTTTGGTGTTTTCACTGAATTAAAGATTGAGATTCCCTCAATTGCATAGAAATCACCAATGTTCAACAGTTTGTCAAATGCAAAATTAATGTGCCAATATTAATTTGAATAGGTTTGTTTTTATTCACACACACACACACACACACACACACACACACACACACACACACACACACACACACACACACTGTAGTTATTTATATATAGAATTGACTCATATATAAATGTGTCCTATCACAACAGTATAGGATTTTACAAAGATACGTTTAATGCATTAAAGATGTTGGATCTCATTTATCAGGCAATACAGGATAATATTCACATTTGTGAACATATTTTCATATATACAATGATAATGATATATACAATGATAAAGGTTTCAACTGCAAATAGACAGTGCAGAGTATTTAACGCATGCATTTAATTTAGTAGATACATTTTTGCATATCAATATCTTATTTTACACACTGAGTTATTGACAAATGAGCCACATTAGACCTATCAGTCTTTGGCATGGTGTGTGTGTGTGTGTGTGTGTGTGTGTGTGTGTGTGTGTGTGTGTGTGTGTGTGTGTGTGTGTGTGTGTGTGTGTCTGTGTGTCTGTGTGTGTCTGTATGTATATATGTATGTATGTATGTATGTATGTATGTATGTATGTATGTATGTATGTATGTATGTATATATATATATATATATATATATATATATATATATACATACATATACATACATACATACATACATACACACACACACACACACACACACACACACACACACACACACACACACACACACACACACACACACACACACACGTATATATTATACACACAGCCAAGACCAATTGCATTCCAATCGATTAAATCCGCTCCTGAAGGGCATTGACAGACATATTCTGATAATACACAACAAATATTGAATAAAATCTCATTATTTACCATAGAGCTCTGACAGCGGGTCAATGGAAATGTGTATGAACACTCCCACACTTATCCTAATAGTTCACATGCTGTGTAACAGCCTGAATGTAATGCACAACTCTCTTTCTCCACTGCAAAAACTCATGATAACAAATCAAGTATACTGAGCCTGGGGGGAAAAAAAATCTTAAAAACTAGTTAAAAAAATCTCCCAATAGAGTGAAAAGCATTTAATTAGTTTCTAATGTTATAAACATTTTGTTCTTGATTTGAGTGCAATTATTAGTGGAGGGATGTGGTCTTCTTCGCTTGCCTTATGGTAATTCTTCAACAAGAATAATGAGTTTTTTTTTCACTTGTTTTAAGAAAGACGCATTTTGAAGTGTTAACACTTAAGACCAAATCACCCACCGTAAGTAAGCCTTCCCTCTGCTGTGCCCTGTGCCCTCCCAGGCTGTAACGAGAACGACGGCGATCACCTAGACCGGGACCAGCAGGCCTACCCTCCATCGCAGAAGACCAAGCGCATGCGGACCTCCTTCAAGCACCATCAGCTGCGAACCATGAAATCCTACTTTGCCATCAACCACAACCCAGACGCCAAGGACTTAAAGCAGCTGGCCCAGAAAACGGGCCTCACTAAGAGAGTTCTACAGGTAAGCAGTGACCCATTCTCCTTATTGATCTGATCACCCCCATATCTGTGCCCCCCATCCCCCTCTCATTTTACACCCCAAATTCTCACCAGTCATCCTTTGATTTCTTTTTGTTCGTTTCTTTGGTTGGTCCATTTAGTCATTAGTTGTATATCAGGGGTTTTTATATTTGAATTGTAGAGTCTTAAATGTTGTTTTTGCCAGAGGTTTGGGGAAAGAAAGGAGAAAGTTAGGTTTTGTCTTCTGGAGCGTAGACATTTAAACTGCAGCTTATTGTTGATATTACAGGGTATCTTAACAAAGAGAGTGCACATGTATTTTAATCAAATTCCCATAGATCCCAGTTTTGAAAGGATAGGATTACTGTTTTGATTTGCTGTTGAAATCCACACTGTTTTATGCAGTGTTGAGGAGCGATGAGCTAAGTCATTATCATCTGCCCGGCTCAAAATAACGTGTGAAAATAGCCATATAAAGATTCACGTATAGCCAAGAGAAACTTGATTATAGTCATACCTGTGATAACTTGATACATAAACGACTGTATTTCCATAGAGAGGAATGATTTGATACTTTCTTTTTAAAAACTTAATCCTACATAAACACAAAAAGTAAAAGCCACACTGGGATTGGTTTGCAGGTTTGGTTCCAAAACGCAAGAGCCAAATTCAGAAGGAACGTTTTGCGACAGGAGAATGGAGGTGTTGATAAGGCTGATGGCACCTCACTCCCTGCGCCCTCGTCCGACAGTGGGGCCCTGACCCCCCCCTCCAGCGCGGCCACACTAACAGACCTGACAAACCCCTCGATCACTGTAGTGACCTCCGTCACCTCTAGTTTGGACAGCCACGATTCGGGGAGCCCTTCACAAACTACCTTGACAAACCTTTTCTAACAGGCTCTCCCCGAGCAGACTCATTTTACTTTATTTTGTTTTGTTTTTCTGTTCTCTCTCCTCAATTTACATTTTATTTTTTTAACCGACACCTTTAAAGCAACCAGAGACAGCTCCTTGGAACAGAGAGTGCTGTATACACAAACAAGAACGACAAGAGCAAGAACAGCAGCGACCACATTAAAACACAAGGAAACCATTTTAATGTGTAGCATTTTGCAACTGCTTGGCAGCCGTGTCTTTAGTCCACTTACAGTATGCAGAGATTGATTTTTTTTGACGGGACATTCTCAAATGGACGGCATTTACGAAAATTGTAATGGATTCCACAAATCATTGGAGAAAACCCAAAACTTGAATCTTCTTTGGAAAAGTAGAGCATTTGACTTGATTTGTACATTTGATTTGAATTATTATAAAATGAGCCCTTCCTAATTTATGGTTAATTGGTAAATTTTAAATAACATGAATATTTTGCCCTCGTAAATCTGTGTATGCACTATGTTCGCACTATCCAATTTAAAGAAAATTGTTTTTTGTTTGTTTGTTTGTTTTTTGTTTGGTTCCTGTTTTGAAATAATTGAGAAAAAAATCAACTTGTAGAATGTTCTGTAAAGGGTAGATCCAGAAAACAGGCTTTAATTATTTCCGAATGTTTCGGTCTGTAAGACTGAGTTGGATGGGACTGGACCACACAAAGCTACATGTAAAACTTCTAAATTGCATTTGACAAGAAGCTAACCATTACAACTCATATGCCAGGTAGATGCTGAAGCCACAACACACATTTTTGTCTTGATTCACACCTCTACTGTGATAAAGAGAAAGGAGCCAATCCCTCAATCTGTACAGTGGTAACTGTAACATAACTCAGTCACATTGATAAAAACAACAACAAAAAGAGAAATTCGGATTGGAGAGCAGTTTATCGGCACTGTTTGTAATCGATTGTTTTCATGACAGAGCACTTTTACGCATTTGTTGGCCTCATAGGTTAACGACAGTCAACTGGATTTTAAATACTACGAAACATGGTCACATAGAACCACAGTTAAACTCAATTGCACGGTGACAATACACTGCCCAGGAAAGTGCATTATTGTTATTATCATGTTGCTCAGGGTAACAATGTGATTTTAAAAGGGGAAGGAAGGGAGTGGAGGGGAGGGTGAAGAATGAAGTGGTTGCGACGTCGCTAGACTAGATTTGGTAGAGCTGACATGAACATTCAAAATGACCTCAGATAGGTGGAGTCGTAAGAGGCAGCCAGTGAAATCATTTATCCATGTATTCTCCTTTTTGGCCATATTTCTACTTTGTTTAAATGCCACTTGCCACTGAACAGACCAAAAACATGTTTCTTCTGGCTGAGAGATAGAGAGGAGAAGACAGAGAGAGAGAGAGAGAGAGAGAGAGAGAGAGCATCTTCAATGGGGTTGATACATTTCATTGTGAGCGTCACAGTTTGTTCTATATTGTAGAACAAAGATATCTAGATCTACTTGATGAGGTAGATGCTTAACTCAGTTCTACTATGTGCCTTATGCTATAACTTGGGAGAAAGTTTGTGAAATTCAGGATTATGTGTTCTTTGTTAACTGATTCACATCCTTTTGACGCCTCACTAGTTTTGTACTGTTTTGCATCTTATTTCTGAAGATCTTTTTATGGTGTATCCTGTTTTAAAGGGGGCAGCGATGTCATAGAAAGCATTTGTGCACTCTTTCAGATATAGTTGGGTAAATCCAAGAACCTTATATATTGATCTTCGTGTTAATAGTTGAGTACAGTAAGTGTTCTATCAA